>NC_071533.1:48068270-48668270 GCF_026979565.1 Vidua chalybeata | reverse complement strand
TAACTTTTGTTTGTTCTACCATGTAAGTAGGTTGTAAAAAGGCTCTGAATTTACATAAGCAGTGTATTCTCTGTATGGAATCTATATCTATTTAATGTATACAAATACGTGTGTATTTTATACACAAATATTTGTATACATTAAATCTTTATACATTCAATATCTGTTATGTCACAGTGAGTATTATGTTCTGAAGCATGCAATCACTCACCAACCAAAGTTATTTTAGATGGATTTTATAATAACTATTCTGTACATTTGATAACACCACTGATTGTAGAAGCAACTTTGAACATACCATCATTGCAGGTTTCCCTATTATAATACTTTTAAACCAAGTAATTTCATGTTACTTAGTGTCATCCTATTTCTTTAAGAAGAATAAGCTTTGAAAGGTTTGTTTCATCTCTACCAAAAGCAGGGTGCAGGGAAAAATGATGATTTCTGCACAGCACATGATTCAATATAATGTGATACAGCCTTCAAGGAAAGAGTTAATCCCAGACACTAAGTAAAGAAAGAGCTGAAAATGTGCCTGACTTTTTCAGAACAGAACAAAAATGAAGGTATTCTTTTCACACAGATGGAGTTGGAAAATACCCTACTGTTTTTTTCACAGGACAAGAGAATGAACTCTGACAAAGGAGTTATTTGATGGGCTAGGGGTCTTGTGGCAAAGGCTGATTAGAGATGAAATCTTTGTGTAGATGAAAGGAGCCCATGTTCTTTTCTTCATCCACTTGGCTATCTGCATTGGTACTGAGGCAATAAATCAGACTATGCACAAGGGAACTCCTGAAGTAATAATCTCTTCCAAAGCAGAGGTCAGGGGCCTTGATGTGTGACAGAATTACTGTAGTAATGGGGAAGGTGGCATCCACTGTCAAAGTAAGTGACACCTTTTCAGCTTAACTAAGAACAAATTAAGTGTGGCTATTCTAGTTTTTGTGGGAAAGGCAGTACTTAGTGAGAAAAAGAAGTCAGATCCTGGACCAGTATTCTTGCAGTGATGATGTCAGAAGATAGATTTTGATAATAAAGAATTGTAATCCAATCCTTTCAGGTCTTAGTGTCAAAACTGAATATTTCAACTGTGAGACAGGATTTGAGGATGCACTCAAAGTTACCAATATATATATATATAAACTGTAGTTTAATTAAAACTGGACAGCTCTGATTGTCCATTTTATTTGCTGAAGATTGTTGCTTCCCAAGCAGAATTATTGTCTGTGCTGCACTAAATGAGCTGCCTGTCTGCTTCTGTCTTCTTCCATTGCAACAATATGAACAACTGACAAAAAGTTGAGTTCTGAGTGTTCCCCTATTGCATATGGCATCACCCTGCCTCAAGCCTTCAAATCATTGAAGCAGATGTGCACTATGCATAAAAAGCTTTTTAATAAAATCTTTAGGAATTTTAGAATAAATCAGAATATCAAGGAATAGATGATTTTTAACATACAGGGTGCTGTCTTGTGCAAAAAACAAACTGAAGAATAATCTATTGCCACTTTAATATATCTTAATTGGATTTCTCTTACTCTTTATAGGTTAGAAGACATACATCCTTATACATGTGTAACTTTTCCACTGACTGCATTCTTTAGACTTACTGTATTCATTAGACTGACTGTAAAATAGAGTCGTTTTATGGTGTATTTAAGGGATTACTTAGTTTTGCTGAAAATTGGGGTCACTTTCAGAAGGCCCTGGTTGCTAACTCTCATTCTGTATTTTGATAGTACATTTTGATTGCTCATTCACAGAATATACTACTTTAAATTGACCAATCTGTCCTTAATTATCCCACAGCCTCTTCTTTCTGAAGTTCAACACAGGACTGCCTATGCAATTGTAATTCTTACCTCATTAAAGAAAATAAAGAGACCTCACTTCCTGCCATCTGCCTTAAGCAGAGCTGCGTATCTGCCTTCAGCTGTACTATGTCTGATTTGGGAACTAGCAAATCTGTCACTTATCTCCACATCCAAACTAGTGCCAGGAACATGCTCCACAAGAAAATATTTATTTGTGTGTGTGCTTGTGCATTTTCTGGTGATAATGTCCTTTATTTGATGAAGGAAGATAAAGAGTTGTGTTTCCAACAATGAACTGAGACTATCAGCAGAAAGATTTATGTCTTTCTTCATGACACAGGAGCTTGAAAGGGGCACAAGGCTCCTGAGGGAAGCATCTGAGTTTGTACTTAACACAGAACAATGTATATATTTTTTTTGTTAGGTCAGTTTCTTGACAGAGCACAGCACAAATCATCTTCTCCCACTATACTGTGGCTTTGGAGGCTTCTCACACTTTACTGTGGTTGGCTGATGTCTAACTTAAAATTTTAATATGTCTTAGGCATTTTAAATTATATTGCCAATTTTAATGCATTTAATGATGCTTTGAAAATTATATTTCTACTTTACCTGAGAAGGAAATAAGTCTCCTAAAGGCTTCTTAGTTACTGCCAAACTCCCTCTGTGGAGCTTGAGAATGCTGAGAGTGATAATATGATATAGTATTCATTCCAGTTTCTCCTAAAAGCTAATTTTTTCCTGATAAAAACATTGCCTTACAAGAGTCCTACTCTTCTGAAAAGCTCACCCATACTATGCATTCAAATAAAGCAGGGGATTTGAATAGGAAGCATTTTAAAATTATATTCATGCCCTAGCTACTTGGTTTTGATGTAGTTCTTGGGGCTCAGATCTAGGGAAGGGAATTTGCAATGTCTTGCCTAAATGGTTCCTGGGAGCCTCACCAGCCTTACTATTCTGCACATTAAAAGCAGTCTGAAATTTGGAATTCAAAACACTTTTAACACAAATAGTTTTTAGAAAATTGTTGAGGATAAATTTTCACACTTCCCTGCTTCTTTAAGCAGATTTATGGGGGTTTTGTATATCAAAATACACTACTGTTATCTGAAGGAAGGGGTTTTTTTAGGTGAAACTCTCAGCTGTGATTACCATTAAAAAGCTTGTTAGCCTCACAAACCCAATCATTTCATCTTTATATATACAGTGGGATACATAGCTTTATTTGAACAAGTTTTAAAATTAGTTTGTACAAAACCACAGAACGATATCATGCATTTATGCAATTAATATTTCAGGCTAAACACATAAATTGTACAAGAAGCAGGGAGCAGAAATTAATACCTCCTTTCTAGTAAGTGCCTTCACTGAGGGGTCACCAGACCTTATTCTTTCAAGCAATTTTTGATCACATAAGTCCTAAACTATTTCCAGCAGTGCCTGAATTTCAACAGGAACTTGTAGGTCAGGGTATTGCCCCAGCTGCTGGAAATACAGATCTGTCACTGTGAAGGAATTGAACATAGGTAAGTGCTATAAATAAGGACGAGAAGAAGCATTGCCATGCTCTCTTGAGTCTTATATGATTTAGAAGAAATTCATAATTGCCTCAGGGTGTTTTGTCATTATGTTTGAAAGACAATAGTCAGGGCTGCGATTCCGAAGCAAACTTTCTAAACTGTAAAGGATGCTGAAAATAATTATTGACACCAAACTCAGGGTTCAAGTGTACAGCTAACTGGGATCAGTTGCAATTCTTATCTTCCCAGGGCAAGTGTCTTTTTGTTTTACCTAACTCAAAGTGTTTTGTGTCTAAAGTAAATCACTGATTGCAGTGAACATTCAGTCATTGTTCAGTAGGTTGTACCTCTAAACATCACTCTAAAGGATCTTGGTTAAATGTATAATTATTGTGTTCTCAAAATCACAGTGGATTATACTACACTGCCTCTGGAGCACATTATCTATTTGTTTTAAGACAGTGACTTCCATAAAAATTTGTCTGTGTTATAACCACAGCAGTACTTATTTACAATGAGAATATGGCTATTGCCTGAGCGGTTGCTATTATCAGGCTCAGGTTCTGTGGAGATGTTATTACCTGACAGTTTTATATCAGGAATTCCTACAACCATTGGTTCCTGCATTAGGATCCTCATCATTAGACATTATTTTCTACATTTTTGTCTTATTTCTGTCTTCCTAGGCTCCAGCTAAAAAGCTCACTGTCCTGAAAGCTGGATTACAGTACCCCACCTGTAACTCTCCAGAAAAAATTTGGAACTGAATCCATGAAAAGCAATGACTTCCACTTTCATGGCTGCAATACAGCAGCTTCATCCGTATCAATTTAAGAAAGAAATGAGGAAAAAAATAAAGACTGAGAATATTTCCCCCTCTTATTCTCTCTTTCCTCACAGTTCTGTTAAAAAAGGAGATTTACCATGTAAACTTTTTCACTTGGGAAGTTCTTTTAAATTTTAAATACAGGGGCTAAGTCCTTGGAAAGTATATCTGGATCGTATTTTGGTGTCTATTAGATCTTTTCCCCTTACTCCTTTGTGTTGAAAATCTAGCCTTATTTTAAATAAAAGATTGGTCATTGTTCAAAGATTGGTGGACATATGAATGATTATTTTTCATAAATATATGAGAAGCAAGAGAATGTGACCATTCTTCTTTTCATCCCTTTTTATAGCACTTAACCATTTCAAATTTCCTCTCAGTGACAGATCTGTACTACAAAGCAAATTGCGTACCTGAAACCTACCCTTTTTCTTTTCATGTATCTTTCTGTTTGTATCCTGTTCTATTCTCTTTCACTATCTCATTTTTTCTTCAACTAAGTAGTTTAAAGATGTAAGAAAAAGCTGCCTAGAAGCTACTTTCTCCCATTTTTCCATGCCAACAGACAAAGCACCAACTTCTACAAAGTTGATGTCTTCACATCTTACAGTCTTGATTGCTTCATTTCATGCCATACTGCAGGAAAGAAAAAACATTCTACAGCTGTATTTCTGCTAAAGATTTTAATCTTTACTAGCTAGCCCAAGAGTGCTGCTCATCTCTAAAAACAGTTTTGCAGAACTTTCTCAGTAAGCAAGTGTTGCACTGCACTGTCAATACTACTTCTCAGTAGTCCCTGACAATTCTCTCTTCAGGGAAAATGGGATAAGGTTTCTTCATTTTCTGGAAAATGTTCTACATCTCAGAATATTTGGATACCTTTTTAGACCTGCTCTCAAAATGAATGTCAGTAAGAGAGCTGGGCTCTTGCTTCAAGCTTGCCACACTAAAGCTGTGGTAAATGACTATTGTCTGAGGAGACATCTCAGATACTTGGTATCTGAAAGTATCTGTGGTAACTGGGAAGTGTTTCACACACAGGGAAGCCTACCACAAAACCCAGCAGAGTGCTCCCTGAAAGAGGGAACTTATTCTTGAATTTCACTTTTTCTGCATAGGTTCTTCTTGTAATAGTGCAACAGCTTAGCAAATAATATTTCAATACCTGTATGTACAAAATTCATGTTGTCCCGTTTAGTGGTTTATCACTATAATCAATGAAGAATTATAGGGGCAGAACTGCAGGAGGATATATCAGACCTTGCTAGTAGCCTAGTACCACCCTGCAAAACATCTGTCTTTCATCACTTTCATTAATCACTTCTGTACATTCATCACTTTCATTAATCACTTCTGTGCAAATTATGAAAAGTAACATTTTCTTGGTAGATTTTATCTTATCCTGCTCAATTTTATTTTAATATTAATATGGATCTGGACTGTTTCTATAGCAAGTAGTGTTAGAGATGCTAATCATGCCTATTCATCCAGAGGTTATGGTAGATAATCAGAAAAATGCTGATGAAGCATCTTCTGATATTACTTGAACTTTTATTCAGTACATTTTATTACTCCTATTCAAAGCAGTTACTGAATAAATTACATTTATGGTTTTAAGAGTGCACTGATCCTCGATGTTAATTCATGCTTATTGTAGGAACTTGTAAAATATCTTCTTGATAAAGTGACCAAAGAGAAGGAGTGAATAGTTTTGAGTTTGGTGAAGTGTTGATCAAACAAAGCATTTATTCTTTTTACAGCAATTTTTTTGTGAAATAAAAAGTAACAGTGTGAAAAGTTCAGGATATATATCTTTGGGAATAATAAAAAGGAGGTACTCTACATTACTGTTAACAATCTGATGAGAAAAATAAGTCTTTGTAACAGTCATATTTGGGAACTATAATTCAAAAGGACAGAAGCTTGGGGAAGGGAAATTAATCATAGGTAAGTGTAAACATTTTTAATAGGACATTTTTTCTTGTCTTCTAAAATAAAAAGCTGAAATCAATTTTGTAAACATCTCATTATTTGGAAGAATCCTGAGGTGTTAAGAAGAGCAGCTGTAATGCCATTTTCTCTGCAGCTCCCAGGATCTGGGATGAGAACATAAGTTAGTATGTCTTTATATCAGCATACATTATTATTCTTTTCTGGTTCTGAATTTATATTTCCCCCCCAGAGATACTCCTATACTTCTATGGTTTAGGTATCTTTAGGTACCTTTTACTTCAAGCTCATATGAGTCTCAAACTCCATCGCTTATGATATACTCAATCTTTCATGCAGGAAGGCCAAAAAGAATGGAGATCAAAATGGATGTAAATGGAATTCTTATTTTTCAAATATTTTTGGATTCAGTATTATGATTGACAAAAGAAGAAAACTGTCTTCTTTCTATATCTTTCAAGGAAAAACGCAGGGAAAAAAAATTTGGAAACGTTTGCCTATTCATTGCAATTCAGAAAGCTGTTATTCATGAAGAACAAGCAAAGCCTTTTCCCAAAACTTGTTCTGATGTTGGCTCACTACTGTCTGCCTACAGTTAAAACAACAGTAAACTGAAAATAAGGATGTTCCTTCTTGGTTGCAGGAAGATACATTTACACTTGTTTGGCTAGTGCTTTCTTCCTGAATGAATTCAGTGCTTCCATTACTGCAAACCTTGATATAGTTACAGTAAAGTAATGATGTGAATATCAGACTCCTTCTACCTCCTTTTACCTCATGCTGCAGACTCAGGGAAATACCATGCATGCTAAAAATTGGAAGGCTCCTTTTTGTTCTACTTTGGGTTACTATATAATAAAAATGAAGATTTTTAATTAAAATTTCAGCTTTAAATCATATCTCCTTCCAGTGGTAGGCATGGTTAAGTTCTTACTCTTAGTGAAGCAAATTTAAGCCACCAAGTACTTCGGAAAATTGCTTTACAAATCAGCTAAACACATTATTGTATTGACCCATCTAATACTCTGAAAATATAGTAGCAATAGTTCAGATCTAAATTTTTCCATACAATTTGAAAAAAACCTACATTTTAAAAGATCTACTCGTGTATTGAAATCTTAATGCAATTTAACAACTCTTTACTTTTGAAAAGTGTTCCAAACCTATTTCTCAGCGCTGTTTCCTGACAAGAAGCAAATAATATTTTTTTTTTTTTTTTCTGATTTATTGACTGTCAGAACAAATAGATGGACAGAAAATTTCAGTAGTATGTACTTTCATGCTTGTAAATATTGCACAAAACCTACTATGGAAAGTCACTGAATAAAAAGTTTGAAATTAAGAATAAAAATACTCTGGTACAGCTGTAAGAACTTCTGTGTCTCACATGGCCTTGTGTTCAACTAACCTGTGTTCAGAGCTAGGTATTTTTCAGACTATCTGGGTGGCTTTGCCCTGTGGTCTTAACATGATGGGCAAACACGACATATCTGTGTTTCTGTAAGTTGTTTTTGCTTCTCAAAATCAGGTTTGTGTCATAGAACCACAGAATCACAGAATGGGTCAGGTCAGAAGGGATCACAGTGGGTCATCTGATCCAACCTGTCTACTGAAGCAGGGTCATCCCAGAGCACATGGCACAGGATTGTGTCCAGATGATTCTCAAATATCTCCAGTGAGGAAGACTCCACAGCCTCTCTGGGCAACTGTTCCAGTGCTTGGACACCTGTACCATAAAGTTCTTCATTACACTCAAGTGAAACTTTCTGTGCTTCAGCTTCTGCCCATTGCTTCTTGTCCTATTGCTTGGCACAGCTGAAAAGAGCCTGGCTCCATCCTTTTGTCACTCTCCTTTCCAGATGCTTAAAGACATATTCACTTTTCTTCTTGAGGCTGAACAGCTCACACAGCCTTTGCTTTTAAAAATGTTCCTGTTCCTAGACCATCTTTGTTGCTCTCTGCTCAGCCTGCTCCAGGAACTCCACGTCTCTCTTGTCCTGAGGAGCCCAGAATTGGACAGCACTCCAGATGTGCCTCATCAGGGCTGAGGAGAGGGGCAGGATCATCTCCCTCGACCTGCTGACAATGCCCTTCCTAACACATCCCAGATCTGCAGTGTACCAAATTAGTACTGTAGTTATAAATATGTGTATTTATACAGGAAGAAAATAAGATTTTCGTGTTGGGAATTGTATTCCCTAAGGTAGTTTTAATTCCTTAGTAAGGACTGAAATATTTACCTGCTGGTATTATAATAGCTTATGATATTATTCTTATCTACAGCAGATGTTTTTTAAAATCTCACTAGCCTGATCCTTTGTAAACATGATTCAAAATTCTTAAATTGGTTTAAAAAAAGATGCTGATTTCAAGCCAAATTTCAAAAACTGTAAATACATACAGCAAAAAAAAAAAAAAAAAAAGAAAATAGAAAAAAATTTATTCTGTCTAAGAACTCATTCAAGTCTTTTCACTCAGTTTCATCTGCAGACTCCTTAAAAATCTGCAGTGTTGTCATGAAAAGTTGGCTATTTAGAGACTAAAGAATAAATTCTCTGGTAACTAGAAATGGAAAAGAGAAATAAAAGAGACACTTCAAAATTTTTTTTAAACCCAACAAAAAGTTTTTCTTCAGCATGTCCTGCCAGTATTTTTATACTTTTCAACTTAATCTATTTGTATCTCTGAAAATCTGTCAAAATAGCAGTTTGTAAGGAAATAACTCCCTTTCCTTCCTAATTAGTGTGACATATTATGGGTGGTGATACTCACAGATATTCACAGAGCCACACCTAAAGTTTTATAAAGACATCCCAATTCTCTGCTCAGACATTTTTCAAGCATTAGGCTGGTTTGAAACCTTGTTCCGAACACAAGGAGACTCTACCTTTAATGGATCACATAACAGCTGGAGCTTTATAGAAGACATGCATAATGTGAATTGAGTAACTCAAACTACTGATATAATTATAAGTGTCTTATGATGTATAATTATCTGCACAAAGAGCCCATATAATACAACAACTCTGTCCAAGGGGCTCCAGCTTGTCTTTAATGTGACAATAATGTTACATACTTTCCTTTTATGTAGCTCTTTCTAAACAATAACTAATTAATCCTTACAACACTCTTGTGAAGTGCATTAGTGAAGAGACTTGAGCTTAATTTGTGAGCAGTTAGGGTTAGATTGAATGTTTATAGTTAGGGTTAGGGTTACATTTTTTGTAATATTACATTACATTTCACAGTGTGTTCTTGAAGGCTTTAATTTAAAATAACTGAATTATAAAATATATTTGTTATATTATGAAAAAGCAATTTAAAGCAGTATTTTTGCCATCTTTGCACTGAAGAAGGAAATTCTGAAATGAAACATTCTGGCCTGAAGTAGCTTGCATTCCCTTGTCAGGTTGGAACACTGTGTGAAGACCTTGACTGATCTTTAGCAAAATACAAAATATATTCATGTAAAAATTTGACTATAATAGTCAAAATCTTCTGGGCAAAGAATCGGGTCATAAACCTACAGGGATTGGCTAACCTGTGGGAGAGAAATTGCCCCGAGATTTTTGATGGTTTTGGTTTTAAGCTTCAGTACCAGAAGAGCTTCTAAAGAAAGGGAAGAGAAGAGGGTGCCCTGCAACACTGGCTTGCTTTTCATTAAAGGAGGATAAAGGCGTATTCTGATTAGTAGAAGAAATAATTAAAGGAGTTCTATATTCTCAGAGGTCACAAGATCAGACTTTGATATGATCCCAAATGTAATCACTGAACAAAACAATCAGACATGTTATTCAAGGAAAATACATGAATGCTATAGCTGGTGATGCAATCATATGGATAACACTCTTAATTCTCTTTATTGTCTTCCTTGAAATTTTGTGGATTTTATATATTTTCTTACAAAAAGGTGGTGGGGGGGAAGAACTTAGTATAATCAAGAACTAATTTAATGTCCTTTTTGAAGACCTTAGCAGCTTTCTAAAGACTTACTATGAATCACAGTGAAGGAAAAAAAAAATCAATTTGCATGAGGGGGGGTATTTTAATTTAATTTTATTTTCAATTGACCCTTTCAATTTATAGATTTTAGTGCTTTCACCATGAAATAAATTTTATTTAATCTAAGCATAAGATTATTATGCTCTTAATTATATTAGAAAAGTTCTTAATTATGCCATTTCCAATAATGATGGAACTTCTTTTTGTGTGAGACTAATCAAAGGTAAAAGAAGTCAGAGTGTACTTTGGAATGAAATTGGAATGCTTTTGTGCTCTGGTGATTTCACACCAAGCAAATAGTCCTCAAAGAACTCTTGATGGTCTTCCTCGATACAATTTTAAGATCTGAAAATTTATTTTATACAAGGTGAATGTTTATTATGTCTGCTTATTAATCTCTAATCAAACCTACTGTGTTCCTGTACAAACTCAGAAGGGAGGAGGAGACATAGATATCAACCATGATCAACCACTTGAATTGCCCAGTGCTTCCTCTAAAAAGCAGCTACCGAAAATAAATGTTTCTTCAGATAGTTTACATCTTAACCTTGTTTTTGTCAGGTTTTTTGATGTCCTGAGATGGAGATTGTGCTGGTTTGGGATGGGGTAGGATTCATTTTCTTCATGGTCACTAGTATGGGTCTGTGTTTTGGATTTATGCTAAACCAGTGGTAAAAATACAGGGATATTTTCATTACTGCTGAATGGGGCTTGCAGGGCATCACGGCCATTCCTGCTCCTCACCAGCAAGAAGTCTGGGTATGCACAAGAATTTGGGAGGGGACACAACCAGGACAGGTGACCCCAACTGACCCAAGGGATATTCCAGACCATATGGAGTGACCATCAGTATATAATGCTGAGGGATGAAGATGGAATGGGGAGCATTTGCAGTGGTCACATTTGTCTTCCACTGTGACACGTGGTGAAGCGCTGCTTTCCTGAGCATGGCTGAGCACCCGCCTGCCCATAGGAAGTGGTGTAGGCACTTGTAAGGTTTTGTTTGCATGCATGGCTTTTGTTTTCCCTATTAAACTGTCTTAAACTGAACCCATGAGTTTTCTCACTTTTGCCTTTCTGATTCCCTCCTCCATTCTGATGTGGGGCTCAGAATATCTGAGTGAGGCTCAGTTGCCAGCTGGGGTTAGACCTTGACAAGGTCAATGCATGTGGTTATAGCAGTTGATAACAGAGATGTAAAAACATTTTCAGAAACAAAAAAACCCATAACATCGTATTAAGCAAACATGCAAAGAAAATACTTTTCTCTTTACTGGAATTTGGTTTTAAATGTAATGCCAGAAGTCAGACTGTACAATTAGGACGAAATTCTCACCCTGTGTAAAACTACCAGCAGAATTGCTCCTGATTTTCTTTGAGGCAAAGATATATAGTAATTAGCTTTCTTAGATAAACATAGGGGATATTCACACAAAAATTTGAGATTTCAAGTATAAAAGGTGCTTTAAAGAAATTCAGTATTCCCTATAATATTCTAATCTTTCTCTTAGGGGCATGTTTATATTGCCTTCCAATGTGCTGTTTCATCTTGGTAAATTTTATTATTTAAGCGTGTAAATCAGTTCTTATATGTTTCAATAAATCTTGTTCTTATTTCAATTAATAAAAGAATATATGTAAATTAAATTAATCTGTGGTTCAAGCAGAGCACATATAATATCTCACAGAGTTCTACTACATCCTGCTTTTTTAAAAATATCACAGAGAAATTATCACAGTTTCCTTTGAGATAGGGATGGACATAGTAGATTCACAAAATTTAAAGCTCCTAATAAAACTAAGAATTTAACCGGGACTACAGAATTACTGAAGCATCCATAGCCTTGTCCAAATCCTTTTCATATGATTTTCCTTACAAAAAAAAAAAAAAGGCTGGTATCAGTTCTGTTCTCAGAACACTTCTATCCTTCTGTAACTATGCAGCTATCTGTTAATTCAACAGTTTTCCTGGAAAAGGTGGATGGATTAGGCTAAATTAATATATTTTTCTTTCTGAATGAAAATGTAATGATTAATATTTGAGAATTTGTGTATTTCTGGATGCAGTCATACCAGTGTTTTTGTGGTTTTATGTCAAAGTTACATTTCTGGGCAAACATTTTACTGGTGTTTCAAATTACCTTTCAAATAATTCACAACTCAAAAAAATATTAGTTTGTACAAAACCAGATTGTGTTCTAACTGTAAGACTGTATAACAAACAATATTTGCACCTTGTTAAACAAACATAAACAGTACTTGGGTCTGGGTAGCTTCTTTTAGCCACCCTGCAGGGATTATCTTCTTGCAGAAGAAAGGGAATTGGCTTTGCCACTGAGAAGTCCTAAACCAACAGCAAAATAATTTTTAAGTGTTGGAAAAGAAGAACCTTGCAAGTTGTAACATTTGGAAATAATCTGCAGGTTATAGACATATACAGTCTTCAGGATACAGTGATCATTGAGGGTACATGCCTTACTGTTTCTATTAATTTGGGATGAACAAAATTCAATCTCCCCTCTAAAGTGGAAACACTGTTGCACCCATGAGGATATGGGATTTACATATTCTTATCACTCAACCTACAATAATATACCCTAAACTGACTCGTTAATTAGCTGGAGGAAAAAACAATTTCCTCCTCCTCTTCCTGTAATACTTAGAATCATAGAATAATGATTTAGACAAATTGTATATAACTGATTTCTGCATGCTGGCTTTTTTTTTACCTGAATTAGGAGTGTCAGAAAAAATGCCTCTGGTAACTTTTGTAACTTACAAAGTCTTAGACGTGAAGCCACAGATGTGCAAAGGATCTGAATTCCAGAAAAAGATTTTTTTTGAGATCTGCAGTTTTTGTTAAATGATGAGGTTCTTTAAACTAAATTCAACACCCGAAGAAGTTTAATTAATTTTGCATTATTTGGTGGTGCTAGGCTTACTATTTGATATAGCTTTTCTACAGTTAATTCCACATATCCATGAAACACAAGAAGCTTATTAAAGCTAGGCTTCAATGGCAATCCTGGTCAGTACTGCTGGAACATGACAAAGATATAAAAGAAAAAATTGTGTAAAAGGGCTGTAAAATGTTCTTAATATTGAATAATAGCAGTACAACTGGTACAAAAGAAGGTGAAAAAATCCTACAGGAAAAATCGGGTGTCTTCTAGGTGAGAATTATACAAATGGAGTATCACAATTAAAAGGTCATATATTCAATGACTGATATGAATTTCTGCAATAAAGTCATGTCTAGCCAGCAGAAAATGTCAAAGGAACATTAAAAGATGACTGTAACTAATTTGTCCATGAGACTATGACCTATTGCTACGCACAGGCTGTGGAAAAGGTAGATGGGATATTTCCTCTCATTCTGCCTATGTAGCTGTTCTGAGGCATACCACTAACCTAAAAAGTGGTACAAGGAGCTTATTGAGAAAATCCTATGAAAAGCTGGTCATGACACTTAAAGAAAGACTGAACTCTTAAGGAACTGCTGTTAAAAAGACCTAGAATGGTGCTCGGTGGCACGGAGAGACAAAACTAAAAAGGCCCAGTTGGATTGTCTTGGTAAAATTAAGGCTGAGTAAGTGTATGAGCATTTTCTCTAATGAATATATCAGGAACCAACTTTAGAAAGGTAAAACAAAAAAATATCGGCAACAGAAAACGTGAAAAAAAGAGGACTGCAGGACATAGCCTATGTAAGTCATAATGTGTCCTCCCACAACTATGATTTATGATTTTTTCTGATATATTCACACAACAAATTCTAACTTGCAGTGCAATGACCAGGTTGTTATATGATAACATACAGTTATGAATTAGAAAATTCATGTATCTCACCAGGAATTGACACAACACTCAAAAGATCAAAGATAAGCAATTTTATTCTGTTACCTATTTCCTCTATGTTTCAAATCAAAGATAGCAGATAACCCAGCTAAATGTGGAAAATTTAAATACCAAGTAACCATCCTAATAAATTGCCTGCCAGCAACCATTTAAAAAATTATTGCACTTGGAAACACTGAAATCACCTATGTTGTCAAGAAAGCAAAATTAATTTATAAATGATTTATCAAATCTTAATCTATCACATCTATTATAGATATTAAATAATTTTTCTGGGTTTTACATATTCATATATTATACACACTTTCAGCTGATGGAATTCCATCATTTCAAATAGATGGAAATTACTGAAAATCCACATTAGAGTAGTACTAATGTAGAAAAAAAACCAGGACTTTTTAAGACCAGCAGTAAATGCATTCCTAAAGGAGCCAATGGGCAGAAAGCCTAGTATTTCACATTTCTGTAGCAAACACTGTAATGAGGTCCCAGTTCAGGACAAATATTTAAAGAACTGCCTTACACACTTGCTAATCCCTTCCCCCATAGTAGTCACAGCACAGCTCTTCATGTATAATGGATGGCTTTGCAAATGTGGATGAAATTCTTCGTCTGTGTGTGAGAGACCATAGCTTTCAGAAGACTGTTAAATGATAGACAAGACCTGAAATCATCATGAATAAAATAAAAATCAGTAATGTATTCATTTGGTTTGAATATTTATTTTGATACTGGTTTATATCAGACAAAAATATTAAAACCCTCTTTCCCAAAAAAAAAAAAATCTTGAGTAGAGAATATACTACTTACTATGCCTTTCTTTACTTAGTTCTCTGTGCAAAATAAGGTGTTTAATAGAAAACAAAAAGCCTGGTTTCGTCCAAAAGCTTTTTAACTATTCTGGCTTGTACCTGAGTGGCTGCTTTTATTTCTTTGCTGTCGATGCATTTTTAATGTTTTTAAATTGCCTTGTTCTTACTGACTTAGGCTGAAATTCTGCTGGCACCATCTGTGAAAGGTTGCCAAATAGTGGTTAATTTGCCACTGCTGATTTCCCAGTGGAAGAGACAGGTTTTCCCAAAGTAACTTTATGCATGTAAAAGCAAGAAGGCAGGAAAATCAGGAAAGTGGGCAATTCAACAAAGTGAACTAAGCAGAGTAAAGTGAAGAAATAGATATTTTTGATGTAGGTGCAATAATTTTCTGCCAAGAAAGCAGAGACACTTCCATCTCCTCAGTCTATTCCTATCCCATTTTCAAAGGATGAGAGCAATAACTGTCTCATATCTGTGGCAATACCTGTTATTCACCATAAACAACCACAAAACAGCTGATTGTAATTGATTCTAAATCTTTATATTTTTTTTTTTTAATTGGAGATAATTCTCCAGTCTTCCTCTGGGATTTGACACTAGAAAATTATTTCTTAGAGCTTAGGGTTGTAAAGGGACAGAGATCTAGTTAGATCTCATTGGCCACAAGATATTAAATTTCATCCATATTGCCAGTAGGAAGCCTAAATGTTTCAGACTAAGTTCCTGAAACTGAGCTGTGAATCAGAACCAGGGTATGTGTCTTGAAGGTCTGCTCCCAGCAGAGAATGATTAGGCAAGATGCACACAACTGAACAGGAAAAGAAAATTGTATCCCACACTGAAACAGGATATTTCATGGTAACAAAAAATATGGCAAGTAATAAGAATCCAAGTATGCATATAACTTTAGTTGAGTAGGTAAGGAAAGCACTTTCTCCTGCCTTATTTAATAATGACTCATATTCTACATCATCAGAATTTTCTCTGAAACTCCTGATGATGTATAGTTTCTTTCAGCCCCCATTGATTCCTGTAAGTTTTGTGTGCATTTAAGAATTCAAAGAGGGTGTGGTGGGTTGACCCAGCTATCAGCCAGACACCAACACTCACAAAATCACAGACTGGCTGAGGATAGAGAAGACCTATGGAGGAAACCTGGCACAAATGCTCTGCTCAAGCAGGGCCACCTACAGTCTATTTCCCAGGATGGCTATTAAATATGTCTAAGAAGGAAGATTTTAGAACCTCTCTGGGTAAACTGTGCTAGAGCTCAGTCATCCTCACAAATAAAAAGTGTTTGCTGACTTTTAGAGACAACCTCCTGTGTTTTAGTTTGTGTCCGTTGCAGCTTGCCCACAGTGCTTGGGCACTGCTGAAAAGAGCCTGGCTCCCTCTTCTTTTCATCTTTCCTTCAGGTACTTACATACATTGATGAGATTCCTCACTGAAGCTTGTCTTCTCCAGGCTGAATAGTCCCCGCTCTCTCAGCTTTTCCTTATGTGGAGATGCTCCAATCTCTTGGCCATCTCAGGGGCCATCTTTGCTGGACTAGCTACAGTATCACCAGGTCTCTGAACACTGCATAGCCCAAAACTGACTGAGAGCACACTCATTCCCATTTGCTCTAGGATGGGGAAAAAAGAGAAAGAAGGCAAGAAAACTCATGGATCAAGCAAAGGATGTATACCTGAGCAAAGAATAAAAAAAAGGCAACTTTCTCTACTTATTAACAGGTAGTTGTCCAGCCACATCTGGGAAAGAGAAACCTCGGTATTCACAATGGTTACCTGGAAAGAAACTGTAACCACACATGTACCCCCCCTATCCCATCCTTTCCTTGAGCTTTTATTGTGAGGGATATGAAATGGGGTGGGACAGGATGGGACTGGTTAGTGTACGATAGCCCTTTGGTCACTTTGGGTCCTGGTTTTGTCCCTTCTAGCCTTTCCCACTCCCAGCCTCCTCATGTGGAGTGCAGTGTGAGAGAAAGAGCAGACTGATGCTGCACGAGCACAGTTCAGTAACAGCCAAAGCTCTTAACTGGTGTATTGTCAGCACTGTTTTAGGCACAAAGCCAAAAGACAGCAGCACATGGGCTTCTCTGAAGGACTTTAACGCTACCCAGCCAAACCCAGGAGTAGTTGTAAATGGAGAGACTTTTTACATGAACATTCTTGAAATAAAAGCAGGAAATGAGTGAAGATAAACAAGAGAAGGGGGAGATATAGCATGTTTATTACATAAATGAAAGTGCATTTTTCCTTAATATAAATCTGAATTATGTGGGATTGAGAATGTTTTGGAATCAGACCTGATTGCAGCATGGAAAAGGACACAAACATCTACAAAGGATCTAGTAGATCCTGAGAAAACTTACCAAAAAAATTCTTCCTCCAAAGTCTTGCTTTTCATTCTGACCTTCACTTACCTATCTGATCTCAAAATCAAATGAGCTTATTAAAGTGCTTGCCTACACAAGACTATTCTCCTGGTATTTATGCTTGATTAGATATGACTGGGTAAGCCCACACAAAAAATCTAGGTTCACGTTTATCTATTGCTGCTGGGAGCCTAAAAGTTCCTGACACAAACACAGCCTCTAAAATTAGACATTTCAGTAGCAATCACAGGGAAATTTTGCAAACTGACCAGCCAGTTTTTTCCTTTTCACCCAAATTCTGATGACTAAGGGGAAGCCCATCTAAGTCTCATCAAGAAACAGATGCAGACTGAATCATCAACCCCATACTGATGCCACTGCATTTCCTTTTGCTTTTTTTTCCCCTCCATTTTTATTCTTCTAAAGTCCTTTCTTCTAAGCTCAAAGTGTTTCTTTTAGAGAGCATTGTGACATGGCACTCCTAGGAAGTGCACTTGTGATTCTTACCTTAAAAGTGCATTTCTGATTGCACTCTACAATGAATAGCTGGTTTAATATCACAATTTATGTGAGAACAATTCAGCAGCACACATTAAGACAGGTCTTTAAACTAAATTGAATCAATGTGTGATTCAGAAATTTAGAACCAGTTACAGCCTCTCTATATTAAAATCTGGTGCTTGGTCATTAAATGAAATATTTTACAGAGTCTGACAGCATTGATGGAATAATCTGTTATGAGCTGTGTATCATCTCATTTGTGACAGACTTATTTTCCACAACAGAAAAGTCTGGCTTGTAGATTATGGAATTCTTAATTCAGGAAACCTGAATGGAGAAGTGTCAAATATGAATTTCTGTTTTATGATTAATGAAAGAAAATTAGGCTGAATAAAATTAATTATCAGTTTTAAGGATATAAATATGAGACCATTACAAATATAAAAGTTTGCATTTTGTGAAACAGATTTCAGTGTTATATGTGAAACTGTAAAAAAATTAGTGATCCTATAACTGAAGGCTATACCATCAGTAGAGCAGACAAAGAGGCCAATTTGATTTAAATTCTGGAGTTCCTATATTTTGATAACTGTATTTTCAAAACTCATTTATAGGTATATTGCATTCATTTATGTTTAAGTGTAAAATATTTTATTTTTCCATACCTTTATTTGTCTCAGCACCAACTTTATAGCTATATTAATGATCACTTTTGGGACTGTCATACATCCAAAACTACTAAATCAGGGAAACTACAATAACATTATTAAAACATGTAATTGACATTAGTGCATTTCCTTTTTTTCTCTTATTTATATATTTAGTAGGTATGTTTAATTTGAAATGTGTTAATCTTTTGAAAACCACATAAATTCAAATCATTTTCCACAGCTTGCTTTCCTTTTTCTGGTTTTTATAAAGGATGAAGTTAAAGTTTTATCTCTAAAATTAGCCATGAACTAAAAATATTTCTAACAACTAGTGGCAAATTGTAAAAGTCAGAACTTCATTAGATGAAAAGTATCAGCACCAAAGAGGCAACAATTGAGCAGTCAGTAATTCATAAGGTTGTTGTCAATTATTTATGAGGTAATGTAAGAATAACAGTGGAGGCAGACAGAAACTAAAGCAACATATTAGATTCCTCAAGTGAAGAGAAAATTTTTCAGTTTCTGTTCTTTTGCTAAAAACTGTTAAAGAAACTTCCTCACAATAAATAACTTCCACTGTTAAAAGCTCTCTCTGATGCTGGAGACTTGGGTGAAGTAAATGCTCCTCTGACTCATTATAAAGACAAAAGACACTTGAATGAAATCTCTCCCTTTAAAAATTCAAAGGTGTTCTCTTTTATTTAGAAACAGCTCTTTTTTTTTTTTTTTTTTTAATCCATCTTAGAGGTAATGTTAAGGCTGTTTCTCTAAATATTGCAGCTTTCTATGGAAGGTTATTTAACTCTTTTCCTGCTATTAGTGTGAAATACTCATAGGCAACCATTGCTACATGTAGAATGAAACGCCATGTGTTTCCCATATAGATTTACTTATTTAAGAAGAATTCAAAAGGCTACTTATTGAGACCATTACAGGTGGATATGATTTATTCTGTTTTGATTGTAGTCTGCATCAATTCCTTCATGTAGGTCCAATAAATACCTCTATCTGGAAGGTCTGACACAGTGTAAGGGAGAATAATGAAACCGCATGTGGGAGTATGAAATCATTGCTCATAAAGTGCCATTTGCCGGCTTATGGAATGAAAATAAACATGTAAGATTGGGTATCTATCTTTTTGTTTAGATCCATCAAGCTCTCAAATAACCAAATTCGTATTTAATTGGAAATAATATGGATAGATAGTTGATGATAGTAATTACATACTGTCATAAGTTTACAGTTTCACTCAAGTATAATATGACATGCAATTGATATTTTATGAGTATATTTTGCCAGCTCTGTGAAAAATTTTAAGGTTCATTGTCAAATACTGGTCTGTCTTTACCTGCTGGCCTCTGTTTGTGGAGTTGTGACTGTTACACAACTCTGATATTGGTAGACCAGTTTAAGTATCAAAATATCAATCTATAAATTCTGAATGTGGTAGACATTCCTTTTTTCCTCTTTATCTTTTCTGGTTTTCATTTATTACCTTTCTTTTAAATTTTGTAGTAATAACACAATATAGAAAGATTTCCTTTGAGGCTACCAAATTGCAAGCATCTAACTTACAATTCAAAATTGTCCCAGCTGTTCTTGACACCTTGATATGTGCCCCTCAGGGGTCTGTATTGGGACCAGTGATATTTAATATCTTCATTAATGACGTAGACAGAGGGATTGAGTGCACTCTCAAAAAATTTGCCAATTACACCAAGCTGAGTGGTGCAGATGACACTCCTGAAGGACAAGATGCCATCCAAAGGGACCTGGACAAGCTTGAGAAGTGGACGTTCAGGAATTTCATGCGGTTTAACAAAACCAAGTACAGGGTGCTGCACTTGAGCTGGAACAACCCCCAGTATAAATACAGTCTGGGGGATGAACAGATCCAGGACATCCCTGCCAAGAAGGACTGGGTGATGCTATGGGTGAGAGGCTGGACATGACCCAGCCATGGGCACTCACAGCCCAGTAGAGCCAAACGTGTCCTGGGCTGCATCCAGAGCCCTGTGGGCAGCAGGGGAGGGAGGGGATTCTGTCCCTCTGCTCTGCTGAGAGCCCACCTGCAGTGCTGCAGCCACCTCTGGGGTCCCAGCACAGGAAGGACACAGACCTGCTAGAGGAGGGCCACCAAGTTGATTAGAGGAATGGAGCATCTCCTATAAGGGAAGGCTTTGAGAACTGGGATTGTTCAGCTTGGAAAAGAAAAGGATTCAGGGTGACCTAATTGTGACCTTTCAGTATGTGAAAGGGAGCTTACAGAAAAGATGGGGTGAGACAATTTGCAAGGGCATGTAGTGATGGGACAAGAGGAATGGTGTCAGACTGAAAGAGAGTAGGTTTAGATTAGATTTTTTCACTGTGAGGGTGGTGAGGCACTGAAACTTGTTGCCCAGAAAAGTTGTGGAAGCCCCATCCCTGGAAGAGTTCAAGGCTAGACTGGATGGGGCTCTGTTATAGTTGAAAGTATAGTTGAAAGTGTTACTGCCCATGATAGGGGGATTGGAACTAGATAATCTTCACTGTTCCCTTTCAACCCAAACCATTCTATGGTTTTATGATTTGGCAGTCACATGACATTTAAAAAATGTGTCAATGTGAAATGCAGCTTCCCTTTGTTACTTTTCCTGTTCAAGACTAGTAGTTCATATTACAAAAGCAACAAAGTAAAAAATATAAATCTGAAAATGCTCAAAAATGGAGGAGAATTATTACGTTCAATGTCTGTACTGCAGCTGAACTGTGAGATTTCCTTTTAAATTTTCTAAGTTGCATATATATGAGAAATAAACTCTCTGCATTGATTTGTGGGATATGGAAAGATGAGTTTGAGAATCCGGAGTCAACTATCTACATTGTTGCTCCTCACATGAGAGGTTTTACACGCTTGAGCTCCTGTTTTAATTTAGGTTTAGGAAAAGGTACCAAATTAATTAAGCAGCAGCATAATACATCCCTTGAATACAGGGCATAGGTTGAATACTTCCATAGCAGTCATTCCTAGGACAGCAATTGCTGCTAATGAACCTTGAGCTAAAGAAGCCTGATAAATACCATGGCAAAGTAATTTCTTTCCATTAGGGAATTATTTATACCTCCTGTCTGCTCTGTGTCCATCGCAGAAGTAAAAACAGAAAATACAGATACTGAAATTTCTTACATGTTTTTCTTTTTTCTTTTTCTGGAATATAAGCAGCTATCCCAGGATATACCATTATATACCCAGGACTTCTGCCCACTTCTTATAGTAGTTGCCAGGAAAAAGTGAGAGTTGTATTTATAATTTGCTCAGAACCTTACAAGAGCTTTTGAACTTTTAGAACTCAAAAATTAGAGACCATCCTCTGCAAAAGGATAAAATTTCAAAATCTACCAGCAGATTATTAATAGCATCAGACTAATTAGAGATATAATGATTAAATATCTTTTTATTAGGCCATATTAACTGTTAGCATTGAGAAGCCACCAGGTGAAACAGTCTTTGACAAAATCTTTTGTTTTTTTCTGAAGTGATTCTTCTATATTTTAAAATTAATCTGAAGGAGATTAAGAAGAGTCAGGTTAAACTTGTAAGGGAACAGTCTCTCTTTCTTTGTAGTAAGGATATCATTGGGTATTCTACAAATTACCAGAACTTTTCTGCCCTTAGAATATTCTTAGTTAGCCTATTCTCCAGACTTCAGCTGATTCCAGTCATCACATTCAGTGTCATGCTTTCTTGCTAGTTTTCACCAAATAAATTTTCACATTACATATTTAATTTACTTTGAAGCCCGGCTGGGCTAATACAATGTTTGGTATTAATGGTTAGAGGCTCCATCTCCCATTGATCTTATGAATTAATAATTTCAAGTCTTCTGCTCACATAGAAAGGTAAGAATGCTTTTTGAACCACAAATAAGTGCACTGCTGTTTGCCTTTTTAATTGGATTGTATTCAGAGCTGGTGTACAGAATATCCCTAGGAACAATGATAAGATTTTTCCCCTCATTACTCAGAAAATATGTACATGTTCATTTCTGACAGGTTGTACTATATAAAACATACAGTTTCAAATAATCTGACAGGCAATCTAACAACTACCATAGCAGAACCATGTGCCAGTTCTCAGGAATACCAGTATTTACTGTTCAAAAACCACTCAGTGTGTAGAGAATGAGCAGCAGCATAACAGCTTTCAATTGCTGTCCACTGATTTTTCCACTCCATTTTTCTTTCAGAGACAGTGACTCAGTAATAATGAGTGAAGATAATAGATATTATGGCAGGCAAAGCTGATAACTTACAGCTTTGAGTTTTACTTTGGAAATAAAAGTAAATAAAACATTTTTTATATTTTTCTCGTCTTTTTGAATGTCACAGGAAATGATTCAGCTGTCCCTGAACCAGCTCCCAAAAACTGTCAGGTCCAGTGCTCCATCTCCTCTGCCAGGAGTTCCCATGGCAACATCTTCAGCTGAACTAAAAGGAATTACAAATAGATATTTTTTTATTTTTTCCCACTGGCTCCCCCTTCCCCTCCTCTCTGTGCCCGTTCAAAAAGAGTGTTGCTCTCTAATCTTTGGGGCACTGAGAATTGCCACTGAGCCACCCAGCTACATTTGCTCTGTTTGTTGCATTTGAAAAGTCTGTCCTAGTTCCCCTCTGTCTCTTGGGTGTCTGATTTACGACATCAAACCAGAATAAAAAGGCAAGAGAGACTTTCAAGAGTGGAAGTTCTTGTTGGGGGGAAGATGCTAGCCCAGAGCAGTCTTCAGCTCTGGTGCTTGAAAACCACAGCATATTCAATTGCTTTTTTTCTTTTTTGACTGCAGTTTTCCAAGGAGTGTGGCTATAATCCTTAAAGATAAAGTATCACACATGAACAGTGGCATCTAGAACCATGACTGCAGAATATTTGCAGATGCTTGGATTTGTGTCAGCGAATGGTGCTCTGATGAGATTGGTGGTTACTTTGACCACATTTGGCAGTTGACAAAGGCGGTATTTGAAGACGTGAGGACAGATTGCCAATACTCAGATGTGGAGATGCTTGGGTCATGATCTCTCCTTCAGAGATCTGTAATGTGTTCCCAGGTTCCTGCAGTGTGGGACAACACCAGGGACTATATTTTGCTGAATCTACTCTGTGCTAAGAATGAGGATGATTCAGGCTTATGTTTCTGAGAAGTTAATTACTTAGATGGAAGGAGAGGTTATGAAGGAAGGAGGCTGTAACTCACATCAATTCCTGAGACCCAGAGTTTAGTTTTAAAAATTACAGAACAAATAGGAAAACAGATTATCATCAATACTGTACCATCCTGCTCTGCAATGTTTCTCAGTGATGATGCTTCAGGTAGATGTTTTCATCGTCCCATTGTGTGCTCAGATGTAACTCTCACATCCCCCACGGATTGTGTGTAGTATAGGGATGTCAGCAACAACCTTTGCTGACCTCAGCCTCAAACAGACATAAATCCAAGCACATATATTCAGTTTTAAATTGCTGACCTACAAAGCAACTTAAGATGACAAAGACTGGAAAAGATAAATGAAGAATTTTGTAATATATATTAGAAACTGCCAGAAAAGTATATAATCAGAGTGGTAACATCTACAAGAGAGACTGTATTAATAGTTTTTGTAGAAATTTTAATACTTTCAATTTAAAAGTATACCTGAAATGGGACTGCAGGAACTGTATGAAATAAACTAATTTGTTTGTTTTGGTTTTTTAAGAACTCTTCCTGAAACTTTGGCAAGGTCTGGGATTGCTTTTATCCCTAGAAAAGAGCTTCTGCCATCATAAAAGAGCTTCTGCCATCATTTGTTACCTCAATGGTTAGTATGCCTCTCCTCTTTACCTCTCTAAAACCAGTGAGAACCTGGATTGGAAGCAAGCCTACACTAAATACCAGACTCCAGAGCTCTCAGCTGACTCCTGGAATTTTGTGAGCAGAATTTCTCTGCTGCTGTTACAAGGAATGAAGAATTTTTTTTTTTTTTTTTTTGTAAAATGAATGAAAAGCACTACTGATTTAAATGTGTCAGAAATTCTGAATAAGTAGGAATATTTGAGATTTTTCTTGCAGCAGAAGCATTCAGTAAATCAAGTATGTGTACCCAGTGCATACCACAGCTTAGCTGTTTATATTCTAACTACATAATTGTGATCATTAATAATCTTAAATTCAAATGTCCCTTTCTTCAAAGGTGTTAAAAAACAACTCTATAGTCCAAGTTTTCTTCTTGGTGAAAAAAAAGGGTGAACGTGTTCCTGATCGTGCCCTGATCCTGCTTTGAGCATCTTAAAATCTCCCTTGTTTTTTCATTCCATTTAGTTGCTGACTAAAGTAATTGTGCCTTCAAAATCCTGTACAGTTGTTTTATTACTGCTCAGGCTCTGTCTTTTAACCTAATTATCAAGTGAAAAATTGGTATATTGTCTCATGGCAAGCAGTTTGCTTTTTAATTATGAAGAAGCCTGTCACCTACCAAACTGTTTCACAGGTGAAGGGTCTCCTCTGATCCTCCACTGACTTAATGTTCTGTCTGTTCCCATTCCAGTTAAAGAGAGCTCTTGGAATGATACAGCACATGGAGATTTTCCCCTTCCTTTGACAAATGTTGCAGAACAAAGACCTGCTGTGGTAAGAAGATGAAAAAATAATAATGTGATGATAAAACAGATGCTAGAAGTGCAATAAAGATCTCATGTACTCTAGATCACCAATAATAATGACGTATGTCTGTGTGAAAGGAACATCTCACCATCCTATGTCAAACATTCTGCTTGTCTCATAGTGCATATAATCGAAATTTTGTTTCTCCTATATAGTTCACTTGAAGTTCTTATATTATTCATGTATGAGCACTAACTGGAATGAATAAAATACTTTCACACAGTAATAAAACTAATGAATCGTGCAGTAAGGTTTAGGTACAAGAGTTTAGGCATGCTAACAAGTTACCGTGTATCAGCTGTTTCATGAGAAGTGTGCAAAACCACACAATTAACAGCCTATACAAATTTAACCCTTTTTTACAGATTTGCCGTGTCTCGTCCCAACTTCGCAAGAGCAGATCTGTTGCCAGCCCTGGCTAGCTCCACGGGGCGACAGGGCAGCGAGAGGCACTCCCTGCTGAACCCAGCTGGGCTTTAGAGAGTGCCTGCGTGGCTCCGAGGACACCGCTGATCCCACCGGCAAGGAAGGAGGCGACACCCTTCTGGGGTAGGTCCAAGATTTATTGTGACTCTGAGGAGAGCCCCAGAGCCCAACAGCACTCAAAGAGGTCCCAGAAGAGAGTGAGCTCTGGGCCTTGAGCAGGCCCTGATATAGGGTGGGCGGAAACCCGATCAGGCAATGGGAGAAAACATGGAAGTGGCCCTCCGAGGGAAGGACAGACGGGGTATCCACTGAGCAGGGAGGAGGGGAGGGACCCCAGGCCATTGTCCATCACCCAGTGACCCCGGCAGAGCCTCCAGACAGAGGGGAAGGATGGACAAGTCAGCTGGGAGGGGTCAGGGGCCTGAGTCAGGGTTTTTGGGATTGATGGACACACAGGTGCTGATGGGAAAACCTGGGATGAACTGAAAAGGCACAAGGGGGGTTCAGAGGGATAAACCATTTTGAACATACATGCAGTGGAACCTAAAAACACAACTCCACACAGATTCTCATAGAATATGTTAATTGAACTTTTTCAATAAAAACTATTTGATTGGCTTTTTTTTCTTAAAAAACATATTTTCAACTTCTTTTTTGAAGGAACTCTAAAATTAATCTGAAGTCTAAAATTTCTTTGAGTATTTTCCTGAATTTCCTTAGATAACATTTTAATAAGAATTTCTTTTCTTACTAGTGTTAATAAATACAGCATTTCCAGAACAAGGATATTGCTCTTTCACCTAGCCCCTGCTTCTGTATGTAATGTGCTGCATTCCTACTTACATTGGTTTATTTTGAAGAGTATCACCTTAAACATTTTCAGTAAAGGCAATCTTGCATTTTAACTCATATGGTTATTTCAGTTTTTGTTTAAGATCTCCCTGTATATAACCTGTAATGTATTTAGTGGCCTCAAGCATTGAGGTTTAACTTTCTATAGCATGTCACAGGGAATTTAGATGGTTAATGAATCCAAATGCTTATGAACTGAGTTTATCTACCCCATTATTAAACAGAAACAGTCCTCTTAAATAGAAACTGAAATAGGCCTTTTATTCCTTAATTGACTTTAATTGTGCGTTAAATTAATTTTTTTAAATAAAACAAAATAAAACAATTTATTAACACAAGACACTTTATATAACTGCAGAAAATGTGGACATATATTGGGCATAAAAGGAACATTTCACTAACAGATCAAGAAAATATTTCATAATTGCATTTTTGCTAGTGATGTTTTTATATTTATGTGAAACAACAAATTTTCTAATTTTTCTTTTATTATTTGTGACTTTTTTTCTCTCTAAAAGAAGAATTAAATGAACATTAACCTTTACTGTTATTTTTGATTCCTGGAGAAAATTATAAGTGAGGTGTTTCTTTTCTCCTGTAAAATTTATGTCTAGGGTATCTTCTACTTGTAGATTTACAGTGCTTCATGTCTTTTTCAGCCTTACTGGAACAGCTTAATATTTTATGCAGCTGAATCTTGTGTACTGCTACTGTTATTCTTCCTCTTTGAAATTATTAAAGGTTTTATCATTATTACATACCTCTGGGCTTGCTCCAAGGCCTGTAGTTACCAACTGAAATATTCTGTCACAAATATATTTTTTCATGCTGTAAATTGATTCTTCAGGCATGAAGAATCATGTGGCTGAAACAAACTAAGCAGATTCTTGAGTACCTTTAAAACCAAAAATAAAACCTTAATAATCTGTGTCTGGTTTGTGCCATACAAAATAGATCAGAAATTCATTTCACAGCAAGAATGTTATAAAACTAATATATAAGGAGATGATAATAAGGCCATGTTACTGTTAGTGCCCAATTCATTTATTCTACTCGTGGATTTTTGGCTAGTTTAATCCTCTTCCTGGCACTAGGTTTGGATTTTGGTGAGTAAGGGGTGTGTTTCTTCAGCTTCTTCCTGCCTTTACTTTCCCCATACACCTAGAATATACCAAGTGCTTTTTCTTGGCCTCTTGTCAAAGGGTGTCATCAGGCTGCTGATAAAACACTTGTACTTTGTTATCTCACTATTTTTCCATAACTTGCAAGTGAGCACTGCTTTTCAGTGTCAGAGAAGCATATTTGCTCTCAGGGGCTTGATTCATGAAGGTGGTTTACATTATATACATGGCTTTCCCGTGGATACACACGCGGTGTTGAGCAGAATTTTTTCAAGCTCTCAAAAATTTTAAGCTTCATGTATCTTTTTGAGTAGGTACTAATATGGTATTGCATCAATACTAACATTCTTATTTTTGCAGACAGAAAACTGCAGGTAAGTATGCCTAAACGGGTAATTCTTTAAAGCCAGGGGTGGTCTAGTTTATTTCTTGTATGACATCTAATAGAGTATTGTCTTTGTTTCTTGTATGGGACTGAAGAAGCCAATAGCTTTCATATTAGAAATCTCTAATTGTAAATGTAGACTTAAATGTGTATTGGCAAAGTATTGCAAGCCTGCAGTCTTACATCAAGGGAAAGAAAAATAATAAACAAAAAATAGAATCAAGGCTTTTTTATTCTCGTATTTATCATGAAATATTCATATTCTATTTCTTTTCTTGTCATTTTATAGTAAAATAAAAGAACTTTTAAAAAGAACTAAGGAGCATTTTTAAGATCTCCAAGTCTCTTCTTATAAAGGGAATGGTGAAATGGCATGAAGTGATATTATGAAGTATAATTAGGCATTTGCTTTTTAGCATGAAATCTGAAAATTATGGCTTTCAGAGAAAAAAAAAGAAAACAGCACATACATAATGTGACCCTTGTTCTCCTCATTGATAAGAAAAACAAACTTCTAAATCTTGTGGCTAAAATGCTATTCATTTTCTAAAGAGTGTGCCTCTGTTACCAATACATGTCTCAGCACATCTCTGGTAGCATAGCAGTTTGGAGCACATGATTACTTGGAAAAGGATATTTTAAAAAGTTGTTAAAAAGACCTATTGAACAGTCATCTCTGGGATTGGCATGAGTCTACCATGTGCAGACCCAAAAAAGTAAGATATGAGAAATAAAAAAAGTGCTGTGTTATAAAAAACATTTAAAAGTCATCATCAATGAAGGTATGTCTTGGATACTCACAGCACATGGGTAAACAAAGGACTAACCAGAAAGCTAAAGAGATAGTATCAATATTCTTTCTGGGATCTATTTAATAGGATGGTTTTTATTAAAGAGAGACGGGAAACAAAATGCGTAGAAAATACAAACCCTTTCAACAGCGTCATGGAAGAATATTCAAGGTAGTGTGTTAAAGTTTTAAGGATCATGTTTCCTTGCCCATTGCATGCAGGTGCAATTCCCTCAACACTAAATATAATTATGATATGAGTTAACAGCAGAAAGGTCCCTGGAAGAATCATAGATTTTGGTAGTGAAGTGAAAATTACTTAACTCTTGGCTCACAGGAGACAGTGAGTTATGTCAAATGATGTTGATTCATTGTTTCTAATACCAATTAGTAATTTTTTTAATGGCAAACTTACAAAAGAAACTAAATGAATTGCTTTCTTAATGTAGTAATATCTTTCATTAACAACAAACAGCTGATATTACTGGAGGCAGAAGCAATAATCTGTAACAAATTAAAGTATTCTACAACACTGTGGAATTTTAGCTGTATAATTTAACTTAGGAAAATTATTAACATTATTAAATTGTTAGAAATAAGCCATGTGAGGATGAGTGACAGATTTCATTCAGACCTGAATGAAAGTGTTAAATGAAGATCAGTCCTGAACTGTAGGAAAATCAGTTGTGCAGCACTGCACAAGTGCTTAATTGGGATATTTAGCAGAGTTTAATTTAAAAAGGGATTTGAAAACTTGTTGCTTCCTGATACAAATACTGGAGAGAAATTACTCAGGGTATGAAGGTCCCATTTCTAATACTGTCACTAATTGTTCTTAATAAATCTCTTGTCTGAATTCCTTCCTTTCTGTGATATTCATATACCACTTGTAATACAATACAATGATATTAAAACCGTTCAAAACCAATAGTGCTCTCTGTTGCTGGAAACAGATGAGATGCCCATCAGCTGGGTGTGATCTGGGTATACTGAAATCTCCCAGATTGTGAAGAGGATGGGACCCCTACTTTTCTCCACAAAAAGTCCAATTGAATCATAAAAGGTGTAGTATTCATTAAAACTTCATCCACAGCTTTGGTAAAAGATTTTTATATTGGGGCCTTTTTCCAGAACCAGAGGCCGGTATAGGACATTACTCAGTGTAGAAAGCTATATAAAAATATACAAAATATATATTTCTGTAAAACATATAAATATATACAAATGCATGCACGGCCCCACACGTGTGTACATGCACATACATGGCCCGTGCATTGGTGGTGAAGTCCATTGAAATAAATGCTACTGAATGCATCTGTAGCCAAGTAGTCTTTAGCAAGTCAGTCTTCCAATTTGTCCTGACCATTTTTAAATGTCTTATTTTACTTTCTGCAGCAATTATTAACATTTCCTCACATTTACTCATTATTATTATCTTTTGCTGACTACTTATTTCAGCTTTAGAGAGTTTCCTAAGACATGTTAATTGATCTTTCTATCCTCAAGGAGGTAGTATTGGCAGTAATTGATATTTCTAAGGGCTTCTCTTTTTCTGCATAAGAGGGTGTCTTCCATATGTGTAGAGGCACAAAATTTGCTTCTAATGTCCCAGAATTCAGCTTAGCACTCTATTATGAAAGAAAGATGGTCAGATGGTCAGGTGTCTCTTTTTCTACACAGCCAAGATATGTATCACACCTGCATAGGGAACAAAAGGTCCCTGTATCGCTGCAAAGCAACTCTTTACAGTAGTTTACAATTAAAAACTATCTACCAGGGGTTTTAACACAGGTCTCAATTTTTTCCTTCAACCAGTTTGTATTCTACCATTCATCCAGTTTGTGTTAGTGTGTCTGCAGAAGCATGTCAAATTGTGTGGAGCCCAAAATATTTAAAACTGTGTAAACTGAATGAGCAGTTCAAAGGAAATATTTTCACTCACCTTTTGATATAAATGCAGATTGTACAAGAGTGGTCCCCAACAAATAAATTCAATGTTAATTCAGATGTTGTTGTGGTTTCTATGTGTCATTTCAAGAAAGACTATGTTGAAATTAACCAGGTTGGAGTGACAAAAGTTTTACTAAATTCAATTGAGCACATAGGTAGGGAAAAAGTATCCACAGCTTCTTGACCAAATACAGACAAAGTTGATTTCCTTCATGTATTCCTCTATATGTTTCGGCATGCAAATTTCAAAATGTGGTAATAAGAATTATTTTCCGCTGGAAAAGCATCACTATGAAAATGAAGTTCTTGCCAGCTTTAGTACCAGTCTTTCAAAAGCCTGAGACCCCTGATGGCTGCAAATTCTCCTAAAGACATACAAAGGTAATGAAGATTGTAGATTATTATTATTTATTGTAGATTTGGTTATTAATGCATTAATTTTTCAGGTGCTTTTATAGTTTGTAAAATTTAGTCCCAACCATTATGCAAAAAATACATGCCAAAGTTTTGGTGCTTATGTCTTCTGTGTGTTGCTTAGTTTGTTGGAAAACTATCAGTGAAGTGAAAAAAGTGCACACAACTTTTTCTGCAAGCACAATAACAATTTAAAAAAAAGAGCTAATTCTCTAATTTGGAGGTAAGAGCTATTCTAATCAGAAGGTGATGAGAGAAACACAAACTTTCTCAAAAGACAATAACTGTTTCATGAAAAGCCAGCCAATCTAGCCCTGTGAAATTCTACATATTCTAGCTTGGTCTGGAACATGTTATTTAGCTCCTGCTTTGTCTCTGAGAGGGAGAGATTGTTTTGCAGATTAAAACCATAGCCTCCAGTCTACTGGGACCAATCAGCTAATTTATGTTTACATTGTTGCAAGAAATTGAATTAAATATCCAGTATCCTAGCAAGCACATTTAATACTGTCAAAGAGCTATTTTTAGCCCTCGAGGTATGTAATTACTAGCTCTGGTCCATAAGGGAATTTCATCCTGAGAGTTTTTCATTATATTTCAAAAGGATCCTCTCTGCTAGTGGTAGTGGATACATTCTAAATAACATTCAGCTTCTTGCCAATGGAATACTGAGGTTTCCAGAGAGTGGAAATTCATATCACTGGCATGTTGACTTGGGACAACCCATTTATACCAGAATACTGTTATATTACTCTTGCAGCTACTTGTTATTTCTGCTTTCCTAATAGTAAGAAAAAGAATAACTCATAGAAAGATCTACCATGAATAAGACTCAAGCAATAAAAACTCCTCCTTCCAGCTCTGTCAGTCATTCTACTCTTCACAGTATCAGTGTGTCTAGCTTATTAATGAAATAGATTTTTTTTTGAGAATGGCTGCTTTGCCATAAAGTTATGAAAATATGCTAAAAGCAGCGCTATAGACTCTTTTCCACAGAAAACTCTTGCTACTATTTATTTCTTCGACATCAAGGTGAGGAAAAGAGAGTTTTCACTGTTATTGTGAAGTACTTTCCATATTTTAAAAACCTGGTCTGGTTCAAACATTAATAATATTCCTCTATTGATGGTTTTTTTTTCCAATTGGGCAACTCATGGATAGCACAGCTCTCCAGGTTCAAAATTTACAGCTGACACCTGCTTTAATTTCTTTCCTGCTTCCCTGATCAAAAGTACCATGACAAATAAGGTTGATAAAAATACTTATGAACATTTTTAAATACAAAATTTCACTGTTAAATGAAAGTTATTTAACCTTTTGTGCTTAATTACCTATGTGGCAATGAAGCTAATATTCTGAGCACATATTTTAAACTGTGATTTATGTAATTAAAAGGAAATGTAGAAAGAATATTTTTTCTTCCACCATTAATGAATTTTTTCCACTTGTGTAAAATTAATCTACTTTTCCCTAATAGTACCACAATGCATTTTGCCTTCAATGCCTACACACTTAAATTGTTTGCCTCATTTAGCACTTAAAAGACAAGGAAACTCAGGAAAAAAAAAGAGGAAATACAAAGTTCAATATGATACAGCTGAGCACTTAAGATCGAATGATTTCAGGTAATATAGATCCAATCTGGTGTCAATATACAGGAAAGCGTAATCCAAAGCATAATAAATTTTGCTTATCAACACACTTCTGAATGAACACTCTTATCATGTTACTGATTCTAGGAGTAATAATTTTGCATTAAGAGGAATTGCTTTCCGCTATACCTTTAGGCAATATTTGTCCTCAGCTGTATACAAACACAGAGTTTTGAAAAACTGCTTAGGACAGCCGTCCTGCTGAGCACCCCCAGTTATCAGAAGGGCAAAATGGTCTGGCTTAAGATAAACCACTATGATAATACTCTTTCACTGTTTAGTAACCATGCATGAAGAATAATCTTAAATATATTTAAAGTCTAATTCATTTAGTGTCTCCAAAATTCAGGCTCAGAAAGTGTTTTAAAACAGATGCATTACAAGCATCAAGCAAAAGATGACAAAATACCTGACAGTACTCTGTGAGTGCTGTATGCCATCAGTGGAATTAAGGACCTACAGTCACCAGATGGTAACATACACAGCTCTTCTCTTCAGGTGCATCAGATACAAGCAGAGGACATTCCACTGATGTTAGCAAAGGAAGATGAAGTATACTTCCATTAAAAAAAAATCTTCAAAGTTAGATATAATTAAATTACCCTATTCTACCTCCTTGTTTTCTAAAAGTAATGAATGCTAGTCAGTTGCTATATATGCTTTGTGCTATATGTACCTGGGAATGATCTGTTTTTATATAGCAGCGACAGCTTCACTGGGAAGAAAATCCATCTATGCAAATAGATATTATTAGGTTGTTGTTTTTACAATCATGTTTGCCATTATTTCTTATTAATTCTGTTCTTTCTAATTTAATGTTGCATTTGAGTGCATGCTATTTCCTTGTCTTAAAAAAAAAAAAAATCACAATTAGTGTATCTGAATGGCAAGATAGCATTTCTTTGCCTGCGAATGATAAATACATTGTTGCTAGGAAACAGTTTCCAAAGACAAATTTTTTGAAGGACAGCAATTATATGCATTTTAAAAATGTCCCAACTATAATCTCAAAGCAATGCAAAACCAGAAAGTTCCCTTATGGGATGGAGAGACTCTGTAGGCAGAGACAGCTTGTTAGTAACTGTTTTACTAGATAACCCTTTTATTACATATCCTTATTTTACCCTCTTCCTATACCATGTAAAACATACCTTTCTGAGACTATAATTCAAGCAGTATTCAAGCATGATTATAGCTCGCACTTTTCTGGCATATAATCTGATATTCAAAAACATTGTCCATAAGAATAAAAACAGGTTAGCTCAGAAATGAGCACAGTCTTGGGCTGTAATACCTTCTGGGCCACAGCTGGAGCCCCCCGAGAGTGCCACAGGTGTATGGGGGTACAGCTGGGGGTTCCTCTGGTCCAGGAGGTTTTCCAGATGCCTTGCTGTCCCATCTGAGGTGCCAGAACTGATGCCTTGAGAGGCTGACCTGGAACAGAGACTAGACAGAGCTAAAGGAATAAAGTAGGTATTTATTAAAAGGCCTTACACCTTGGGCAGTACAAGAGCCTGGCCAGGATGGGCCCAAATTGACCCAAAATGGTCACAAAGTGGACAACTGGTCACAAGGTTTCACACCTGGGTAAGTTTTGGTCTATTTGCATATTGAGGTTAATTGTCCAATTACACCTGCAGATTATGAAGTTCCATCCCTCTTGTTTTCTCTCTTCAGTCCACCATTGTTTATACTTTTTGGGCCTGAAGTTTGTAACAGTTTTCCTTGGTTCTCAAGCTGGAAAAGGATTGTTTTGTCTAATTACCCTGCGAAGGGAGCTTACTAACACTTAATATGAAGCTCAGAACTACACACCTAAGCAGCACAGAATCAGAAAATATGAAAGCTAAAACTTAAGGTGTCATGACCCTTCCTCAAAAGTACTGATTTGCATATTTGATGTATATGTATGTAAAGACTGGGTAAATCTATTTGGAAAGTCTCAGTAATATGCCGTCATGGCAGCCTCAGTAAAAGCTGGGTGAAGTGACAGCTGCACTGAAATTATTGACACTAGAAATGTTTCTGCATGGCCCAGCTGCCAAATATGTGAGATTTTTATTTCCCTTTAAGTGTGATTTTAATTTCCTTTAAAGTATCTTTTAGATGACACTGATTTGAGAAGATCAAATGCTACTGTGCCTGGACTTGCACCTCTGCAGAATATTCTACGTAGTCTTGCTTCTTGGGCATAACTTTAGAAAATTCATTGTTCTACCCCTGGTCCCAGAGGGCCTCTTGTCCAGTCTGGGATGTCCCCACACTGTGGGCTCCAGGTAAGGTGAAACCACCACATATTCCCCAGGGAAGCAGTCACACACTCAGCTCACAGTTCCTGTGTCCTTTTCACAGCAATCCCTTGTACATACCTTCTCCACCAGGCTGTCCTTTGCTCTGGGCATCTTCTGTAATAACACCCAGGCTGCATTTCAGAAGCATCTGTAAGAAAAAGCCCAAACCTGCTCCATCTGCTGCCCCTGTTCTGTTTCAGAGACAGTATTTTGCAGCAGCTGTTTTCTGATGAGAGGTTCAGGCATAGCCATGGGAGGCAAATAGACCCTCGGACACCTGCAATGACCATGGGCAGTAGAGGATGTATCCTTCATTAGGCTGATGGGAACTTTCGGGACTCAAGGCAATTTTGGTGCAGAAAAAGAGTGCCTGTGAGCTCAGAACATAAAATTACATATATGCATACAATTTGGCAGTAACACCCTAATTATTGATTGATATTCTCAATTAACATAAATAAATACTTAGCAGTCTGTCCAGTATTCAGGTTCCTCTGATTGCTTCATTTGCTAACATCCAGATGAGATTTTCCAGTCTGTCCTGTAAAACTGTCTTTTTGCTTTACCAGAGAAAGTTGTTTCCAGAAGATAACTAATTCACACAGGTAGTGAAAGTCTATCAGGAGGCAAAAAGAATGAGGTAAAGGCTCTGAAGTCAGAGCTCAAGGGATGCTTGGTTGAACAAGAAAAATGCTGCTGAGAGATTCTAGCTGTGCAGGTGCATTAGACAAGATATCTATGTAATGATCATTTCTTTTTCACGGAACAGTAATTCTAACACCCCTTTGGTCCTTACAATGGAAATGAGTTTGGGGATTTTTTTTAAATGTGAAGCTTTCATTACTTTCTTTATGTAAACTTTCAAATTTAATCAAATTTCTGTTATGATTGCAAGAATTTAGAATACAGTATAAAATACAAAAAAGTGCAAGATATATGTAGGCAGAGAAAACATGTATAGTGTTATCACTAATAAATACAATTTTGCAGATGCATCATTGAATGCAGGACTTCCTTTGCATGAAATGTTTCTCACTTCAGAATTTGTGATCCAAGGTAAAGAAACAATAGCAACACGAAGCTGCCCAGACAATGACTATGTAATTTTTCATTGCAATATATTTAAATTGAAGTATTTGTTACCATTTAAGACTAATTTAAATATAGAATCATAGAACCATAGAATCACTGAGGTTAGATAAGACCTCCAAGACGATTGAGTCCAAGCTTTGACGGAACATCACCATGCCATGAATCTCATATACTTTGCCTCAGCCTATTGATCCAACCTGTCCAGGTCCCTCTGCAGAGCCTTCCCTGCAGTGGAACAACACTCCTACCCAACTTAGTGTCATCTGCAAATCTATGAATGGTGCACTCAATCTCCTCATCTAAATGATCTGTAAAGATAAAGTCCTATTGCAAGTTGTCCTTGTTATATAGAGGCAGGAGTTCCCAAATATACAAATTGAGAAGCATATTTTTCTGATATTAAAGTTTTGTATTTTTACAATAAATAAGGATCACCTGCACTAGAACTGCATTTATGTCTGCAATATGCACTAGCATTAAAAAAAATGGGCAGGGTGACCAAAATGAAATACACATAAATATCTCAGAATGTAATAGTGGTTCTTAAGTTATGTCTCTGGGCCTCTAAACTAATGGCTAAATAAAAAAAATGCCGTAAGTATTCAAGTTGACAAGTACAGTCCCAAAAGGCTTCACTAGCTGTTTAGTTAGGGAGATTATTAAACTAAAAAAGTCTAAAAGTTTTGCTTTTAGGATCCTGCAGGTTTTCAGCCCCAGAAAATGCTGTATCAGGTATTTCAGGTACGCCAGGTATCTCATAGTCCTCACTCAAACTCTTAGTCTACACAATCCTTAGGGGCTTCTCAACCCTCTGAGATTTCCATTCTGTTGGGCATCCAGTGTTGGTATCAGCCCTTTGCAGGAAAATTCACCAATGCACTTCACCAAAACTTGGCACCAAAAAAAAGCTGTACAGAGCATTAGTGTCAAGCATGCCCTAGCAGCCGCAAATTGTGTTCTGGATCAAAATATCTTTGAAAGGCAAGATATTCAGGAAGTATTTCATGTATTCAAAATGTTTTCTCTTGTTTGTTTTTTTTTGTTTTTTTTTTTTTTTTTTTTTTTTTTTTTTTTTGTGTGTGGGTTTTTTTTTGTTTGTTTTGTTTTTTTTTTTTTTTTGTCAAGACATGAAAAGAGAATGTCTTGACAACTACTGTAGGATTGCCTCGTGCCTTTTCTCTAGATAAATTAACTAATTATTTTTGTTTCCTCATTCCTCTGTGTGCATATGTATAAGTAAAAGTACTTAAAATGCTTTATGTATCGGAAGAATGTTTTCAGTTTTGGTGTGATCAAGTGTCACTGGAGGACCAAAGTTCCATCTCTCCTGAAGTTAAGTATAACAACAGATGTGTCCTTCTAAATTCAAAGGAGTGGGGAAAGAAAACTTTGTTCTTTTACTCCAGCCAGCAACTGAACCCCATGCAGCTGCTCGCTCACTCCTTGCTTGCCTCCCATCTCCTAGATGGGAGACAATCAGCAGGATGAAATTTGGAGGTTGAGATAAGGGCAGTTCAACAGGTAAGGCAAAATCCTTGCACAAAAGCAACAAAACCCAAGCAATTAATTCACCACTTTTTATGGGCAGGCAGGTGTTCAGCCATCCCCAGGAATGCCTGTCTGTCACCATCTGTCACGTGTAACGGTGACCTGGGGAGACAAACACCATCACTCGGAAAGTCCTTCCCTTTCTTTTTCATTGGCCAGCTCTCCATGCTGAGCATGACACCACATGGGTTGGAATATCCCTCGGTTCAGCTGGGATCAGGTATCCCAGATGTGTGTCCTCCTAATTTTTTTCTCCTCAGTCTCATCAGTGGTGAAATGGGGTGAGGAGTAAAGAAAGCCTTGGCTCTAGGTAATTCCTGCTCAGCAGTGACAAAGCATCCCTGTGTTATCAACACTATTTTCAACACAAATCCAAAGTATATCCTCCTACTATCTATGCTGAAGAAAATTAACTCCATCCCAGCCAAAACCAGCACAGCTTGTATTATCTCTCAGTTAATTCAAATCCTCTGGAGTAGTAATATAATACACAGAAATTACTATCCTCTGATTATTTTCTACTCTGTAATTGATGACATGGTCTTCTTTCTAATTCTCTAATCTTCCTCTTTGATTTTATCAAACAGAAACAGTCCTGTTGTAAGGCTTTATAAGGATGAAATTATTTAGGTTTGACAAGCACAGAAGAAAAATACTTTCTAAAGCTGTTATGTAATTACACTACATAATGGCTGCTGCAATTCAACATGGAGAAATGTAAAGCATTGAATAGGAGAGGGACCAATTTAAAACTTCTCACATACACAAAAAGGTCCTGAGAAGGGAAATTATAATTGTTGAACTATAGAAGATCAAGAAAGGAGTATTTGCCTAAAAGGAAAGATTGAAAGCAGCTGGACTAATTCATTTTAAGGGAATGGGGAGTAGGTTTGCTACAAGACAGTAAAATCTGTTATGGTAAGGATATATATTAAATCAGAAATTATAAAAAGAATGTTAGTCCATGCCCTTCCCATAATATAAATACAGAAAAGCATTCACAGACAGTAAGATTAATGTATTTGAAATGGTTCAGGGGAATACTTTTTTGTGCAAAGTGAAATTTATCTGCAAAACTCCCTGTGGAAGATAACTTTCTTCCATATTGTTTAGGATATTAACTCCTCACTTCCACTGACAAGTAAGAGTAATTGTTCCCAAGGTATCTAGTATTATTGATTACAATTTCCTCTGAAGTATCAGTTACAGTATATTCTTAGAGACACACAGTGTTAAAGAAGCTGTGTGGCGTTCATCTGCTCCAGCAAGATGAACCAACCACATCCATACCTGGCTGAGGATCCCAGAAGGGGAGAACAATAAATTCCTAATTCTCATTGCTGGTGCAGGAGAAATAAGGTTCAGGCAGCTGAGCTTTTCCCAGAAGTCTACTCCAAAAGGAGTATTTTAAAAATCCCATTGTGCAAAGTGTTGCATACTTTGATTCATGTCCGTCAGGGTACTTTAACTTCTGCTTAAGTTCGGCATTTAAACTGGTTTGCTTTCTGCACAAGTTTTACCCCTTGGATCTAGAGATAACTACAAAGAAAGAAAAGAAAGAAAATGGATATATCTGTATCCATTCACTTCAGAGATAGCAGACCTCAGAACATGCCATTCCCTTGTGACACCTCATAGAAGAAAAACTTTTCTGACTTCCTCCACAAAGTGTATTAGAAAGTAAAAACTCAGCAAGCAAATCTTATTTTACAACATAGTAGGATGATTTTTTCCCCCCAATGCTTCTCACTTCCTCATGGAGCTTGGTAAAATGATCGGTCCTTGCACTTAAGGCCTCTTTGGATTTTCTTCCATGCACCTTTGCCACTCCTTTTTCTAATGTGTTTTCTCCTTGATGTAGTATGGGGTTTATATAAACTTACTGACTGTTATAAAGCTATTTTCAGCTGTGTATCTTGTAACACTTTCACAGAAATCATCTGATTGATTTTATAGATTTTTAAAATCTCCTGTGTCACATTTCAGAAATAAAGTACTAAAAAATATTTCTTATAACAATAAAGTTCACTACAAGCCCAAACATTTTGAATACATTATGACTTTCATGCATATAGAGTAACTTAGTAAAAAGTCAGGAAGCTAATTTTAGAGGAGGTTTAAAATAACATCTGAAACTCTCTTTTTATAACAGTTTTTAAAATATTTGAGTCTCAAAAGTATCCTTCTCTGAAAGGCAACACATGCATTTTTAAGTTTAGTTTAAGGATTTTTAGGGATAAAGATTGAAAATTTGACATATAATGCAATGTTATCTTTGATCATAATTCTGGTTTAAGGAATTACTGTCTTTTGTGAGTATTCAAATTGCTAACAAAAAGAAAACAAAAAAGATTATGTAAATAAAAGCAGCAGGGGTGACTTTACAAGCCTAGTTAAGCATGGTAGGACAGTTACACAGCCCACTCAAGTATGGCTGATTGATTTTTATCTGCAAATTGTTATCAACTGTGAAAGCTGGCTGCAGGTTGTTAAAATCAAGAGCCCTGTGCATTCTATTTAGAGAACACTGGTTGCATAATAAATCTGCTTTCCTGTGAAAAGCAGGCAATTAGTATTAATGATTTCATCACAAAGAGCAAGAGAACACTTAAAAGTTGCCAGAGATGCTGGGTTAAAAAACACTGTTGAAAAAAAAGATTATGATGTTACACAGGAAGAGCTGCATCCCTCAAAGCCTGGAGAAAAAGAGTAAGAAGTCAGAGATGTGGTGCCAATAACAGCAAAGTATGCAAAGTATACATTAAGGACTTTTGGCCAAAATGAGTTCTCTCTAGATACAAAAATTAAAAAAGGAATATAGTCCACTAATACACAGTGGCCATGTCTTGGGCATACCATACAATACAATGTTAGCCTCATATTTTGATAAAATACAAATTAAGCAGGGAGTTAAAGATTGATGGTAATTAATCTGGAGAGCTTTCTGTGTGACAGGGGACTAAAAAAAGCTTGATTTTTAGCCTACAAAAAAAAAAAAGCTCATAAGGATTATAATTATTGTCTAATGCAGCAAAATGCATACATATGGAAAGAGCAAAAATGAGACAGCATATCCAAAACATTTTTTATCTGAATTATTAAAAATATACACTTTGAATATATTTACCTTTGCTAGGTCAACTTGTCATGATGTTTCAGCTTTCTAGAAGACCACCATAAGGAAGTTAAATACGAGTTTATAATGACAGTTAAGGAATGGTAATTAGTCTAGTTTAAGGAACATTTCATGGTAGAAGGGAGTTTTAAAGAGAACAGGAGGAAATAGTCTCAGATATAGGCCATGGGCTCTACATGAAAGTTAATTTCTGCAGCAGCGCCAAGCAGGCAGCAGGGATTTTTAGCCATGAGTGATGACAAAGGAGGATGTGTTGTGGTTCATTAGAGTACATTCGGTGTAAATCTACAGAAAAGTCAATGATATGGCATATGAATTAGGATCTAGAGACCTCCCAATAAGGCTTATCTAAATAACTAGCACATGAATAATTAGTTAGCTCCAAAAGTACCTCATAGATATGCAATAGAGGATGACAACAAGATAAGAATGATAAAATATATGAGAAACTAATTAAAAGTCTAAAGGACATGTTGTAGTTCAGATTTTCTGCATCTCAACCAATGGCCAGATGGGCCTGTGGGTGCTTTGGTGACCACTGTGTTGTAATAATATGAGCTGGATATGTATTACACTGCTCTGAATTGATACTACTGGGTGACAAAACAGATGCTGATGAAAGCTTAAAAAGCAGATTGAGCCTAATTTCTGGAAAATCTGGAAGCAGGAAAAATTCTGGAGCAAACATCTCCAGGCAGTAAGTGAGTTTCTCTGCCCTAAGGCATTAAAAGTACTTGTATGGGACACATGCTGAGAAGAGCATCTGGCTTCTGGGCTGCAGGATTTGGGCTTCTGGAAGAGGAGTTTTGTACGGCAGAAGTCAGTTCTTCAGGACAGAGGTGAAATCCTCTGCTTTATACTGTATCCAAATTCATCCACTCAAGTAAGAAAAATTATTTTTGGTACCTATTCCTGAAAAGCTCTTGCTGACATTCTGCAAATAATTCTACTACCAATGGTGAGTGGAGTCTGAGCCAAAGGTAAGAGGCAAAGTAGTTCAGCTTATGAAAAAAACATTATTAAAGTCAGCACACTACTGGTAAGAGCCATCTCAGAGTCATAATATGCTGTCATGGGCTATACCATAACTTTCCCTGACTGACACAATCTCTTTCACTGACAAGCAACATTCCCATTATCAGTAGACACTTCAGAAGATGTGACTGAAAAAGTCCTTGGGTAAAATAAAAAAAAACCAGACCACAGTATCTACAAGATACTGTGAGATACGTTTAGAAATGAGAACAGTTAGAAAGTTTAACCTTAGTGGGAATTCTCTAAAACAATTAGACAGATTTTGTATTCCAGTGAGGCAGCTTCTTGCTTAAATACCAGGGATCTAACTGAGATACATTTTAAGCCAGGTCATGCTTTCTTTTTTCTGCCAAATATAATTAAAAATGTATTGAAATGTGCAATCTGCACTATTCATTAAGCATTTGCAGATGTAACACTATGAGGAGCACTGCTGTTGTTCTGCTTTTGGCACTTGACATTACCATGGCAAAAAACATGCTGAGTTAATAGAGTGTCTGAACATTGGAAACTAAACCACTGCTGGGGTTGAGAAAAGCAATTCCCTAAACTAAAAACTACCTGTAATGCAAGTTCCTGGAATTCTCCTTTAACTAAACAAATTTGTGGTGAAAATCTAACAAATAAAGACCAGGACTGGCTAAAAATATAACCAGGGATTTTTTTTTTTTGTCTTTCTACAGCCTGTGCAAGTTTGGATTCCTGTTCTTATTTAGAACTAACCCAGAATCACCAAGTTTGAAGTCCTTTACAATTTTTTAAATTTTTTATTTCTGAAATATGTTCAATCATCATCTTAAATTATGAAATTTGATTTTAAACTGCAATATCATCGACAGCAGTATGAATTCAACCAGGGAGATTTCTTCCTGAAAGATGCAGGTCTGACAGGGTTGCAGTTGGTAGAGTAAGTACAAGATGGTACTTAAGTACGTACTTTATACCAGAAAAATGCAAAATCAAAGAATCTTTTAGGTTGTGAAAAAAGCTTTAAGACCATTGAGTCCAATCATTAATCTAACATTTCTAAATCAACCACTAAAGAACGTCCCTAAATGCCACATCTACATGTCTTCTAAATACCCCCAGAGATGATGACACAACTGCTTCCCTGAGCAGCCTTTTCCAATGATTGACAACTCCTTTGGTGAAGAAATTTTTTCCTAATATCCAGCCTAAACCTCTCCTGCTCAATCCTGAGGCCATTTCCTCTTGTCTCATTTCTTGTTTCTTGGGAGAAGAGACCAACCCATACCTATCTAACCTTCCTTCCAGAAGTTGTAGAAGAGTGAAAAGTCCTCCTGAGCCTTCTTTTCTCCGCTCCAAGCCACCCCAGTTCCCTCAGAGTACTCCCTCAGAGGCTTCCAGCTCCTTCTCTTTGTTGGCCATGCTGTGTGCATTGATCCCACCATGTTACTCTTTCTCTGACTGAAATGAACTTGATCACATTCAATAAAACCTTGGTTCCCTGATCTCCTGCCTCAGCAAAATTCCCTATTTTGCAGCTTGTCTTCTAGATTTGTGCTCTGTCTCTGGCCAATGATACAGGGTTTTTTAAGCCAAACCTTAATTTGAGTTATTCTTATTGGTAGTTTGTCAAGTCTCAGTTTGAATTTTCCTTTGAGAATCTTCTAAAATCCATTTAATGGAGTTCCCATCAATGTATTATCTTTTTCAGTGATAAGTAAGCCTTATGTAGTAAGACACTATGTATCAGAGATTTCCCTTGGCAATCAGTGATTCCTGTTTACTGAAAACTCCCTCACTACAGGTTATTTTTAAAAACTGTATAATAATTTTGATGTGTCATAACCCACCAGTAATTTTGAATAGTAGCTTATCTCAGTCCAATGTCATTCTTGGCTGATGGCCTGGCAGCATTATCTAGATCTGGAAAGGTCAAAAACAAATTCAGTGCCAAAGTAATGATAAGCTGCAGGTGGGACTACAAGCTTTCCAAATCACATAAAATGCCAGGAAATTTTCCCAAAAAGATTTTTTTGACATTTATAAAGTAATTGAAATAAAAAATATTAATAGGTCTGTGATAGGAAAGTAGCAGAAGAAAAACTGTAACTTTTGCTGTCTGTAAATTATTGTATTCATCAGAATTTTTAAAAACATAGTACTAGAGTCAGTGAAATATTATTAGATCATGTTCCATATTACAGGCTCTCTTCAGTGAATGTTCTGGCCCAATATTTTGTTCTTTGTATGTGTATGTGTTATGTGAACATTTAGAAGTAATTTTTGCAATCAGAACAGTGAAAAATACATGTTCTTATGATGTATGGACTCCTCACTCCTTAAAGTCTCCAATTTATCCAGAACTTTGTGGTTACTTAGGAAGAAAAAAAGACCTGGAGAAAAATCAAAAGCTTAAAGAAGAAACAGACTATATAGGAGCTGATTATAGATAGGCAGTAAGCTACATATGCCCAGTTTGGCCTGTAAAATGGCAGTGGAAAATTAAGCAGGCTTCGCAGCAAAGCACAGGTCTAATGCAGAGTGTTCAGAAGGAGCTGGGCCTGGAGCCTTGCTTCCAGCTGAGCACTGAGTCAGGTGGAGCTCTGCTCTCATGTAGCACTGCCAGTGCCCTTGACACTTTATTCAGGTCTGTCTTTTTCACCTGTGCACAATGAGAGATTCATAAAGACATGTGTCCACGTCAGGTCACAGAAAAAACCAAACAGAGGTATTGAAGGACAGATATGTGCCATCTAGAAATGCAAAGACATTAAGGAAAAATAAAGCTGGATTACCCCATATTTTTTTTTTCCCAGGTCAAATGAACATTTTACATGAGTCTTGCTAATTTCTTCTTTTTCAAATGGGTGAAAACACTTGATTTATTTTGGAGCCTACAGCTCTGATATATCAGGTAATCAGGAGCTGAAACTGTCACTGCAAAGCCCATGGCTATGGACAGAACTGCAACAGCCCGCTTACCCTGTTGTTTCTCTCCCTTCTCTTTCCAAACACTCTGTGCATACCACTGGTCTATTGAATGAAACTTTTTTCTTTTTCCCAAGAGATTTAATTGTCATCTGGAAAGATCTATGATTTCATTTGCACCTGGGAGTGCTTCTGGAATATTTTTTTTTTTTTTTTTTTTTTTTTTTTTGTTGTTGTTGTTGTTGATGGCAGTGTTGATATGAGCCACAGCATTCTTCAAGGTGTTTGTCCAGCAGATGGTGAAAAATATTTTATTATATGGTTGATTGTAACAGTAGGAATAGTTCCTATGTTCCTGGGCAAGCAGACTTCAAAAAAACCAAAAATTGTCATTATTGCAAGGATGTTTAAGCAGTTCTCAGCTTAAAGGTATAGCAATACTTACTGTTATAGTTTTCATATAGCAATGTCTAGATTTCTTCATCTTTCTGCGTTGATGGTATTGGAGTAAGACAAGCAGCAAAGATTGCAACCAGACTTTTTATTTTATTACTGTTTACAAGCATTAAGTGATGAGAAATAAATGAATAATTTTTTTTTTTCATTTTAGCATCAACAGATAACAAGTATCAGCAACAGAGTCTTGGAAATATCATCACCTCTGAGGATCCTGTGAAAAACAGGGGATAGCACACTTACAGAGACATTAATCCTTTGTTAATACCTTGAGACTGCTGTATCTGTATGGCTCATGAGGCTGCTGTGTGATTACTCAATATCTGTGCATCTCAAAAAAATGTACATAGCTACTTCCCATGGCATTCAGAATAAATTTATTTAAGAATGAAACAGTACACAGATTTTCAGTGGAGGTGGATTTCCTATGTATATGTTCACTACCTGCAAATTTTTGCCATAGATTAAATACAGCATATAATTATAATTCATCTTTCATCTTTGTTCTTCAGGCTCCAAAAACTCTGGACTTTCTCATTATATTTTCTTTCGGTTGGATGCAGAAATTAATGAAAACCTAGAAAAATACTAAATATATTTCTAATTTGATACTTATTAATATCCAATTTGGAAAAAAAAATTGTATTCACATTAACCTCAGGGCTGCACTGAAATTTCTTTCAGCTGTCAAAAAAGGTTAAATGCAGAGGAAGCACACATAACTAATGAGATTGATATTAAAGACTTCATTTAAAGAAGTCTGTTTGAAAGATATATGCTTTCCTAGCTATTATATTTTACAAATAACATTAATAATAATGAAAATATGTATTAATACATATTTTACGTTAATTGCTTCTGCCAATATTAAGGCTTTAGGAGTCTGTATTGACCTCATTAATGCTATTGAAAAGCTTTTGCATTCTCATAATCATTGAAGTCATCAGAGATCTATTCTTCTTTTGAAGTTTTTCTAGCACTAACATTCTTTTCACTGTCACAAAAAAGGTTGGTTTCCTAACTACAGGGCAAGATTTTGTTCTTGTGTATCTTAAAATACACTGTATGGTACTTGTCTTTGTGTATTCAATTTCAGCACATTTTTCCCCAGTTGAGTTCTTTAGTTTATTAACTGTTAGAAACAAGTCCTGAATCAGCTAAATTGTACAATATTTAGAATTGACTATATTTACTCCTGGTTTACCTGAAAAACAGAATTTTCTCATTGAGATAGCTGCAAAATCTTTCTGACTTAACCACCACAATCATGGTGTTTATTCCATTTTCCATGGAAAACGTTATCAAGTTTAATTAAAACCTGAACTGGAAATTAGTAAGATAGACGCTTAAAAAGTGATTTTATGAAAATACTGTCACTATTTTCAGAGCAAACTTTTGTCTGTGAGTGTCTCCATTTACCCCACACTCTAGGATACACACAATCCCTGACAACTAATCTGGGGCACAGCTGCTTTAGCAAGTCCCTATGCTTTGCCAGACCCTTTCTGCTAATTCACCTCTCTCTATGCTGCCCCAGGGCTGTGACTTTCAACAGAATATTTTGTGCTGGAAGACACCAATAAGGGTCGAGTCCAACTCTTAAGTGGACTTGTTGTCGTGGGGACAGGACATTTTCATGCTCATTATCCCAATCGTGGTTTTTGTTCCCTGTCCTCAGTTTGTTTTGTCTTCCTTCCCCCCCCCACCCCCGGGCTGGCTGCTGCCTTGCCGCTTAGCTTGCTTGCTGCTTTGCTTGCTGCTGGCTGCATGCTTTGCTGGCTCTGCTTTCCTCTCTTTTTTCTCTGCTTTTCGCTGGCTTGCTTTTTGGCCATTTTTTTTTTTTTCCCTTTTTCCCGGTTTCCGTTGTTCCCTTTCCCCCCCCCCCCCCCCCGAAGACATCGGACCTACTCCGGGCAGGAGCTCCCCCGGGGTCTGCGAAAGAAGCTGCGTACCCTCTGCGGCGAAGAGAGATAGAGCTCAACCCCCTTGGACTGGTGAAAACATCTGTGGTCATCTTGGGCTATTTCTCTTGTGCTGGGGAGTGTTTTTTTGTTGTGCCTTAATAAACAAGTTTTTTCCACTTTCCCCTCTGAAGGAATTCCTCCCGAACCCGGTGGTGGGGGGGGAGGTTGCGGAGGGTTTGGTTTCCTATAGGGGGCTCCTTTGGAGGTGTTTTCCCCTAATTTGTCCAAAACCAGGACAAATAATTTGGTGGCCCGTACGGGGAGGCCCAGACAAAGTGGAAAAAACTTTATTCTAATAATATTTTTGGCTTTAACCGTTCTGCGGGAATATTGGTATGTCTTTCTTTAAAGTTATGATGTCATTGGGAGTGAAAGCCTGCCTCTATTTGTGGTCATTAGGGTTCTTCGAAGTTTTGATCGCTTTATGGTCCCTGGAGTTATTTTCTTATCCAGAAGTAGCTCCGGTATTGTCCCTAATACGTAGCTTTTGTAGCAGAGGGGCACTAACGAGAATATTTATCGGGCTGGGCTTGGCTGTAATACTCTGCAAGGGGCTATTAAAAATGTTGTTATCGGCTCCAGGAATGTATAACTCGTGGTTGTGGCTGTGTGCTAAATTTGTTATGGGGGAGGAGGTTCTTCAGCCTTTGCTTTCCTTTTCCTCCTCCGAATTGTTTACATCTCTGTTAGGAAATGTCCTGTCCTCCCTGACTGCCAAGGATACCATCTTTCTGTTATTTAATTTAATAACCTTTCTCTATACTGTCCGCAGTTTATATAAGATGAAGGCTGAGATTTCTAGAGGGGCTGGTGAGACCTCTGATTTAGGAGTACAACCAAGGGTGAAAAATCCTGAGTGGTGCGGGAAATGGGAGGATATGGGCGAAATTTTAAAGGAGTTTTCTGATCCTGTAGTCTGGGACTTTCCATCCGAACACATCCAGAACCCAGCTGAGGTGGCAAAGTATCTGAAAGGGAAATGCCAGGATAACCCCAAGGAGAAAAGGATCATTGCAGTGAGCTGGGCCCTGGCATATGCTTATCGTACTCTGCTCGATACTGTAGGACAGCAGACAGAGGAAGGGGGGCAGGGAGATAAACCAGCAGCAATCCCAGTCACTCAGGCTGCAGCCAACAGCCCAGGTTCGAACCCAGTAGTTAAACCAGACTGTAAGCCTCAACCAATGGCCGTGGCTACTAGCACACGAAGTGGAAAGTGCACAGAGAAGACCGATCGACCCGTGGATGACAATGATGAGTACGATGCAGGAGAAGGACCCTCAACACCTCCTGACATAAAATCAGGAGTCAAAGCAAGTGGCACCAGATCAGAGGCTAATATTGATTCCTTCTCCCTGAAGGACCTCCGAGGCCTAAGGAAGGATTATCGGCGACAGCCCGACGAATCTATAATTAGTTGGCTGGTCCGCCTTTGGGATGCGGCAGGGGAGGCTACCATTCTGGATGGCACTGAAGCAAGGCATTTGGGGTCCCTGTCACATGATCCTGTCATCGACCAAGGCATGATGAGGGGCGCTAGCCCTCAAAGCCTCTGGGAACGGGTCCTGGACAGCGTAGCACAAAGATATCTGTGTGCCGATGACCTCTATGTCCAGCAGACACGATGGAAGACCATAGAACAGGGGATCCAGCGCCTGAGGGAGATGGCAGTGGTGGAGATCATTTTTTCAGAAGACATAACAGTTAGGAATCCGGACCTTGTACCATGCACACCTGTAATGTGGAGAAAACTGGTGCGACTTGGGCCACCTGAATACGCTTCTGCTCTAGCAATCATGAAGCGGGAGGAGGTATATGAGACTGTGCTTGATATGGCAAAGAAGCTTCGGGCATATGCGGATGCTGTACATGGCCCGACCCATGCCAGAATTGCAGCTGTGGAGACACGACTGCAGGAATTAGAAGGAAAAATAGAGGAAAGCCGCAAGAAACTCAGGGAAGAGATTAAGGAGGACCTCCTCCAAATCTCAGCTGTGCAAATTAGAGGCCCTGGCACCCAACGCAGACGTTCCTTTGTTGGGGAGAGAAGGTACACCCCACGAGCTGAGTTGTGGTTCTTCTTGCGTGAGTCTGGAGAAAACATGAGGAAATGGGATAGGAAGCCTACTGCTGTTCTGGCACAACGGGTGCGTGAATTGAAGGAAGGTAAGAAAAGGAAAGCAGCCCCAGTTGCCCGTAGCCGAACAGCCAGGTATGATGATGACACGTCTGATCCCCTTGAGGGAACCTCCAAGACATATGCCCAAGGAAAGAAGGATAATCAGGCATAGAGGGGCCCTGCCTCTAGCCAGGTAGAGGCATGGGAAAATCGTGTTTTCTGGACGGTGTGGATCCGATGGCCTGGCGCATCAGAGCCACAAGAATATAACGCTTTAGTGGATACTGGTGCACAGTGTACGTTAATACCATCGGGATATGTGGGGGCAGAGCCTGTTTTCATTGCCGGTGTGACAGGGGGATCACAACAACTGACCCTGGTGGAAGCTGAGGTGAGCCTGACTGGGAAGGAATGGAAGAAACATCCCATTGTGACCGGCCCAGGGGCTCCATGTATTCTGGGCATAGACTTCCTCCGGAGCGGCTATTACAAAGACCCGAAGGGATTCAGGTGGGCCTTCGGAATTGCCGCTGTAGAAGCAGAGAGCATTAAGCAATTAAACACCTTGCCTGGACTGACAGAAAACCCATCTGCAGTAGGGCTCCTAAGGGTGGAAGAGCAACGCGTGCCAATTGCGACCTCGACAGTGCATCGCCGGCAGTATAGAACGAATCGAGATGCCGTGATCCCCATCCATAAACTGATTCGTGAGCTGGAGAGCCAAGGGGTGGTTAGCAAAACCCACTCACCCTTCAACAGCCCCATCTGGCCTGTGCGTAAATCTGAAGGAGAATGGAGATTGACTGTGGACTACCGAGCATTGAATGAAGTGACTCCACCACTGAGCGCTGCTGTGCCGGACATGCTGGAACTCCAGTACGAGCTGGAGTCCAAGGCAGCACAGTGGTATGCCACTATTGACATTGCTCATGCGTTTTTCTCCATTCCTCTGGCAGCAGAATGCAGGCCTCAGTTTGCCTTTACGTGGAAGGGAGTGCAATACACCTGGAATCGACTGCCCCAGGGGTGGAAGCACAGTCCTACCATCTGCCATGGACTGATCCAGGTTGCACTAGAAAAGGGTGAGGCTCCAGAACATTTACAGTATATCGATGATATTATTGTGTGGGGGAAAACGGCAGCAGAAGTGTTTGAGAAAGGAGAGAAAATAATCCAGATTCTCCTGAAAGCCGGTTTTGCCATCAAGAGGAGCAAAGTCAAGGGACCTGCTCGAGAGATCCAGTTCCTGGGAGTGAAGTGGCAAGATGGACGGCGTCAGATTCCTACGGATGTCATCAACAAGATCACAGCTATGTCCCCACCAACCAACAAGAAGGAGACGCAAGCTTTCTTAGGCGCCATAGGTTTTTGGAGAATGCACATTCCTGAGTACAGTCAGATCGTGAGCCCTCTTTACCTGGTCACCCGCAAGAAGAACAATTTCCATTGGGGCCCTGAGCAGCAACAAGCTTTTGCCCAGATTAAGCAGGAAATTGCTCATGCAGTAGCCCTTGGCCCAGTCAGGACGGGACCAGAGGTCAAGAATGTGCTCTACTCTGCAGCCGGGAACCATGGTCTGTCCTGGAGCCTTTGGCAGAAGGTGCCTGGGGAGACTCGAGGCCGACCACTGGGATTTTGGAGTCGGAGCTACAGAGGGTCTGAAGCCAACTACACCCCAACAGAGAAGGAAATTTTGGCTGCCTACGAAGGAGTCCAAGCTGCCTCAGAGGTAATTGGTACAGAAGCACAACTCCTCCTGGCACCCCGACTACCGGTGCTGGGGTGGATGTTCAGAGGAAAGGTTCCTACTACCCACCATGCCACCAGTGCTACATGGAGCAAGTGGATTGCCCTCATCACGCAGCGCGCCCGTATTGGTAAACTGAATCGCCCTGGGATTTTGGAAGTGATTACAAATTGGCCTGAAGGTGAAAACTTTGGTGTCACAGACGAAGAACAAGAACCAGTGACACGGGCTGAAGAGGCTCCACCCTACAACCAATTGCCAGCAGAGGAAACACGCTATGCTCTTTTCACTGACGGTTCCTGCCGCGTCGTAGGGATGAATCGGAAGTGGAAAGCAGCTGTATGGAGCCCCACACGACAGGTCGCAGAGGCCACTGAAGGAGAAGGTGGATCAAGTCAACTTGCTGAACTCAAAGCCGTTCAGCTGGCCCTAGACATTGCAGAAAGGGAGAAGTGGCCGAAGCTTTACCTCTATACTGATTCATGGATGGTAGCCAATGCTCTGTGGGGATGGCTGGAGAGGTGGAAAGGGGCTAACTGACAGCGTCGAGGAAAACCAATCTGGGCTGCTGAAGAATGGAAAGACATTGCTACCCGGGTAGAGAAACTGCCTGTGAAGGTTCGCCATGTAGATGCTCATGTCCCCAAGAGTAGAGCTAATGAAGAACAGCAAAACAATCAGCAGGTAGATCAGGCTGCAAAGATAGGGGTGTCAAAGATAGATTTAGATTGGCAACACAAGGGGGAGTTGTTCCTAGCGCGATGGGCCCATGATGCCTCAGGCCATCAGGGTAGAGATGCCACCTATAAGTGGGCACGAGACCGAGGGGTGGATTTAACCATGGACAGTATATCTCAGGTTATCCATGATTGTGAGACGTGTGCTGCCATCAAACAGGCCAAGCGGGTGAAGCCCCTGTGGTATGGGGGACGGTGGTCCAAGTACAAGTATGGGGAGGCCTGGCAGATTGACTACATCACACTGCCTCAAACCCGCCAAGGCAAGCGCTACGTGCTCACAATGGTGGAAGCCACCACAGGATGGTTAGAAACCTACCCTGTGTCTCATGCTACTGCCCGTAACACCATCCTGGGCCTTGAAAAGCAGGTCCTTTGGAGGCATGGTACCCCTGAGAGGATTGAGTCAGACAATGGGACTCATTTTAAGAACAGCCTTATCAACTCCTGGGCTAGGGAACATGGCATTGAGTGGGTGTACCATATCCCCTACCATGCACCAGCTGCAGGCAAGGTAGAGAGGTACAATGGACTGTTAAAAACCACCTTGAAAGCATTGGGTGGGGGATCTTTCAAAAACTGGGAGCAGCATTTGGCACAGGCCACCTGGTTAGTTAACACCCGAGGTTCCACCAATCGAGCAGGTCCTGCCCAGTCTGAGTCCCTGAATATAGTAGACGGAGATAAAGTCCCAGTGGCACATATCAGAGGTTTGTTAGGGAGGACAGTGTGGATCAATTCTGCCTCGAGTACAGACAAACCCATTCGTGGGATTGTCTTTGCTCAGGGACCAGGTTGTACATGGTGGATAATGCAGAAAGATGGAAGAACACGATGTGTACCTCAGGGAGACCTGATTGTGGGGTGAGACTCATATGCAAACATCTCAGTTTGCTGGATGTTACTGCCATTGTTTGTACATTAAACCACACAGACATGGGACAGAAGAAAATGTGTAAATGTCGAAAGTCAGAGCAAGTGAGAATGGAAGGGAATGTGTAAGTGTGGAAGGTTTGAGCAGGTGGGAAGGAAGTTCAGTAACATGTTCACGATATGGGATAAGGGGTGGAATGTCGTGGGGACAGGACATTTTCATGCTCATTATCCCAATCGTGGTTTTTGTTCCCTGTCCTCAGTTTGTTTTGTCTTCCTTCCCCCCCCCACCCCCGGGCTGGCTGCTGCCTTGCCGCTTAGCTTGCTTGCTGCTTTGCTTGCTGCTGGCTGCATGCTTTGCTGGCTCTGCTTTCCTCTCTTTTTTCTCTGCTTTTCGCTGGCTTGCTTTTTGGCCATTTTTTTTTTTTTCCCTTTTTCCCGGTTTCCGTTGTTCCCTTTCCCCCCCCCCCCCCCCCGAAGACATCGGACCTACTCCGGGCAGGAGCTCCCCCGGGGTCTGCGAAAGAAGCTGCGTACCCTCTGCGGCGAAGAGAGATAGAGCTCAACCCCCTTGGACTGGTGAAAACATCTGTGGTCATCTTGGGCTATTTCTCTTGTGCTGGGGAGTGTTTTTTTGTTGTGCCTTAATAAACAAGTTTTTTCCACTTTCCCCTCTGAAGGAATTCCTCCCGAACCCGGTGGTGGGGGGGGAGGTTGCGGAGGGTTTGGTTTCCTATAGGGGGCTCCTTTGGAGGTGTTTTCCCCTAATTTGTCCAAAACCAGGACACTTGTGCTTCTGGAATACACCAATGAAATTCAGTCCTCATGTGTGCAGGTGCTAAACTGCTGCTGAATTATTTTGAGTGAAGTGTATTTGTTGCAGATGGTGTGAGCAACTCTCACCAGGCTCTGCAAGCCGTATACACTGTGACCATTTGACACTTTTCTTTGCCATGGCAAGGACTCCTAACATCTTCAGAAGGGCAATTTGCCACCTCTACCTATCTGGCCTCCCCATTAAATATCAGCAGAAGTAAAGGTAGGATTTAGGTAAAGAAATAACTTAAGCACTTTTACTTTTCATAATTAATTTTTCTACAATCTTGTCATAAGTACCCAAGCACTACTAGCAAGGTACAATTCTGTCATTTTTGTTGTTGTTTTTGGGGGTTTGTTTGTTTGCTTGGGTTTTTTGTTTGGTCGGGTTTTTTTGTTTTCATTGGTTTAGTTTGGTTTGGGTTTTTTATTTTGTTTGGGTGGGCTTTTTTGTTGGTTTTTTTGTTGTTTTCTGAGGCATTAAAAATTAAAAAGGATAATTCCTATTCAAATGTCAAAGTACTGAGGTAAACAGATAGTAATAGACTTTCACTCAGACATTACGGTTACTTAAATACATTGCCATGAAAAGGCAAACAATCAACAGATTCTTTAAAAGGTTCAGTGCAAATTAGTTTCTGGCAAGGACTGTGCACTGTTCAAGGCTTCATTAAAGCCTTTCATTTATGAATTGTCAGGAAGAAGCAAAGGATGCTATGTATGCTATAAAATGAGACAAAAGCCTCAGAAGCCCTCACAGAGCATTGGGCAGTTCATTTTAAGGTGGTTGTGAGTACCATTATCTATCACTGCCTCAGGGTCACAGATAGCAGCAGGACTTGGGAAATAAAGGCATCAATCAGGAACAAACATTTATGTGTGTGCCTCTCCAGTGTTTAATTCTAATCTGGAACAGAGTTTTAAATGTGAAGTACAAATATTTATTCTCCCTGTTTTTCAAAGGGAAAGTGTATTTGAGGACATGCAGCACCATGCTGACTCTTATCTTTTGTCTCTAACAATAGGTGGCGCTGGGAATTTTCCCATACAAATCTGTTGAGCTTAACCTTCAGTTTTTGCCATTGAAGTAGTCCCCTGTAAACATTTCCCTGTATAAAATGTTTTGGAAATACCACAAGCCATATCCTTCAATTATTTACATAGTGTCATTCCATTGTCTTGAGACTATATATTAAAGAAACATAATGAATATTCACATTTCTGGTCACAGTATTGAAACTGGGAGACATTTTTATTTTTCTGTTTTCTAAGTTGGTTATTTTCCACCATACCTTCATATCTGTATGAGTTAATTTGTCAGAGTTTCTTTATCAACTCTCTTGGATGTCTGACCAGAACATGACAAATTTCCAGTTTAGCTGTTATGTACACTTTCCATAACTTTTGCCTTTCTTGTTCAAAGGAAGAAGGAAATGAAAGACAGCTGCACTCCATCAGATGAGGTTTCTCCTTAGAGTACAACTGCAGCAGCAGAATGCTCTTGCTAGATTTTCTTCTTGTTGAGTAGGGTCTGATGGTTAAATGTTCTTCATGAGGAGGTTGTATCTGTGAACATGCTCTCTGGTTCCTTTCCAAACCTTCTGTGGTAAGACACCAGTGTGATGCAAACAAGTTTTCACTACATCAGTGTGATGCAACGAGATTCCGCTGGCTCAAGTCAGAGGTGGGCATCTGAGAACTTCTGAGAAGTTTCCAGCTCTTGCAGGGAATGGAATTTGTGAGGTTTTCTCTTTTTAATTGACTCTGCTATTAACAAGTCAATAGGTTTATGCAACAAAAATTTGAATAACATATAACAGCTCTTCTAATGGCTCCTCTTCTGACCTTGCTGACAGTCAAGAAAATTTTTACTGAACTAAGGTTACAATTGTTCTTGTGAATTCTGACAGAATCTTGTCACGTGCAGTGTTTGAAAAAGTGTACTTTAGTCAAATCTGACTGTGTGGGAGACAAATGGACATGTGAAACTGAATAAGAAATAGACTGAAATGAGTGGGGGAAATAAAAACAAAGGAAAGAAAAAGATGGGAAACCTCCCATAGAAATGTGGGGAGATGTGTAGTCAATGCAGGATGAATAAATATCTTGGTTTGAAAAGACAAGTGTCTGCTAAGGAAGGCAGGAGCCTCCCCTGAAATAGAAAATGTAAACCCGCTCCCCCCAGATTGTTATTGTTATAATTTTGAAATTAAGGGTCTCTCAGGCAAAGATATGGGAACAGGAATAACAGTTCTTTATTAGGAAAGGAAAAAAAAACCAAAAAAAAACCAATGCAGGAATACAAAATAACACTGACAGAGTCAGAATATGACCTAACACACTGTGGGTCATGTGGGTCAGGGTGTTGGCAGCAGTCCAATTGAAAAGGTGGCTCTGCAGTCATCCTGGAGTGGCAGGCGTGGTTTTGCGGAAGCAGTGATCCTGTAGAAGAGTGTAGTTTTCCTCTGAAGGTCCAGTGGTGATGTAGGTGGGCCTGGTCTTCCTCTGGGAATCCAGTGGGAAAAGGCTGCTATGGTATTCTAAATCTCTGATTATCTCCAGGTAGGAATGCTTCGCTCCTCCCTCTGGGTGGGGCTTCTCACAATGGCATGATGTCATTTTATCTGTCATGCAGTGAGACTCGATGGCCCATTAACAGAAGATACCTCCTGGAGGGAGGATTGGTTGTGTAAGAGATAAAGAAAACTGCCAAATTAACAGAAGATTACTGTCCCACCTTTAACAGATAGGTATAGAATACCCCTATTTCCAACCTAAGACAATAAATGAATAGACAATGCAAAGAAATACTGAAAAGAAAATGGAAGAAAACAATGCCTGTTAAACAATATGCCAGTGTTGAAAGAGTTGCCTCTGTTCTTTGTAAACTGCCTTTCTCCTGCAAACAACGAAACAAAAGGTAACAGAGACAGATGGGGTGAGCTCTGACTCTGCTGCCTGCCCCAGTGCTGGAGTAGTGATGACCTCTGCTGAGGCTCTGTTCAGAAAGTCAGCACCAGTAGGCTCAACCTGGTTCACACTAAACACTTCCTCAGGACTACCGATTAGTTGACAGCATGAACACAGCCACAACACCTTGGAAAAAAAATGCACACAGTGGGCTGTGCCAAATGTTCCATTTTATTTGAAACCATTGGTTCCTGGAGAAACTATCTCAGACCCCTCAGTGATGTTCTGCCTCTGGGGCTCTTAAAGAAGATTACAAGCCAGCAGGCATCATGGATAGGCTTCCACTCCCAGGCTAGAACAGAGACTAAACCCGAAAATTGAATACCTGCTTCCATATGGGCAAACAGCAGAGGGAAGGTGCAGGAGAAGCAGCCACTGACTGTGGAGATTTCACTGTTAACATTCCTGTCCTCAGTGATACTCTTACAACACAGTTGGATTTTTCTTTTTTTATTAAAACACCTAAATCACCTTAAATAGAATGTGAAAAAAACCCTCAGATTGGATTTTTCCTGATGGAAAAAAATGTTTTATAGCCTTGCAGCTGATAGCGAATGCAGACCTTGAAATCCCTGGAGACTGGGACCGTGTGGGGGAGAAGGGTAGGGTTGCTGAGCAGTGGAGAGCCTGCAGCAGCCATCCACCAAGATGTAGCAGCGGTACCAAGTGCCACCATGCTTTTCAGCATGCCTTTCTAGCAAGAAACAGAAGCCCATATTTCTTGAGACCTCAAGTAGCAAAGAGGAGTGAGAAGTCCTGCAGCTGTGCAGTTGTCACCTCAAGGCTAGTCACACAGCCTGTAACGTCTTGTGTCAGGGGAATAGAAGAGGAGAAGGAGAGAAAGTAATTGGAATCCTCCTGGGACCTCCTATGAGATCTCTTTCTCTTGATCCAAGGTGCTTCCTAAGTCATCAATGCCTCATTTCCTTAGCAAAGAGAGTGTGCATAGTTGTTTTCTGGACAATTAATTTTTTCTCAAAGATCTCCATCATTAGGCTCATGGCAAAGAGAAATATTTGAGGGGGAGCCCATACTTGTGACCCTCCTTAAAAAGGAAGAAAAATTTTCTGCCAGAAGAGAGCATCATTACAAATCCCTGTTTTAGAAAAACTTCTGCACAGCTATATCTAACTAATGAATCATGTACAAGAATGTACATAAAATCACACACTCTATGGCAGAGCAGGATAGAAAATGAATACTGCATAGCAAGCATCAAACGTATTTAACAAACTAGCTAAATACTCTTGATGCTATTATGTTAAGAACAATACAGGAAATTATATAAACAAAATCAGAAGATGGATAAGTATATAAACTCAGTATTTCTCAGCAGAGTTTGATGGAAAAAGTTGTTTTAAAGCTCTCTTGTGGCATTTTGTTGCAATTTACATTGACACCTGACAAATGATTGCAGAAAATATCATTCAACATATGTTGCAAATTTTCGTAACAGATTTTGCAATGGCTGTGATATTAAATTTGTATCACCACTCTTTTTTAAAATCAAATAACAACAATTGGAAAGTACTAAAATGATTACCAGGAAGAAATATTAAAAATGCCAATTAATCTTGTATTTACTAAGACCTTTGCTGTTTTCTGAAGTCTCTATTCATCTCAGAATTCTGAGCTTGTAGTATTGTCAAAGCTTTCACTCCTGATTAGTGTATGTCTTCCTGAATATTAATTTGTGTTTTGGAAAGCATATTTTTTTTAAATGGTTTTGTGAAGTTTTATGAAATTTTCTTCTGAGATGCTTTGATACTAAGAATTTTTATATATTTGACATGGATGTTTTCTTTTGCACTTAATATTTTCAATCACTTTTTTTTGGGTGCAAACAAAGAGATCTGGCTGTTATGAGAGGCTAACTTTGCTAATATATTTAATTCGTACTATTGCTGCTTCTTACCTATGACACAAATGATTCCACTAGTAAAACATCTTTCTGAAATCACAGGCACTACAAAGGACCTGGGAATTTTTTATCATTCCTTTCAGGGTTGCTTTCAGCAGCTCGATTATATAGAGCAGGGCTTGGGTCCCTACTGCCTTTGCATATTTTCTAAACAAGATTTTTCATGTCAACAGCATCCAATATACTTCTGTGAACAGAATTTGTGGAGCAAGCAGCTTTTGCTGACCCAGTCCATCTGTTCTTGTCTGTTCTTTGTGGCTGATGCTCTGTTTCATCCTGGACTTTGACCAGGATTTTATCATCAAAACATACTTTAAAACTGTTCTTATGATAAGTATTTGCTTAATTGATTCAGGGTTTTGTTGTCATAATGGATTGATTAAGAAGTGTGGCATACTGCATCATACTAGTAAGTGGAATTGTTAGGTTTTAGTTTCAAACTTATAAACTACGTGATCTGTCACTGCCCTGATGACTTTGACCTTGGACTGTGTGACATAAAATGCAGAAATGATACTTTTGCATGAAATGACATCCTGCTTTTCTTTTAAGCCCTGATATTATTGACAGAAAATATATTCAGTTTTTTTTCACTAGCTTTGAATGCTCATCACCTGCCTGCTGGCGCAGTTAGCAGAGTTGCAGGCTAAGCCTGGGGAATCTCAATACCATGTACATTTTGTCATAACACTATCTTTTTCTTTATCTGCAAAATATTAGGTTTAAAAAAAAAGGAGAATTAGAAAGACTGAAATGACTGATCATTTAACAAAGTTTTCTCTCATGATTCTCAGGTTTTTCTCATCCATGCAGTGACAGCAGTGTTGAATACTTTACAGGCAGACCATTTTTTTGCAGAGAAATGTCGAGCATCTTTTTTAAGGTTGCCAGATCCTGATTTTTTGAATTAATAAAAACCTCATGAGAGATGCTGAAGCCTCTTCCTATCGGACTGAAGGAAAAAAAAATAAAAAGGATATGTATAACCGACTTGTGACTCATCTGTAATAAAGTCAATATTCAAAACATACCATTAATGTATGAATACTTTACTGGGAGAGGATAGTTTTGTGGCTATGAAGAGAATTGCTTAATCTTCCTTTATGCTTGTAAATAAAATAGGAGTCCATTAACCAGCTTGATGATTTGTATATGATTGTTAGCACATTGGTTTTAGATTTAGGGCATAATTATTTATGGCTTGTTTCTCCCATTTCACAAGAGAAAATACACACAACAACAAGAATTTGTGAAATAAAATATAAATGAAATTAAATTCCCTAATCATCAGAGGACCTGTCCTAATTTATTTTTGCCATTGCTGTGTGTCTGCCATAGATGTAGGGCGGTGTCTTGAAGCACATTGTATGGGTTCCACCAAGGCAAGGAATCCTGCCTTTGGGAATCCTGCATGATATTTCTTTACTTCCAAATGCAGCAACTGATAATAAAACATCTCAGCTGAATCATCTGTTCCATTAAAATACAAACTGAGGAGATATTTCAAAGACAATCTCCTTAACACCACAAAATTTCATTGAAGTTTAAAACACACTAACTGGGAGAACATTTAATTTTGCTTTAGTGGAAATTTCTTGGGTCAACTCAATCTCTTGGACAGGTAACTCGACTAAGTGTGGAGGACCAATGACCATTATTTCTGTCAGAGAAGCTGCCCCACATGTCAGGGCAGTCTCTAATTGCAGCATCACAGTTCTGAACCTCAGTGATGAGCATGACCACTGGGGTTTTATGCACGACTGTTAGCATGGTCTAATGAATATAATGAAAGGTCTTAGGGCTTGACCTTCAACCCTGGGGCATAACACTGGCCATTGGGCTGCCTTTTTGTGCAAAGTGATGTCACCTGCACTTAATTATTTCATCTGAACAGAGCATCTTCTTCCAGGTATTTCTGAAAACTGTAGAGATTTCTCATTAGACAGTGTCTCAGGACTCTGTTTCCAAACTGAGAGTATCCAATGTAAGCCTAGAGGCAACAAATACTGTGCAGGACCAACATTAAGTGCATATTAAATCATGGCTAGCATATATACTGAGAGCCCCAGGAGTGCCTGACAGCTCCTAGATCTGGTTGTATGTGCTGGCTGCAAACTTGTTCCATGCCATGCATGGAAGGACACAACCTGTATGTAAGATGTTCAGCTCCTTCACCCCTGTTTTCATTGCAGGGAGGAGGTCATTCTGTGGGAAGTGAATTACAGTTAATCTAACAAGGCCTGGAATCACCCTGAAATGTAGGATGTGCTGCTATGTACTTGTTTCCCAGCCAGGGTTAGAGAGAGAAGTTAAAGCATTTTCAGACATGCAGTAGGAACAAAACAAGGAAAGGTAAATTTCATTTTACTAGACCTTTCATCAAAAAATTTGGTAAAGACAGGAGAGTTTCCTTTGGACAGTTCGGACATTTTTATGCAACATGTATGTTAAGGAGATCATGATCCTTGGCTGGTAAGTATTTCATGCTATTATTCTGTGAAATAAAATCTGCAATTTTCTTCACAAGGTTTGACATGAGGCATAGGTCTGTGTTTTCACTCTTCTTGTAGTCTACAGGTTTTATTTGTAAACATAACCATGTAAAATAAAATATCTTGCCTAATTAATAATTTATTGTTTTCTCTTCTGTTTCAAATTTAACTGCTTCCAATTTTCTACTTTCTGCAGGGTGCCCTGATCCATAATTAGTCTGGTGAAAGGATTTGTTGGTATCAGATCTGTTTTCAGGCATGCCAACTACCTCATGTATTACAAGAAATCTTTTTAATAAATGCTTGTTTGTATTGCAGAATTATCAGAATCTCAGCAAAAGCCAAATATAACAAAAACTTATTTTTACTTTATTTTACAAAATATTTTTAATTTGAAAATCAAGTGCTTTTAAAAAAATGGTGCTCTTGCATACATATTCTGTCCAGCGGAGATTTGGACTTCTGGGCTCAGAACTCACTAGTTAAGAAACACAACACAATCCATAGGAGGTGAGGATCCTGTCAATTAGGAGATCCATGGTGGGTGTGATTACACACATTCCTTGAGCTTCCCAGGGAGATTTTCATAATTATTTAAACAGCTTTTAAGTAATTAGCACTTTTGAATGTTATTTTTTGTATCCTTAATTAACAGAGAGATTCAGAAAAAAAATTGATCTAATGGCACATTGAAAATTTTGAATATATTAGATTTGTAGTTGCATTGAAGTTTTATACCTTACACTTCAAACTGATCTCATTATTGCAAAAGAACTAAAAATATTTAATAGAAGGTGACAAAAAAGTGATTTTACCCATTTAATTAATATGCTGATGTCTACCTTTTGAAAACAGATGATGGTCCTCCTCTGTCTCCACCTTTAGAAAGATTCTAAATTAATATTTCCTTCGATATAGAGAGTTGGTGTTGCTTTGGTCAATGAGTCTAGACAAGTTATTAAATTTTAGCAGCTTTACATAATACAATTACATGAAGAAATTATTTTATATAATGTTCATTTGCTGCACATCAATCTGACTTTATATTCCTAAAGTGAATCTTACAGCAATGAATTGGGAGATTCATTATTTCAGTGTTAATGGAAATAGTTCTGCATTTTGCAAATATTAATGTTGATGAAGCTGCACATAATGGATAAAATGTATATATGGAAAAATTTAATACTGGGTTTTTTTTCCACTTGTCAAACACAGAAAGGCATGTGAGTTTTTGTACCTGGAGATCAGCAATAAAGAACGAACAGTATCTTACTTTTGTAATAAATAAATTAAATGTTAGGTTTACATTTTTAGATTACTTTCAGTAGCAATCTGAAAGGTGAAAGGGTGTGAAAGGTTAAGATATCCTCAGGAACAAGAACAGGGGTTCTTCCATCCTATTTTCTGGCATGCTAAGGATGTTATGGTAAGGGATACTTCATAATTTTGACCTACCTATATCTTCCTATTTATGCTGCCTCCCTTTCCTTCCAGTGCTTCATCTTCTATGCTGATAAACAAACTTTTAAAAGAAAAATGGAAGATTCATAATTAAAAAAGAAGCTGAAGATGAAAGTACTCTTTTTATCTCATATGAATGCTCTATGAATATCATTTATTATTTTGTTTCTACATCAGCACTGCACAATAATTTAATGCATTTGGTGATTTTTCAGATCCTCAGTAGTACTCAGGTCTTCTACATAATTTAGTCTAAAATGTCGAAGGCTAAGAGCCAGTGGAAGTAAGCTATGGAAAATGGTGTAATGGCTCTTATTCTCTGATCTCAAAGGATGGAAATACCTGCCTGTTTGAAACATTCCTTACTTTTTGGTTGTATGGGTTTGGGTTTTTTTTGTTTTGGCTTGGATTTTTGTGCATTTTTTTTGAGACTAACAAAGATGGTAAGAAGTGGAAGCTGGACTTTTGCCAAGAAATTGAATCATCCTTCCAAGAAATTGAATTATCATGCTGGAAAGGGTACATATCAGGTACTATTTACTATTGGTAACAACCTATATTTACTCTACTTTCCTGTTAAGTTAGAGCATGATTTTATCTTGTTTTTATCTCATTTACACCTGTAACTGGGATATTGTGTTTTTAAAAGAAGAGGAAGTGGGGTGGGGGGGAGAGAAGAGCAAAATCATACTTATGGAGAAGAAAAACAAGCAAATACAAAAAATCAAACCATGTAGAAAAAGCCTGAGGGGTTGGCTTTTTGGTTATGTTGTTGTTGTTTTGCTGTGTTTTGTTTTTTTTTTGTTTAGTTTTCTTTTGTTTTGTTTTGGTTTTGTTTTTTAATGTAGGTTTCAGGAAGTGCCATTGTTAAAATCATTCATCTGCTATGTGTAAAATGTACTAGAGCCATCAAAAATATTTTTCTTGCACATGGTAGGAGACATACATCAGTAAGGTAGACTGGAGATTGGTCTAGCAAATAAGATCTTAGTTCTGCAGCTGGGAACCATACCATCTTTCCTTGGAGTGATGGAAAAAGGAAAAGATTGAGAAGTGCCACAGTGATGCACTCAAGAGAGCCAGCAAGGCAAAACCAGAAAGCTCAGCAAGACGCTGCAAATCCCTAATAAACTCAATAGTGGAGTGCTTTAGCTGCATAATCCTAAATGTTTATTTAGCAGCTGACCATGGTTGTTACTTTTTAGTGATGTCACAAACATTCACAAAAAAGTAACAAATCTTTTGACCTGGTGCTCTTGAAAAACAGTGCCTCTCATACATGTATTAAAATAAGCATTAGCAAAGCTGAAGAAGGCAGATGCTTTCATTCCCTGTCAGAAAAAAATCTTAGAAGAAAGTGGGATGAGTACATGAATCTTGCTTACTTCAAAATTAAATTTTCCTTTATCTCTTGAAATAATACACTTTATCTGTGAACAGTCATTTTGCAGAAGAAGCCTGCATTCTATAAATTGCTGTATCTCTACATTTTTCTTAGATATCAATAATAACAATAACAATAACAACAACAACAATAATAATAATAAAAATAATAATAATAATACATATTATTATACCAAGGATTTTAGATAAAAATAATGCAAGAATCAAAGAAAGATCAAGAAAATAGGCAGAATACCCCTTGCTAATAATTTCTTTAGCTATTCACTAGGTTATGGATTTTGTTTCTGTCATTTCTATTATACTATCTACATTTGATTTTCCTTCCCACTACGAGGGTTATAGTTCCTTTCTAAAATGAATTTGGTGTCTATGGATAGTTTCATTTTGCTAGGTCCAGTCAGTGAGGCTAATTTGACATACCAAATCATATTATTTAAGTCAAGAAGGAATGCTTAGATTACTTAGTTTCATCTCCTGTATCCTTTGGGTTATATATTTTTTCACAAGTGTTAAACTTACTGATTGTGTATGACTTAATTGTTCCATTGAATAAGACATTAAATAATGAATCCATTTTTTTCCAGTATATTGTACACTGCTTAGTCACATTTGCAGTCACAAATAAGGAAACAACTGTAAATTTGTAACTGTAGATTTTTGTTTAAGAAGACCCTTAGGATCTTGTATTCCTTGGTTTTTGGTTTGATTTTTTTTTTCTTACTTTAAACTATTTATCAGGAACTGGTGTGTGGTTATGTGTGTGTTGTAATTAACTTTCATCTTTGTACATATTTTTAAAATACAGCATTAGAACTTGCATGTTTTCCATACCATACTTACAAATTGCCTTCCTCAATTTATTTACTGCTCTCTATTTGTACAGTGAAAATTTCTTATGCTGTTTTTGTCCATTCCTCATCTTGGAAGTTGATATTCTCTTCTTTGGTCCATGAGATTTCTAAATCTATCTTAGACTCTCTCCTTCCCTTCACTGTCTCCTCCAGTATGGCCGTCATGTCTTTCCAGAAGTGAAAGTTTGAAACTGGCTACATTAAACATACATTTTGCTCAACAAATTATCAAAGGCTCCAGTTTATCTGCAAGGCTGTTCTGAACTCATGGTGAATTATTAGACTTCCAGTGTGTTCTTTTCATTTTATAACTAAAAATAAATATTATTTCATATTTACTCTGAATAAAGAGTAGAAATCATTAAAGGTTTTTGAGCCCTTGCCCATATACCCTTGCCACTCCATCTGAGAACAGCACTTGAAATCTGAAATACAGCCCTATTTTTAATATCAGAACATCGGGTGCTTTTATGTCAGATGCCTGGTGCCATTACCTCTAATAATCAAACCTTCAATTTTCTCAGATAATTAAACAGAATCATTTGACAAGACACATTTTCTAGGAAAGCATGTCAATTGCTTGCATTATATTTTTACTCTTTGTCTTATATTAATTATAGTCCTTTATATTCATTATTTTTTGAATTCTGTATGATCTCTCTCATTATTTCTCTTATTATTTTTCCCAAGGCTGATGTCTAGCTAGCCTGCCCATAGTCATGTGGGTCAGCCAGCAGCACTCTGGCAAATTGGTTTCAATGGCACACTTTATTCATTTGTATTTTCTCTGGCATGCAGAGACCTAATTAAAATTGCTACCAAGGGGTCAGAGATGTCCTCTATCTACAATTACAGTAAAATGGGGTGGTAATTTTAAAATGTTTTCTCCTAGCAGAATCTCCTGAATTAGAGCTGAAAAAGCTTTGAGATTATCAATTTAAATATAATCCAAAAAATTATTATGCAATGTTATGAAGAATGCATTAATCAGGTAGTGAACTAAGGGGAGCTATAACCCCTGTTTTTAAAAAGAGAAATAAGGAAGATCTGGGTACCTACAGGCTGATCTCTCCTTTATGCACAGCAAGACTATAGAGCAAATCCTCCTGGAAACTATGCTAAGGCACGTGGAAAACAAGGAAGTGATTTGTGACAGCCAATATGGCTCCACAAAGGACAAATCACAACTGACAAATCGGGTGGCATTCTAAAATGGAGTTACAACGCTGGTGGATCGGGGAAAAACAATTGATGTCGTTTACCTGGACTTGTGTCTCTTTGTTGGTGACATCCACAAAATTGAAAGCTGCATCAGGATTTATCTGTACTTGATGCTTCTTCCTTTTCTCTCTCCAGCTGTGAAATGCAGAGGCAACACTGAACTTTATCTGATTAAATTTAGGCAGATTGGTCAGATGGGTGCAGAAATGCAGTCTAAGGTGCCTTGTGGCATTTTGAAATCCAGTGCAATACACTTCTCAGTACACCACACTCAAGGAGCTTCTGGAACTGATGAAGTGAAGCCAGGTGAAAGTAATACTAATTTATAAGCTTAGCAGAAATACTTCCATCTCAAGGGTTATGTCAGAAATCTCAGAGGGCAAATGAAAGAGGAAAAAACAGAAGTAAAAAAAGTGAATCACAAATTCAGATCTAGGAACAAAACCGGTCTCTTAAAACGTTGTGGTTTTACTCAGGTCTGATACTAGCATACTGAGCTGGTACAGAAAATGTTGGATTATTTGAAAACCAAACAATGAGGTATCAGCCAAACCTTATCTTCACAGCATGGTAATTTGTGTGATGGCTCATAATCAGATTTTATGGTCCTGACATTGCTTTTCTTCTAAATAACAAGCTGAGTAATCCTTAAAAAGTGGTAGACAATGACTAGATTTGACCTAATTCCCGTGTTCTATTGTAACGGTTACACAGGTTTTAATTATTTCTAATATGCATTCATCCAGTAAAGCAGATACTACTGCTCTTATTTACTCCCAGTTTTAGGTAAATCATACACAAATCTGTCTATCCCTTCCTTAATGACTTCCCCACTACCATCCCCACCACTAGACACATGTCTCCAGCAGGAGCTGTTATTTGCTACTGCTCAGTGGCTGCCTTTCACTGTGGAGCTTGAGGCACCACACACTGCCAGGGTGCACCTGGTGTGCTGCCATGGGGCTCTTCAAAGATTGCAGCACACAGGGGAAAAAGGGTGGCTACACCTCTTTGTAGAATAGGTGAATAATTATAAAAACCTTGGGTTTAGTTTTGGACCTGTTGGAGCTATGTGGAAAGGAGAGAATCTGAAGAAGGACGGAAAGATATAAAAAGAGAACACGGAGTGATAGTGCTGCTGTTGACGCCCAAATCTTGAATACATTCTGTACATCTGTTCAAAACTGAATGAAGCAGACACATAATTTGGACCAAAACCATGACTGAAGTTATGGGCTCTTTTCTCTTGCTGCTTCTTTGTTCTTCAGATTGTTTTCACTCTTTCTCCACTGCTGTCATAAATTTTGAGTCATCCATAGACAGCTGACTTCTAAAGAAGTCTGAATGTATGTGATATGACAAAGCTGGAAAATAGCTGTTTAAAGAAGGTCTAATATTATTTTTTCGGTTGCTGCAAGTGTAACTCTCAACTACTTTGTCCTGCTTATTTTAAAGTGTGCATATCTATGTTTATTCATATATATGCATAAGTTTTGCTCTGTTTTAGACTTGCTGGATTCATAATTGCTGCATATCTGAATCCCAGTACTGACTACAACATGATTAAAATTTAATACTTTACTATTTGTGAGCTATTCACTGTGTCCATTTTCAAAGTGATGAAAATGTGAAATGTGTGAAATGAACAGACTTTTCCCTTTGGGAAATACTCCTATCCCTTTTAATGGCTATTTATATCAGACTTCTACACCTTTCACCCTTTCCCTGTGGCCCTAAGTGCATTTCTTGGGAACTACGTGCAACTCACATCCTTAAAAAAATACTTCACCTAGGATTGACTGTGCTTGGAAACTGAACATAAAGTATATAATTTGTGGGGTCACTTCCCTCAAGAAATGAAAAAAATCTTCCTTTTTCCAGCTCTTTGGTTTTCAGACTGCCATTCTCATTCAGTGAGGTCATAGGATGAAAACTCCCTTGCTGAAAGCCTGGGTATCGATCATAGTTATGTCTCTGCAGATGCACCATTTTATTGCCTTGCTCTGACATTTCCCTCTGCTTGCTGAGCTGCGCCCTGTTGGTTTATTGGGTTAGGAATTGCCTTCAATGACAGTGATAGTCTAGCCATGACACAGGAAACAATCCATCAGTTTATGCAATGGTCATGAAAACATCACACCTAAGTAAAATCTACATAAACTGGTGCAGATGAATCATGAATGTCTCTGGTCAGGTTATGGTATGATGAAATATATTCTGTGAAGCGCAAGTGCCATTGCACAAGGGTATTATTAATGCTAGTGGATGAAAATGGATATTTCTGAGGATGAGAAATGTTCTATAGCTCTCTAAGGCAATTCTTGCACTTACTACCCGGCAGCCACTACAACAATATGTTGCTGAGAAAAAAAAGAGAATTGTGTTTATTTTCATCTCAGTAGTTTTTCTCAATTTCCCAAACCCTTCAACTGAATAAAGCTTAGATGTCATTCTGTGGCTAAAATGATTTGGCCCAATGCTTTTCTTGTTTTAAGGGGTGTTGATTTTTGTAGATTTCCTAAAAAAAAAAAAAAAATTTAAATTCAAACAGGTTTTGATGAATGGAGACAGGTCAAAAATAACTGAAAAAAAAATCAGCCTCCACGTGTAGCTGTGGAAGAGTTTGCACAAGCAGATTTATTATTTCTAGGTCACTACAGGCCAATTCTGGTCAAGCAGTATCAGTTCTCTGTGTTGCAATAGTGTTGCTAGGTAAATTATTGCTCATTTGTTTCTCTGAGGAGTCTACCCTAGGACTCACTTATATGGAGGATTAGGCACATGCAAGGAACTGAGGGGAAAAAAACAACTTCTAAAAATAATAATTAAAAAAAAAATCCAATAGAGTAATCTTGTGAAATAGCAAATCTTGAATATGTTCAAGTGAACATACTGCTCACTGCTCACAGCTCTGAGATAGTGGCTGATCTGAATCTTCAGATCATCTTGTGGTAAGATGAGAGGTAGATGCTGTTTTTTCTAATGCTGGTCTACTGCTATTTGATGTTATATTTTCGATGTACAGGAAAATGAGAGGAAAAGGTAAAGTAACCACAGTTTATCTTCTGCACAAAAGAAATTGTGAAGAGTGCTGAAAAAGGGGTTTGTGGTAAGCCGAAGAAAGCACACAGTCATTTTAGGAATCTGTCATATCCTAAATATTGAAACAATTTAGAAGCAACAGTACAAACTGAAAATTGAAGGATTCATCCACAACTTTTTGTCCCTGCAGCTTTCTGTTTTTTCACGATTGTCCTCTGTAAAATTTTACGATATATTTTTTATTTCTGAGAATATGCATCTGTGTTAACTGCTCACAGAGAAGTGTTTTAGTCTCTTAGTGCTTCCAGCCACATGAACAGGCAGATGAGGCAACTGAGAATATGAAGGAGATCCATACTCTGACCTACTATGGTCTTTTTAAGGGGCACCTTGGGAAGTGCTGGGTTGTTTTTTTTTTCTGTCTGAGAAACTTGTGTGTTAGGAAAAGGAGCATTTTCCCCGAGTGCCTGAAAACCTCACAGATGCAGACTTGATATGCCAGCACTCCAGCTGAGCTGCTGGGAGAAACAGGATAAACCAGATCCTTGGAATAGGTTGCTTTGTGGGGACTCAAGAGGAGTCTGTCCACGTGGTCATTCAGGATGGATCAAAGCCCATGCAGATGTTTCTCTCACCTTGGATTTAAACCAAGCACCACTCTCTGGAAGGAGAAAAGCTCAAGCTCTTGATTCTAGACTTGCCTTTTAGCTGTCTCACTGTGGGCTGTGAGCCAGTACTGGTGGGGCAGGTTGCTCTCCCTGGGTTCACCTATGTATATCCTGTACATAGCCCCAAGCCCAGGTGAACATCAAATCAGAGCTACAACAGGCTGGTTACATGAATGAGAATTTGCTGGCACAAGAGCTTAGCAGGTTTGATCCTTCTCTGAAGTTATCCTTCGGTCACCCTGTGGGGCAGACACAACTTCAGGGTTAGAGAGGATCAACCAAAAAAGCTGAGGATGTCATGAGTATATGGGTACTTCAATTCAAATATTGCCCCTTACAGAAGACACAGAGAACCGAGCCTTACTGAAATTGTACCTTGAAAAACATCAACACGGTATACAACAAAAACCCTACACTCTTTGTGAGGGACAACCTTTTTACTGTTTCCTCAGCCTGGCTGTTTTCACTCTGTACTGCTTTTTGGACCACTATACTGGAACTCATATTTCATTAGTATTGCAGAGATTTGCAAATCTCTTTTTAGTTATTTAGAAACTGATAAACCCTCTTAAATTTTTGACTTAAGAATCTGAAAACCATGTAAAGGAATAAAACCCGAGCTGTATGTCGCAAAATATTACTATGTTTCTGTAATTTTTAAACTGAGCATCCCAAAGGGAGTCTCTATAACAGCCTTCATATAACAAGAAAAGAAAATAGCAACCATAAACCCCCTTACCTGTTAATGTATCTTCTATTGATCTTGCAAATAAGTTCATCAGAGAAATACAAAATGTTTAAAGTGATTTCTGGGTAAAGCACTGCACACCCTATTGCAGCAAAAACGGTCCCTAAATAGGCATCTTTGAGAAGCAGCACAGAAAAATAACTCATTAGGAAAACTATTTTAAAATAGTTTGTTTCTTCATTGAGGGAATGGGGTATTATTGCCCTAGAATGATTTAATTCACCCTAATTATATTCTGTTTGATATCTGCAGCTGTCTTGGAAGCAGGCTTCTGCTATGTAAATCCAAGAAATGTTTCTCATCTCATTTGAAACCCCAAAGTACTCTAATTTTCAAAGGAATTTTAAGCTGATCTCTACTTATGTTCATTGAATTTTTCAGAGGAATATCAAAAGAATAACTAAAATTTCTGAATCCTGTCACTTATATAGACTATTCATCCTCAGTGTACCTCATAAATGTATATACATGGAATACAATATGTATTTGCACTACAGTGTTAGAAAGTTGTGTAGAGGAATGATTGTATGTAACCAAGAACATCTTTGTTTTGAAATGTTCATAGAACATATCAGTATAAATTGTGGTTTTTTTTTTTCTTTTTTCTTTGAATTTCAGTTTACTTTAGAACAGATGTGAAGCTGCCTCTTCAGCAACTTTTTAACATAGTCATTAAACAGCACCATTTTGATTGACATGGAAAAACCAAAAGAGGAAAAATTTCTGAAAAAACTAAATGTTTTATATACATCCTTCATAGTCTTTGGCAGTAGCTGTCCTTTTTACAGTGCCACACCACATAATACACATAATGATGATGTGCAGGAATTTTAATTAAATATTTATTCATGGATGGCCACCAGAAATAGCAATCAGCAAACACTGGTATTTATACTGGAATACCTGAACCATCAGTTCCAGGTAAGATAGGAAAGTGAACAAGGTGGAGTGAAAAACCACAAGGACCTGTAAAATGCATGAACATTCAGTAAGTGATGGCTTCTTCCTCCTCTCTACAAAGTACTCCTAATCAACACCTACAAATCATACACCTAATCAACAGAACAGAGCAGTTTGCTTTCTTCTACTCTGAAGGAAAATGCTCCCTTTATTAAACTTGGGAAGGGTTACAAATAGTTTGGAAACAAGACAAGGGAAGTCAAATTATTTATTTCAAATAAAAATACTTTATAAAGATAGAATTCTAATCAGGGGTTAGAAATTTTAAAGTAAAAGCAGTTTTCTGCTTTGGAGGTAGAACATGAGCAGAATTTAGTTAGTAATTCAAAAGAAAAATTCAGAAACTTTCATCCATAAGGGTGGACCTTCCATCCACTAAGGGTGTTTTTCAGGTAAACTCCTTAGGAAACTATGACTCTGTTTTGGTGCCACACTATCTTAATACGACTAGCTAAATTGAACATGAGGAGTCTTGAAAGGGGCACCTTCTACATTAATTCTACCATGGAAGCCTGTTCATTAGACACAGTTTTAGACTATCCAGTGCTTCCCAGCTTCCTACTTCTCTATTCCCAAATTTCCCACACACTCTCTGTTATAACCCATATTTGCAAAGGGAAAGCATCACCAAAAATAGAAGGACTCATCTTGTTCCTCTTTGCAATAAATTAAGGACAAGGTTTGGTCAATGAATCCCAATTTGCCATGGATGTTCAAATCTCTCATCCTCAAGTTCTTAAAATCAATTCTTCCTTTACTCACAGTTTCTTATTTTACCTATTTTATCTGCTCCATCCTGACCTGCTACTTGCAATGGTTGCCTTTACAAGTTTCCCAAGGCTCTTCATGTACTAAGCAGTGAATAAATGTTATTAGCCCTCAAGTTAAAAATTTGGTTTAAATGGAAGTTCATGAAATTAAAAGTTCTTTTGTGGATATACCATTAGATATGAAAACCAAAGAAAAGCTGCAATGATGTTCAGATGGTCACCTGAGTATCCTGAAATTATCTTTTGGGGACTGGAAACTTCCATTCGCAAAGGAAGATATCAGAAATTATTAAAAGTTGCTCATAATCTAAAAATAAATGCTACATTGGGAAAACAGATTAAAGCTGGAGTATCTTAACTTTTAAACAATTTTAATAAAAGAATCCTCATACATTTTAAACACATGCAAGATTATTCTTCAGGGACTGTTTCAAAACTACTTTTAGGGAATGATCTGGAAAGAACTATAACTCAGAACTTTGACAAAATGATGTGATGTACAAAAATCTCAGGATTCAGAATTAAAATAGTTTTCAGTCAAATTTTCAGTCATTTCCCTGTCTCTTAAAAAATGGGCAGATCATGACTAAATGAAAAACACCTTTAAAGATACCTTGAAATAAAAAAACACCTTTATTTTCAATTGCAGACATAACTGATAAAAGAATGTGGGAAAATATGAGGACTCAAAATCTGTGGAAAGAAATGGCATTCAACATATGCTGTTTACTATTTTTCTAGATCATTCCACTTTGTGGAATGTGAGAAATAGCAAATGCTGGAACTACAGAGATGTATGTGACCTTAGAAACCTTGTGCCAACATATGAAAAAGCTTTGATATAATATCAGTATAATAAGGCCGTCAGGTGAGAGTTTGAGCACCAGCAGCTAAAGATGTTCACCTTATGTCTAAATCAATGTTAGAATAATAAACAAATGATAAAGATTTTACTTGCTAAAAACCAATTTCTGCAGCAAATTATAAGCATATCAGAGAAAAAAATTAAAAGTTTCAATGGAAGCCTTTCACTTTTAAGTCACAATTTGGATTGTGTATGGTGACGACTTTCTTCAGCTTTCAGAGATCTTCTCAGTGATTCTTCACCACTTTTCCAAAATTATAGAAACTGCCCTTGAAAGGATGCCATCTATCTCTTTCAGTACCTTAGTCATCTTCCATGGGGTGCCACAGACAAGTGTATGTGATTTTTTTCAAAGGAGTACCAAATAGATCCTTATTTACAGCTAGTGGTTCTTCTCCTGGATTCCTTTTTCCCTAAGCACAGGGCCTAGGTGTAGACGGAAACAAAGAAGGAAGTGCCATCTCAGCCTTATACAGCATCTGAGGATGCATCAGGAAGAGGCAGAGTACTGGGACTGTTTACCCTGGAGAAGAAAAACTACCAGGGATCTTAGGGATCTTACCACTATGTGTCCGTAGCTGGTGGGGGTGGAGGGAAGAAATAAGACAATTTTCTCCTTCACGCTGTCCAGAGGTGGGACAAGAGGTAATGGGCACAAATCAAAAACCAAAAAATTTCATTTAAGCTGTTTTACTGTGGGGATGGTTGAACCTTGGAACAGATTGCCCAAAGATCATGTTTCCTTGGAGATGCTCAAAATCTGACTGGATGTGGCCCCTGCTCTAGCTGATCCTGCCTGTAGCTCCATGTGTTGTACCAGATGATTTATGAGGGCCCCTTCAAACCTCAACCAGTCTGAAATTGTGTGGTCCTGTGACAGATACTGCTTAGCAAATTCACATTCCCAGATATAATTACTAGAGTTTGTAATAAAACAATGTTCATGCATTTTTTACTCTCATTTTTAATTTTTATAGATTTATATTATGTAAAAATAGATGCATTTATTTATCTATAGATATAAGGGAATAAGTAGACTGGAATGGCCATGTGCTTAAGCTTATGTAACAAAAAGGTGGGTGATAGCATATGGACACTACCAGCATCTCCTTTAGTGAAAGAAAAACAAGAAGTTTTTCTGCATAAAACTTCATTTAAAACATTTCTTACTCTGCTGCTCCCCAAGACCCTTCATCTGTGCACTTGTTCATGACAGCAGCATCCCAAAACCTGATGTAAGGCAGGCAGAGATTTCTATTCAGCAGATATGTAAATTTTATGTTGATAAAGATTTTTACAGTGTATGTCTGGAGATGTCTGGCTTGTACTTTTCAAATTCCCAGTGCAGACAGAGTCTTGCTGAGCAGAGTAGTCTGCTTTAATCTTGAGCTCAGCAATTTGCCAAGGATTACATGATTTAGACTGCATTCATAAGTAAATCTGGACCTGATGAGACCCTTTCACTTTATGCTATTAGAAGGAGGTAGAAGAGATCTAATGTCATATAAAGCTATGTCCATATATTTGGAAAGCTACAGGCAAAATTTTTTACTATTTTTTGAAAAATATCCTGTGACAGTGGTAGAGAGAGTAAACAAGGTCTGCAGAACACAAAGGTATGAGAATAAAGCAGGTGAGGAAGATGCAGAGATGTCCGAAACAAATTTTTATTAAGATATTTGTTGAGACAGCAGGAAATAAAGATGAGAATGTAAAAAAAAAAAAAAAATTACTGTGCACTTTCAATAGGATTAAAAAAATTAATTACATGGCATTCTTTGAAATGATTCAGAAAGATAAGCAGCAGTAGGCTTGGTGAAAACCGTGGGTTTGGGTTTACACAAAAACTCCACAAAGCAAACCAATTTGCAACAAATGTGTCACAATAGGGGCAAACTGATGCTGGAAAAATTAACTTTTATTTGAAAAACTAAATCATACAAACAGGTGCACAAAATCTGTAGTATTAAAGTCACTGTACCATCTCTCTGCAGGAATTTTCTTCATGACTGATCAACCTTTCATAGATATATATACAAATTATATATATATATAAGTGATATATAGTACAATTTTTGGAAAAGATGGTAAGAAAATTTGTCAGAAATTAACAACTTCAAGTTGTGTGAGACGTATGAAATTTAAAGAATAGACTTACTGACAGAATTCAAGCTTTGCAGAGTAGTGGGCAGCTGAGAAGTTTTACCCTGTATGGGTAAATGGGCATTAGCAATCAAAGACACTTGGCTGTGTTGTTAGCTGACTTTCTTGGCATCCTATAATGCCAGGATTGTCAAGCAAACTGCTTCTGGCAAGTGTTTTTTTTTGAGCAGTACCTTGGATATTTATATATGACAAACTTTATTGTTCAGCCACTTACTAGGGCAGCTGAAGTCCTGTGAGAATATTATGTGCTGAAGAATAAATTATTCTGTACATGTCTACATTTTCAGTGAATAGCAGGGTTGATCTGCAGCATAAACTGATCTGTTCTGAAAATATAAGATAATATATATTTGGTAGTAAATGTGACAGTAAGATACCAGTTCCAGACCAACTCTGTGTACTCAGCTCTTCTCTAGGATTGTTGTAGCTTCCTATACCTAAAAAGCAGTTTTGACTACTAGAAATTCTATGTGCTCCTGAAATATTTGGGTTTTCTTTTAGCCAGTTTTTGTCTTCTTTCTCAAACTATTACAGAATCACAGAATCACAGAATCACAAGGTTGGAAGGGACCTTCAGGGTCATCATGTCCAGCCCATGCCCTGACGCCTCAACTAAACCATGGCACCGAGTGCCACATCCAGTCTTTTTTAAACACATCCAGGGATGGTGACTCCACCACCTCCCCAGGCAGACCATTCTAGTACTTTATCACTCTTTTTTTTTATTCACCCATTTTCTTTGCTGATGGACAGACTCTCTGCATAGTAGCCTGGCAAGTTCTTAGGAGTTTTTGACTTGTGCACAATATCACACAGAAAGTTGTTCAATAGATTATTATGTAATTTTGTATGTGGTTCTAAATCTGTGAAAAAAAGACATTACATCATATAAGTCAAACAAGACTTTTGCAAGGAGCAAGAAAACCCTCTTGTCTGAGTGCAATTTAGATGACTTGCTGGAATCAGTAGTTTCTCTATGCAGTGCTTTAATAGCATATAAGCTAGTGATAAACCTGACACAATTGGAAGTGTTTATCCGAAATATACCATATGAGACTGTTACATCTGTCTACACAGCTGATCCTCTCTTTGGTGTTCCTAAATAGTCTTGCTTTGTACCTCACTTTTGAAATGTCAATTTTCATTTCTAGATATTTCTCCCAAGGTGCTCAGGGTTCTATACCACCTTAACGCTCATTGGCCAGGTATCTAAAAGTAGATATTCTATAAACTCTACAGGCCATACAGAAAATATTGATTTGCTGGCTCTCATTTCAAAATTATTTGTTTTCTCTCTGGGTTTAAGGAAGGATCAGGAGAAACAGAAGCTTCACAATTCTATTGAGTCTTTTCTGGAGGCATTCAAGGCCAGGTTGGATCAGGCTCTGGGTAACCTGGTCTAGTGGTAAATGGAACAAGATAATATTTATGATCCCTTCCAACACTTACCATTGTACATTCCTGTGATTTTCTAAACTATTTTGTCTGAGAGGTAAGTAGCTACAACGGTATTTCCTGTTTTCCAATTTTTATTTCATCAGTCTGAAGGGACATAGGAACTGAGGTACCATTTTGAATTAAGAAAACACAAATGTGATAATTAAAATACTTCAAATATAATTTTAGAAGTACCTTTTTAGTCATACAAACTTTCTTGTATATAGATAAAAATGGTGCTTTTGCCAACAAATATATTAGGAAGATATCTTTTCCCAATATATGTTCTTTGATACAATGCAGTTTTCCAAGAAGAAAAAATTTCAAGAAATTTGTGACTTGTAAGAGTATGAGGAAAGAGACACAATTTTCAGTAAACACTGTATGGTTATAAAGACATACAAACTGTTCGCTGCAGAAAGAAAACAGAAAATTAAAATGCAGATAACACTGAAAAATGGTGCTAATGGAGGCAACTTTCATAACTGGTACTGAAATAATAACAAAAATTTTTCAACTACAAATTAACAGAAACAAAAGTTGCAGTTTAAGGTAGACTATGATATTGAATGATACACAATTTGTCTGAATCTACGCATAGCTGGGTTTAATAATACTGCAATAAATGTTGGGTTGGGTTATTTCTATAATGTGAACTCACCTAGGTAACATTTCCATGCACATTTGCTCACATGCATGTTTGCCAATACAAAGACTGAAGACAAACGAAGAAGTATAAAAAGAAAAAAAAACATAATTTTTTTCAAAATTCACCCTTCATGTAGAACAAAAGTCTGAGCAGCCACAGCTATATTTAAAACAAACTAAGAAAAGACTGAAGAAAAGATTTTTTTTCCTTCTTCCAGAAATATATTTATGTTGATTTTTCTTTCAGTTTTCCATTCAAAGAAATGTCTTTTTAATTGGCATAATCTTTTGAAGCAGAACATTTGGCACTTTTTAAACAATAACCAGAGAACAGACATAGCACGTGTAAATGTGTGCCACTTATTTTTCCTCACCTAGCACCTAGTTTATTATGTAGAGTGTAGAAGTAAAAGCAATCATGCACAGGACAAAACAGATTTTGTTGAAGGTACATATATTGCACTAATTTACACCTGAGTATAGTTCATTAATTCCACTGCACTTTTTATAATTTCCTGCTTAATTTATCTTTTTTTTTTTTTTTTTTTTTTTTTTTTTTCTCTCTTGGTAATGTAATTTCATTCTCTAGCCAGAGCTAAGAAGCTAAAAAGATTTAGGTCATGATTAAATGCTCCCAATGACTATCAGTACCAATGACTATCAGTAGACATAAACCTATGAAAAAGATTCAGTTTCTCAGTTAACTATGAAGATATCTGAGTCCACAGCCTTTTTCATTCATTTTCAAGGCATTCGGTCAAAATAGCACCATTCCATAGTTTTTACATCTAGGGAGTGTAAATGGACACAGATTCTTCTATCTTAAATTGGCAGTAAGCAGAGCATACTAGCCACTGTGAAGAAAATTAACTCTACCCCACCCAAAACCAGCACAATTGGATGTCATATAATGGCCTTACAGTAAATGTATTTCCTTTAAGTAATCAAGAATGAGGTGTTTGTCTACAAGGGGTTTGTCAGTAAGTTGAAACAAGCTGAATTAAACAGAATGCTCACAATTTAATCATGGACTGATAAAATGTATATGTCTTAACCTCTCTCACTGATAAGGACTAATCAAAATGACATTTATTCAGTTGTTATTACTGAATACAATTTCCACAGAGAATTAAAATGGGCTTAGTAAAAAATATATAAATATATATATATAAAAGTATAATTCTTTAGAGTGGCATACACTATTTAGATAGGAATCAGAAGCAGACATGATAAACAATAAAACTGGCAAATCACATATTTAAACACATAGAAATTTCTTGGTACATAAACAATCCTTTCGTATTGGCCAATATATGCACAGTAGATTGCATCTTAATACTAGGTTACTTTTAAATTCTAGCATTATAAAAGAAATTTGCAAGAAAGAGGTGCTTAAACCATGGCCATGTATGGCAGACTCTAAAAGTAGAAGAAGCAGATATGGCAGCTACCCATTGCTAGAAAGCATAGAGGTATACACATTTTCCACCCTGATAATCCCTCTGCAGTCTGAAGGGAATGTTTTTCTTCAAATTTCACTTCCAGATTCACCATGTGGCTGAATCTGGGCCAGAGGATTCACGATGAAAGAAAGAGGTATGTGAGAAGATGACTCCCATGCTTCATGTGTAGGGTCATGACAACTCTGTTCAAATTCTTAATCTATTTCTACATCTTTCAAGATACAGATGCTGTATTAAAAATACAATGCTATTGTAAACTTGTAGTCCTAATGTTCTGGTTTCAACAGGAAATACTTACCTTAATTAATATTCTGGTTTCTCTTCAGATTGTATAAATCTTTTGCCTTTTACTGAAGATTTCCATGGAGAAAGGCACGAGTGTCAAGTTTTTTTGTTTTTTTTTTCTCATTAGCAGCAAAGGTGTAGGGCAGGGGTCTCCTCTGGCGAGTGCTGGGGTGATTAAAAGAGGCCTCTAGGGAGCGCGGGGACCCAGAGCGGGGCAAACAGCAGCATGGCACGTCTCTGAGGGCATGGCACAGCAGTTTGTGCAGCAGTTTGTGCAAGCAGGGCAAACAGGCAGGGTTGCAGGTTTCCTCCTGCTAGTGGATTTTTTAGTTTGTTATTTGTTTTGTTTCTGTTGGTTAGTAGGTTTTGGTTTTTTTCTGTTAGTAATAGTTTTTACAGGGTCAAAAACTGCAATTAGTACAAGTGTATGTAGCCAAATAGAACCCTCCAAAAAGGATGCGTCTGTCTAGACCCATTCCTGTGCAGAATGTTTATCAGTGGTACCAGGGGTCGTTGCAGAAGAAGCCTGCCTGCGGTGTGAACAGGTGAAAGATCACCTTTCACTGGTGGCCAAGCAGTGGACAGTGCCCAGGCAGAAAGGGACCTGAGAGTACCGGTTGACAGCCAGCTGAACATGAGACAGCAGTGTGCCCTGATGGCCAAGAAGGCCAAGGGCATCCTGGCCTGTATCAGGAATAGTGTGGCCAGCAGGAGCAGGGAGGTCGTTCTTCCTCTGTACTTGGCACTGGTGAGGCCACACCTTGAGTGCTGTGTCCAGTTCTGGGCCCCTCAGTTTGGGAAGGACCTTGAGATGCTCAAGCGCATCCAGAGGAGGTAACAAGGCTGGTGAGGGGCTTGGAACACAAACCCTGTGAGGAATGACTGAGGGAGCTGGAGTTGTTTAGCCTGAAGGAGACTCAGTGGTGACCTTATCACTCTCTACAACTTCCTGAAAGGTGGTTGTAGTCAGGTGGGGGTTGGTCTCTTTCTCCAGGCAGCAACTGACAGAACCAGAGGATACATTCTCATGCTGCGTGAAGGGAAATGTAGGTTGGATATTAGGAAAAAGATTTTACAGAAAGAGTGATAAAGTACTGGAATGGTCTGCCTGGGGAGGTGGTGGAGTCACCATCTCTGGTGTGTTTAAACAAAGACTGGATGTGGCACTCGGTGCCATGGTTTAGCTGAGGTGTCAGGGCATGGGCTGGACTCGATGATCTTGAAGGTCACTTCCAGCCTAGTGATTCTGTGATTCTGTAATTATGTGAAAGATATTCTCTAGTATTACCAAAGATATGAAATCTGCATGGACTGTTCAGCCTCTGCAGTCCTGAATCAAATCAAAGATTAGTTGGAGTAGGGTGCATGGTGATTTCCTTGTACTTTTGTTTCTTTAATAGCAACTCTCACTGGATTTCTGCCACGAGAAAGTTTTCCTAGAAAAAAAACTTCCATGAGGACAATTTTGAGATACTGTGAGAAATGTGGATGAGATGCAGATGCAGCCCTTGCTTGACCTCGGAAATGTCAAGATATATTTTATGGGGATTAGTTAGCCATACCTCAGCCTTGAGGATTTATGAATGTTGCCTAGGAACAATTCTGTTTATTTATTTCAGTGCATACTCAGTCATTAAAACAAGTCACTGGCAGCTAGAAAGAAAAAGTGTTCTCAAATTACTAGTGATGCATTCTCAAGAGAGATGAAGTGGTTCTCTAGTCATAGTCTTTACTGCTGTGCATTGTGCAACTCCTTCCACTTGTAGGGTATGAAAATATTTCCTTTGAAATGTAACAGTTTTGTGTCTGTGAGTCTGCATGGAATTTTTCTACAGTTTTTTATTCTTTTTTATGGCTCAGAGGATGCCATCTGTATTCTGCCAAAAAGGCAGAATACACCTTTTGATTGACCATACCAAACCCTTTGCTTGGTTTCCTCGTTCCCCATGCTCTCGGCTGTCCTATTTAGATACTCTTGCATTCTTTACCTGCAATGATTTATCAGCAATTCTAACACCTTTAAGATATATAGAGTACATAGAAAACAGACTAATGGGAGGAAAAAGAGGAGCAGGATATAACAGCAACACCCAGAGACTGGAAATTATTCAAAAGTAAAACTAGGCAGAAAAAAAAGTAAATTTCCTAGAGGAAAATAACATATCTGGGAGAAAAATATACAGAAAGGAACACAGATAGACTCTGGCAAAGAGAACTGCCTCTGATACTGAACTGTCTGACCTTGCTTCTTGCAATCTTTTATGTTGCTGGTTCCAGAGAAGCACAGTGTTAATGAGCTCAAACAGGAGAGGAAAGTTACCTAAGTCCTTGAGTGTGAAAGAAGTCTATCTATATAAATATCTTTATTTATAGTGGGTTTAGGTACCTAAATGTACCTAGGTACCTAAATTTATTCATAACTTCTCAATAATATTATTTCAACTGTGACCATGCAGTCTGAAAATTGAATACAAGACTGGAAGAGTTTCTGGGTACAGACATACTTGTTAGGGTATCTGGGCAAAGAGCACTTGGGCAAAGTGCCTGAGTCTGATAAAAATCGTTTGAGATTGAGACAAAGTATGGACTTACTGCCACAAATGCTGCCCAGGGAAAAAGCCTGCAAACAGATACCAATGCTGTCAGTACAAGTCTGCTGCAGCAGCTTCTTCTCAGTCTCAACTAGCAATATGGCATGGCCTGTCTGGGTCCTGCACCTCACAGGTATTTCCTGATGGGTAAAAGTATCTGCTAAACACTTAAGAAATCTAGGATAAAGTGGGTGCTTCCTGTCATCTTTGAGTGAATTGTGGAGTTGAGAAAGGTGGCCTGTGGATGTCAGTCAAGCAGGTCCAGTAACTGGGAGTCACAGCCACCTTCTGGAGGGTTGCTTGTGAGAAAAAAAGCAGCTCCAGGAAAAAGGGAACGGACCGTGTGGCGGGGGGCCTTCTACAGTGGCAGATGGGAGCAAGGGAACTCCAGAGGATCAAGCAACCTATAGCTGGACTATTGATACTCATATTTCACTTGGCAAGAAAGAGGGTGTTAGGAGACTGCTAGGTTCAGAGACAGGCAGCACTACTAATTGCTTCTTGCCATGGGTGGTTAGCCGGAAAGTGAGTATAAAAGATCCCTGGTAGTTGCAAAGTAAGCACTAACAGCTAAAATGCTTTTGAATTTCTTGTTTTCCCAGCAAAATGTCAATTATGCTTATGAACTCTCTTCCTGCTGACATCTTTTGGCCTCACTCCTTACACTAGCAGCATGTCCTGCTCTACCAGGCTGCATCTTTAGGGTATCCCCTTTCTCTTCTCAGCCAGTCCTATCTTTTCTGGTTACACTGAGTTTACAGCCAGAATCAATAATATAGGTAAGGCATGAATAATTTATATCCACCAGAATCAGTTTTGGTCTCCCACAGGAGCCTATGAGAGGGATCATTTTTAAACTCATCTCTCAGATTTGTGTACTCACTCTGCCACTTCACAACAGCCAGAGTCATGAGACAAGCTATACTTCTTGAAATGCGTATCGCAGCTGTCTTTGCTTTGTCAATAAAAAATTGATTCTGCAGATGGGTCTTGTTGATATTGTAGGAAGTTTAGCCACATTTTTCTTCTCACTTTCCTGCTTGAATTCAGTTCTAAAATACCTATGTAATATCTCCTGCTATATGAAACAAAATATATATTTGGCCTGATTCCAGCTATATTTCTTTTGGATTTATAGTTGTTAACTGTCTTCTGTTAAATAAGTGCTGATTTACATTACCCCGAGTCCAGCTTCACCAGCCATTATCCCAGGCTTCAAAAATATTGTCTAAAATCTCTCTCAGGTATTGCAAAGTTAACCCACAGCAGCAGACAGGTTAGACAACCTGACTCATGTTAACAACCATTTTTTTTTCCCCCATCTATTTAATAGCTCATGAAGTTTAAAAGTCAGGTTCCTCAATTACTTTTTGCATTTCAACCAATTCATTCTGGTAACGTCTCCCTGTAAAAATGAGATAACATGCTGTAAAGATAAAAGTGTACCAACGTGCACTTTACTGAATGTCTGCATTATGAGGGTTCTGCATGTCAGAGCTGCTGTGCTAGTTGAAGATGACTTGAAATAAGCCCTTTAATTGATCTGCACATCAAATGCTCTGAAAAATGTAAAAGAGGGGCTTAGACTGTCAGTAGTTTGGTTAGCTCACAGTGTATTGTCTCCAGTCTAATTTCTTTAATGTGCATGGTGGTAACAATGGCTAAAATTCATCTGCTGTCATGTGTCAGTACATTTCAACAACCATTAACAACTGTTTTTTGGAAAGTTTTCTTGTATTTCTTTCTTGAATACAGAATCACTAAAGTAGTGTCAGGGTATTTTAGCAAAATATGTCCTGGGTCATTTGTAGTGCTCATTTTTGTATGAAACATGCCTTTTCACCATCTCTGGCTGTCACAGAAGTTCACAGTGTTTATAGAGAGGTAAAATGTTAGGAAATCATTCCAGTGTGCTGCAGGCTTCTGAGAACAGATGTCAGCTAGACATAAAAAAAAAAAAAAACCCTTGGCTCAACTGAGTTTACCTTATAGATATCCTTGGGCTATTAAAAAAACAACCTTGACTTCTGTTCCCCATCACATAGAATTAGTTTGCTGTTGACTTTATGGTTGATCTAACACCACTGAATTTAGTAGTCTTATGCCAAGGATGAATTTGGCCCTTGGTCTTTAAAGCAATCTTTCCCCTTGTGTGTAACAAAAACACCATATGGTGAGTCCTTGGCTTGGTATCCATAGCTCAGCTTGCTATCACTCCTTTGTGATGCTGCTACTGGAAAAGGTTAGGGTCTGCAAATCTTGTTCAGTCAATTCAAAATCTGCAACAACAGAGGGTGAAAAAGAAGTTAACAGAGAGCTTCATCCATACAAGTCCTCCTGCTTATACTCCAGGGGCTTTACAGGCCCTTATACAGGTTGAATTTTTTACTGTTTATGAAGTCACAGACTTGAGATGCACATAGAATCAGAAAACAATCCTCTTCCAAAAACATTCAATTATTCCTGTAGTTCAGTCAGTGAGACATTCCTCCTTCTAAGTACTTAGAAAAGCAGCAGTGCCTGGATAAGCTCCCCTTCACACTGCGGCGTGGGTTTCATCTCAAACGAAGACCTTTGCCATAGAATATGTTCACCAGTAGTACAGCAAGGAGTTAGGGAGCCCAAAGAAGCAGCTTTATCATAGTGCACAATGTATTCACAAACAATCTGAGTATCTTCACTCAAAAATTCTCTGCCCCATGTTGAAACTGTAAGCCAAGAAACTACAGTTACATCAATATATCTGCTGAATTTAATTGTCCAAACTGCTTTTTCCCTATACTGTAAAAAAACTGTGCTTGCATGTTGCAAACTAGGTGGATCATGTGAATTTCTTCAAAGCCTCTCCAGTGGTTTCCTCCCTAAAGCCATATCATGGTATTCCTGTGCCATGAACTACAGGGCTGCATCTCTGCCTTTTGCCATCTGCCTTGTAGCAGGATTAGCTCCTGTTTGGTCTGTTTTTTGCCAACCTTTGACTTGCTTTCTTCTCTTTCATGTTTGTCTCAAGCGTATCTCCAGTTTCTCTGCTGAGCTGCATGTGGAAAATAGCTTACAGATAAAAAATGTCACTTTGATGCTTTCAGCACTCTCCCCCTGAAGCTGTCCTAACACATTCAAGACTTCTGCTGTTGGATATCAAAATTCTAAATTAAGATTTTTTTTCTCATTTCTAGATGGATTTGTATGTAAAGAAGAATTCAAACACCCCTATATATAAAGAATGATATTGTTTTATCCAAAGTTTTAGGAAGTGTTTGGTTTCTTTTGCAAATAAACTAATTAGTCTTTCACTTGAAAATCAATCCTTTAGGGACCTTTCATGCTGTTTCCAATCATGCACTTGTCTCAGATAAGCTTAGAAACAGAGAGACAGCTCTTCAAACTTCCTGTATCATTAAAATTCACAGAGCATTTATGGAAGAAGAACCATTGAAAGATTTATTTCAACGTTACTGGTGGGGTTGTTTTCTCTTGTTTTTAATAATTGATGGTTCCTCTTCCTGCAGAACGAGTTTGTACACTTGCAGGATGGCACAGAGGAAAATTCACAAAGCATAGATGAGCTCAAGAGATGCTACCTCTTCTGAGTCCCTCTTCATTTGACGGGGAGAGGCAAACTTTTCTGAAGAGCAATTCTATAATAAAACCCCATTTTAAGGCATATAAATCTTCTCCCAAAGGAGCTCTCTCTTTCAGCTGATGGTAGACCTGGAGGTTAAAATCTCCAGTACTAAAGTTAGCCTTTGTGGACACCCTTTCCCATTGCAGGGCTTTTTACTGAACAATCATCTACCTTCTATTTCACAGATTTCTGCCTCATTGGGTGCACTGGAGGGAAGAACAAGCTATGTCAGTACTTAATTTATTTTTCCTGCCAGCTTCTCTATCAACCTGTGGTCTTTTGCTTTATTTACTGCCAACTGTTCAGACTCTACTCTGAGTGCAGAAAACATATCATTTTCCAATCCAACTGTGAGATGAGAGGGTAGGATTGTTCTCCTTTTACTAATCAGGACATAAAGGGCAATTAAATTACAGACATAAAAGAAAACTAGAAATGTCTTCAGACACATGAGCAGGGTTTGAATGTTCAGAGCAGAGCTCCTGTAGCTGGGGCAGTATCTGATAAACATTATGGAGTCTTCATTCTCTGTATGAACCACTACCAGTGCAGGATGAGATCCACAACTTAGCAGAGGATTTTCCAGCTTTGATGGCTGTTGTGTCTCTGGCATGTGAGGGTCCATTTCTGCACTTGGAGAGATGCTTCACCCTCCCCTAGGCCTGCATCTCCCTGTCCCTTTAGCTACTTCCTACCCAGTCCTCTTATGAACTTCTTAGAGGCTCTCTCTCTGCAACCCTGAATGCCATACCCTTGTCTGCAGATCTTTATTATTCTTTGCATCCTTTATTCATTTCTTTGCATGTGTTCACTATTTTCAGCCTTGCTGTCCTAGTTTCACTGTGTATTTCCCTCTCCCAGCACACTTCTTTCTCATCTAGGTCTTTTGACTTGTAAGGCTGCATTTCCCCATTTCAGGGGCTGCTGTGCTTTCTCCTGGGCTCCAGCAACAGCCATGCTTAGAGCAGCGGAATGGACATTCTCATAGACCCATTGCTCATAGCAGTCCTAAGTAATAATTTCAATAAATATAAATTTCTGTTTCAGAGTCACTTTGCATACTCTTCAGAAGGAGGAACACTGGAAGTGTGAAAAACAATAAGGATTTTTTTGCCGGCTAGTAAGTTGACCGTGGTTTTGTAGGCATTGTTTGAAACAACCGCTTTCCTGAGTCAAAGCAGGAATATATTGGAAGGCCTTATTCCACAGAGTCTTGGTCTCAGTGGAACATAAACCAATTACTAGTCCTTGCTGCTACTGTTGGAAACTTTTTAAAAGAAACATGCTAAAAGAAATTCTGTCTGAAGTGCATTTGCTGACATGGAAAATTTTAGCAGCAACAGCTGAAATTTGACAAACTGGTAGATAATTGAATGCAGAATCTTACACAGAAAGTGTTAGAAGGCAGCCATTTTTATGCTCATATTCCTACTCAATTCCATTTATAATGTGCCACTTTTCAATTGCTACAGTAATGGATGAGAAAAATATTATTCAACTTTTCATAATTTTCTTGCAATTATAAATTGAATAATTACATTATTAAATGTATCAAACTTTTCATATAAAATGTGTTGGTGGTTTTAGGGATATTCTTATTTAGCTTTTAATGACAAAATGCATAACACTATTTTGAACATAAATCAATAGAATAGTCATGATAATTTTTTAAGTTATTATGAATATGTGTTATTTTTGGTACTCAAGTTCTATGCTTTTTTTATTTTTTATATTGTTTGATTTTACACATACTAATGTGTAAACTCTGTTGCAGAAAAATTGTGTTAGCAGGAAAAAACAGGTTATTCTTTTTAAGGTAATTGTTTTGTTGAATCAACATAAACTGCTTGCTCTTTCTCTAGACTGCTGCAGCTCATAGGAATATTATGAGTCACCAAGCAGCAGACCTCTGTAAATGGAATAGGAAATTAGATTTGTAAGAGCTTTTCCATTTAGGCATGGAAGCTGTTCTAAACCCAGAAGCATTGTTGAGTCTTTGTGAAACTGTTGTAATGTAATTACAGTTATTAGAGAAAGTTCAAAGGTCTTTGGGTGGAGCAGATAAAATAGTTAAATATAAACCCCACGTTTATCAGAGGAAGTAACTGCTTAGCTGGAAGGGTTTGTATCCCTATTTCATTTCTTTTCCGTGACACAAGAAGACAATGTTCAGCCTTAACCAATACATAATAGACAATCTTGAAGAAGCCCTGAGGTATTTTGTTTCAATACCCTTACTTTAACAAATGTGAACTGGCACTCTCCAGTAACTGTGCATATGCAAAAACACAGGCTGGGGCTTTTCCCCTGACTGCAGAAACTATGGAGTAATCAACCGAATACTCCACAGAGCTCCTACCCATCTGCCATATGACACAATTTAATAAACTGCATTTTTTGTAATCCCCAGACAAAATTTGCACATCTGTTAGCTACATTAGCCACCTGGGCTAGTAATAATATTTCTGAAGTATTTTAAAATAAATGTGTTTCAAAAAGGTTAGTGCATTTCTTTGAAATTGTCTATCAGAAAAATGCATTCTCAAAGTCCAAGTTTGCAGTGATTACAATTCAGTTTTCTCACCTTCAGCTGCTCTCAAGCAATAGGATAACTCCTGGGAGTTATGAGCATAGATATTTATAAGCTACAGGAAATGGGTTTAGACCGTGCCTGTTTCTCTCCTATGGTAATATCTCTACGTTTCCAACTACATAGGCCAAAAAAAAAAAAAAAAAAAAAAAAGAATGCTTACTTGCATCATATTTGTCAGCCCTTGAAATGAACTTCAAGTTTAGCAGTGCTTACAGTTGCAGGGTAGTACTAACTTGTGATGGGAGCACAAGGTAGTTTGTCTTGCACAAGCTACTGAATTTTCATTTCTTTATTTTGTGGCAGGAGCTCGGCACACTACAGCTGTATTTGCTTTCTGTGAAGCAGGATTCTAAGTCTGTCCTTGTCAATGCTTAAAAATAGCTCAGAAGACAGATGTTTCTTTAATGAGAAAGAAGAAAATAGGGCTGGGGCTATAACTTGTCCTACTCACATTATCAGAAAATTACCTACATTTCCTGAACTTGTGTGTATATTCTGCCTTTGGGATGCTCAGTAACACTGATGGAAAGACATGTGATGTAGTTTTTATGCACAGCAATACTGAAAATATATGTATGTTACAGCAGAGCATCCAATGGCTTTTGTATTTCTGATACAGAAATTAGTACATACAAGTTTTATTGAGAAATAGTATTTCATTTCTGAGACATCTGCAGAGTGCAGGGTCACTTTATTCTTTTTTTCAATTCATCGAGTGTGAAGAAACAATTAGGAATTTTAACTCGATATCATTGAAATATCATTTTCTTAGGTAGTGTTCTTGGGAAGCTAAATTTTATCTTTATTATATACTTTACACAGTTTCCACAAGGGGTAGATGATTATTAATAGCAGATCTTGCACATTTAATGAGCACCTGCTAGGCAGTGTGGGTCGGTGGTTTTGATGAAACATTACAAAACACTTACTATAATTAGTACAGTTAGGCCTTTCAAAAAGCTGCCCTGTTTGTAGAAAATCAGATTCTGAAACTTTGTGGTGGTTATACTACCTGCTGATTTAAACAAGTTTCTGTCTGTTTGGGCAACATTTATTAAATTGACAGCTTTTCTGAAGAAGTGCTTAGCAGTAGTGGTTATAAACATGCAGAAATGTCCGTATTTGATTAGGCCAATTGCCCATTTATACATCTCTCCTATCTTTGACAATGGCTTGTATGAAATTATTCAAGGGGAAATGCAAGAGACTGCCTCCTATACAAATACAAAAACCTCATCCTTAACTGAAAGTTTCTTTTTAGTAGTCCTCTAGTATATTCCCTGCAAGCATGTGTATGACATCTAAAATGGGTAGTTCTTGTCTAATTTAGCTCTCTACTTGCTTTTTTCTTGTGAAAAATCTTTGTTCAAACACGTATTGTATAGAGCAGCACTGCTATACTGATGCCATGCTGCTAAGTTTGGACATGGCCTGCACATGACCTATTCACTGTCTCCTTCCTGCTTCATCTTCCGTCTGCCTCATTTATTTACTCTATCAGTTCTGCATGCAAAACAGCCAAAAAATCCTCCCTTATACAGAAAACCCACATCTGTACATAGCAAAAAAAAAATTAACAAGAAGATCCTTTTTGAGTTTCATAGTAAATTGGGTTATTAAGATCCTGACATTTATTTATTTATTTAATTAATTATTTGTGAGGTTTTTTTTTTTTTTTAGCAATATTGGTTCCTTTCATGCAAAAGCTTTGATTTTGTCTAAGGTTTTTCTTTAAACCGAATTAACTTATACCAAATGTTGCTGCTAAGAAGGCAGTGTTATCCCAATCTGAAATTATTTGCTTTACTTCTGAAATATTAAAATGTTCTTTTAAATGCTCAATCAAACAGTTCTGATAGGAATTTTTAAACAGTTAATTCTGCAAAAAATGTTCATGTTACTTTTGAAATACTCTTCAGTAATAAGATCTGAGAACTGACCTTATGTGTTTACTTGTTGAACTGAAAAAAGAGTTAATATAATATTTTGTTTTAGTCAAATTACATCCTTGAAATGTAACCGTGAAACCATAAAAATCACAAAATAAGTTTTTCACTGAAAACTGGTTAATTCGCTTATGAAGCAGATTAAATTACCTTTCATTTCAATTTAAGCCCTCCTGAAAACCTATGAAATAACTATAAATTATCTTATAGAAGAAAATATGCTGCCATTCATTAAATTAAATGTTGGGAGATATTTTAACAGAATTTACTGCAACCACATTGTCTTCTAGTTTTATGACCTGCTATTCTGCCAAGTACTATAGCGAGTAGTGTTTTAGAAGCCCATGTTCTTGTAAATAACTAACTGTTACATTGCTTGACTGATATTTACATCAATGAAAGAAATGTATTGCATCTTTTGGTTTACATTTTAGTAAGACTCTCATTTTCAAACACCAGTTTTACTCATTTTTGCTTGAAGGACAAAAACCAGAGAAACTGTTTAACACAGAGTATGATACATAAAGCTGTGAGATTGCTGTGGGCAACTTGATCATTAACTTTGAAATTCAGTTTGACTAACTTTTCCATGCACATTATGCAAAGTTATATTCAGATTCAGCAAATATTTCCAGCATGATAAAATATTGGTGCAAAATAAACACGTGGAAAGTTATCAACTCAAACATTGAAAATATGTTTGCAAATACAAGTGAAGTTCTGCCTCATGCTTGTAGAAAATTCACTTTGCTTCAAAAATATAAACACTTAAAAGGAAGATATTTTTAAGATAGTATTAGTATATACCAGTTTCTGCAGTTTATTCTTCAGTCTTCTCTGTTCACAGTTTGACTAAGTAGTTGCCAAATCTGAACTAACCATATTTGTGATGTTGGTATTTTATGATTATAGTGTGATGGATTTTGTGTATGCCTGTATCATCTACACAATGTTAAGAAACATTTTTCCTTTCACATATTTTGGCTCAGGGAAAGCACTTCTTTTAGGAGGGTCAAAAAGCACTGCAGGCAGGATGCCAGCTCAGGCTGAATCACTATATTTACAGTTTGGAAAAATCAGTTCGGTTTCCAATTAAAAAAAAAAAAAGTAAATATTATGCTAATGTACCTAAAGACTCTAGCATTCATTTCTTATATATCTCTTGGGCTCAAAGTACAGCAAATAACATAAATCTATCCTCTCTCCACTTCATAGATCCCTATCATTGGTTCCTAACAATTATAGGCAAAATGATAGGCAAAATATTTCATATATTGCTGATATGGCTTAAGAAAAAAACTAAGAAAAAAAGGAGGGCTTTGATCAAAGACTTCTCTTGAAGAGAAAATGCAGTTTATTTGGAGGTTAATAATCTTGGAGTGCTTCAATACTTTAGATCTGCTACAATGAAGTTGTCAAAATATTTTTAATTTCAGAAGCGTTGACTTCAGAGAAGAAACTCTTACTGTCACAATGATCCATGACCTAGTTACAAACACAGACAGGGTAAAGCAGTACAAGTTCTGTACATAGTTGTGTACAGCTGTGTTCTGTCACAAGTAATCTGCAATGAAAGCAGAGCAAGCTTTTTCCCTCAGTTCCTTTTCCTTCACTGGTCTTAATCTAGTTTAGGAATTGCCCTAAGAACATGTATGTAACACATCAAAATAGGGTAGATAAACCAAATTTAATGTCTCTGAGAGCCAAATAGCTTCACACACAAAATCCCAAAGCAGGAGAGAAAGTTGTTCCATGTTTCAAGGACCCAAAAAATGCTTTTTCTTTCAAATGAGTGGTTCAGGCATAGATTACTTTTCAGGGATCAGAAAAAGCACCAGAGATTGCTTTTATATACTATTTTGAAGTCACACCTGCTCACCATGAGGCAAGATGTCAGAAAATAATGAAGCAACATTATACATATCGAAGTTGCAAGATGGGAAACGGGAATCAGATCAAAGGTGTCTGAGAGATGAAACTTAGAAACAAATGAATTTCTGACACTGAAGAGTGAATAGACTATCTTTGAAATTCTTTCTTCAGTCATTGGAGCATGCTAATAGATTTTCTATTTCTTTTTTTTTTTCCTTCATCTTCTTTTTTTTAAACATCTCATATGACAGAATTAAGTATTACAAATAACCGAATTCAGTACACCTGCTGATGTAAATTTTCCACAAAGCAAAAAAAAAAATATTACACTGGTATCTTACATACAGATGTATATATTTAATGCATTTTACTGACCTCGGTATGTGTTCTGGATAAAACTACAGAAAGATTGCCATTTCACATATTAGTCTCTGGGAATTTATGCTGTAGTGGTGGGTTTCAGCTGTATGTTCCCAGATTTGTTGCCTTTTGGGAAGTACAGCCCTCTGCAATTTTTGCATTTGGACCCCTATACAGAATTCAAACATGATGATGCAAACTAGTGTGAGCACTTGCAAAAGAGATTAGTCCAGCCTATTAGGGAGTCAATCAAAATTATCCAGAATATTCTCATGTTGGGCTGCTGTAGCCCATGGTAGGTGCTGTCACCATCAGAAGAAGGGAGCTCATTTCTCTGAGAACCTCTCCTTTCTCATTTCTCTGAAGTGAGACCCTCTAATTGTCACTGCAGCTGCCACTGCGTTGACAGGCTGACACGTACAGTGCAGGTGATCAAACTCAAGGGCCTGAGCAGGCAGTGGAGCTGGGGGAAACAACCCCACTGTGACCTGTGGGACCCCAGGGCACAGGGAATATTTATCTGTCTGCTCTGAGGGGTCCTGACCCCCAGAGAAGCACTGACTTTGACCCTCATTTGTGGAGAAAGCGTCCAAGACTTCAAGATAGATTAGAGTCCACAAAAGCGTGAAATAGATTATAGAGAGTAGTAGTATGTCACTTGGGTGAGAAATTTAGGTTTTGGGATATTTAGTATGTTGTAGATGGGAACAAGATGGAGGGCATAGGGTGTTGTCCCGAGCTCCTTCTTCTTGCTTCTTCTTCCTTTTTCTTCATGGGTTTGGGCGATGTCTTGTAATTGGGCAGAAAAGTCCGCATTGCGGGCTTTGAGGGATCAGTTATTGGGTTAAAAGGGAAAATAATCTAGGTGCCATTTCTTAATTGGATAGTTTAGTCTTAAAAGACCTTGTAACAAGAGATTGTTAGCCATTTTTGAGGGGCTTTTCCCGCACGCAGCATCTGGCATAGACAGCGTGCAAAACTTGAGATAGGATAAAAATAAACAAGAAGATGAAGACCGAAAACATCCTGTGCATCTCCTTTTCCTGACACAGAACTGCTCCAGGAGGGTTTTCCCCCGACAGGGGAAGCCCCAGGGAGGGGCCCAGTGTGAGGACCAGAAACTGATATGATCCAGATCCCTGGGCTTGCTGGAGACACGCCACTGACTTAAGGTGACGGCTGGGGCCAAGCAATGAGTTCTGACCTTTTGAACACTGTTGGACTTCCATGTCACCCCAGCTCAGAGCATGCTCCTTTCATTTCCAGCGGGGTGCTTTGAGCTACTCTCTTTAGATACTGTAAATGCTGTCCTGCACTGAAAATAATCCTCTCTTCAGTTATTTTTGTTTGTAAATGTCTCAACATCATAGATGAAACCTTGGAAAGTTATGTCTTTTTACCCTGTATTCATTCATTGATATTCTTATCATATTTAATGTAAAAGGGAAAATATTTCCCCTGAACCTCTGGTCAATTAACTTTTCAATGTTCTTAAATAATCCTTTGCCAGAAACATTAATGCTTATAGTAATGGAAATTGCTTCCCAAATCCACAGGGTGTTGAAAGTCTTTGGAAAATAAGATATAACAAAGAATATTATAAAAGAAAATAGAGAGATGAGCTTATTTCTTTACCAAAAAGTCAGGCCTGCAAGTCAAAGTGAATTTAAATAATTGTTTCTCAATTTTTAACAGACTTGCAAGAAAGACTATTGTTTCCTTTGACATAGTAAAACAATTTTGAGAACAGGCAATCATTTGAAATGACTGTGTAGGTGTCATGCTTAGCTAATCATGAAATGTCATTTTCAAAAACATTAATGTGTTCCTCTTAGAATGGGAGTCAAAGTAATGCACTTTGTAAATGAGATCAGCTTTCATTAAATCTAGAGAAATACTATTCACTAGCTGCACCATAATGCTGGTTCCTGTCTTCTAGTAATAAAAGCTGTCATGCTTCCTCCTATGAAGTGCTTGACGGCTGAGCACTGATAAGATGAACAAACAATAAAACCCGCACATAAGCCCTAAAAACAAACAACACTCCTGCAAAGAGAGAGCAAAGCTGTAGTAGCAGATTATAGAAATCAAATACAACAATGGAACTAAACTTCCGAGATGGGTTTCACATTCTAAGAAATTGTTCTTGTATTCACATCTTACCCAGGTCAGTAGGATAGGGGGATTTGTGGTACTCCTCGAGGAAGATCCAAGCCTGGAAGGTCACATTGTGATGGTTTTTAATCAGCTCTTAGAATGAACAATATATATTCTGAACCTGTTGTGTAAATCTAATTAAACAGTACAGCTCTTTCTTTCCATTGCATGATGAAGCTTATTCTAAAGCAGTTAAGGAGTTACTATCAGATCAAAACAAAAATATGTCCCCCACAACTGAGATGTACAGCTCCAGACAATAAGAACACTTTTATTTTGGATTTAAGCAATTCTGCCTTTTCCCCTACTTTTTGTAAAGTCCTCTCCATAAGCCTAACATGCAAATTTTCACCATCATTTAAGGATTAGTGAAAGTGAAATCCTAGAACACAAAAGCTAAAATCTCTTAGACTTCACTTAGTTTACTTTCTGAAGCAGTTATTTATGTGACAAGGTTGATTTTTCAATAATTCATGCATGAACTTGTCAAAAAAACTCTATTTCCACTTTCCAGTAGTACAGTAAGTTTTTTGATGTGCATATTGGTGATAGACTGAACAAAGAAACTATCTGGAAAAATTTTAGAGGGTTGAAATATAAGAAAATTTTTCCAGACCAGTAAACTGCTTCATGTAGCCTTCTCATAAACCAAGAGCTGCCAAAGCACATATTAAAGCACACATTTTCTTCTGTTTGTACTTTTGTACCATAAATCACAATGTCAAAGACTGTTATATTTTACTGCTTTTAGCTTTTAGGCTGAGATAATAGAACAAATATATTTTTCTTGGAATGATAGACACATAATATTTTCTGATGAAACACAACAAGCAACTAGGGAGTAACTAACTATAAAGATAGGGCAAAATTTATTCTTTTTGTTGTCTGGAAGTGTTATTTATAATGACAGGCTTTGTGCTAATGTCCAGCAGGCAAAGTGTACTCACTGGGTCAAAAATATAGGAGTATGCATTTAAAACTTTCCCAACATACAACCTTCTTTGTTAACATTTTAGAATTTTGCCTACAATACCTTCATGACACATGAAATGGGCATTTTATTCAACATTCTAACTCCTGATTATTTTCCAGTTACTTAGAGAAACTGGGCAAAGTAAGTTGATTATAGTGGAATAAAGACAGATTTTCAATCAATGGCTCTAAAAAGAATGCATAAAATTCTACAGAAACTGAGAAATGCAGTTTTAATCAGTGGTGGTTTGGGACTAATATTACCCTTTATTATATATGCCTGCACAGCTTTTTCAAAATGAGTCCCAGTCTGTTCTCAGTTGTTACTCTTTCATTGTTTTAACACTTCAGTATTTATAATCATAATGGTGGAAACAGAAAACAGTTCAGTGTGACTCAACTGACCTATCAGTTTTCTAATTCTAAGATTTTTCTATTGTTCCCTGCAGCCTGGATCTTCTCCTCAGGTCCTCAATTTTAGAATATCATACTTCTTTTTTTTTTTTTTTTTTATATATATGGCATTTATTTTGATGTTAGCTATGAAAAGAAAGTCAATTCCCATTTGCACAGAAGTATGACTATCTCTTATAAAGTCCTTTCCATGTGTTAGTAAGTATGAAAAAAGGTGAATATTCAGACACTGAATTCACAGGCCCTAGTTCTATTGGCACGGAACTCTACTAATGTGACTGAAAGTTAATATGGATTTTGTTTGCTCATATGCCTTTTCCTTTAGGACAATGTTAGTGTCTATTTCCTCCTTGTCAAGTGGGAACCATAGGATTTCTGGTCAGATATGCGATTAAAGGACTTTATCTGCCTCTGCTATGCAGATTTCTTGGGAAAGCATTGTCCTTTCAATTCATTGTTTGAACATTCAATCAACTTTGGTTACTATGGCTCTGCCTGAATTGTTGGATAAATATGGTTCAATGCTGTTTGTCATGTTTTGGGTCATACCTGAACTATTCAGTGATCCTGTGGGTATCCTCACCCATGCAAGACAGAGTTAGTCCAAGGGAAAACAAAACTCTTCATTGACAGTCACTAGCATTTGAGGAGACTAATGGATCTCACTGTCTCACTCTGATATTTTGCTAACAAGAATTGAGTGAACAGTCAAAAAGGTAATCATTGCATGTGAGCAACTATGAGACATTGGCAGGATCAATACATATCACCACTAGTCAGCCAGCACAGTGTCTGTATCTGCAACCTGGCATTTTCATTAATTTTTTTTTTTTTTGGGTACAGAATACAGAAATTTTGACAATTTAATAAAGGTGAATTGGAGATGTTTCAAATTCACCCTCTTACCATTTCTTTCTAAATTTTTGTTTCTGGTAAATTAACTTGGGTATCTATGCAGAGCTAGTCTTCTGTATATGTATACTGTACATGCTTCTGAACCAACAGTATTCAAGGCAAGTCTCTCTTAATTTTAGCAGCTATTTATGCTTGTTAGCCTAAAAATCTTCTCTTGCCCACTGCTTATGTTTGTTCTCTTGCTTCCTTTTCAAAGATGCTTGCACTGAGAGAGATGCACCTAGGGTAAGAAGCCATGCTGCTATTCATTTTCACCCCCTGCTTTCACTTCTGTAAGAAGCTGGCACTAACAGTGTATGTGTTGAGTCATTTATCTCAGTATTGGAGGATGTAGCAAGTGGACTTGTTCCTGTCTCTTGAAGTAGAATAGTTGCACTTGAAACAGTCTTCTCATCAATCCCAATGGTGAGCTGAGAAAATTAGAATGGATAAGTATAGCTATCACTGGTGCTATTCTATGCAATCATAAATGAAGAGATATGCTAAAGGCTCTTTCATTTAAACCCATCCTGAAAACATTTCTGTAAGAATCTTGTCCAACAGGTCCCTTACTTTTTTATATAAAACATATAAATAATTGTAATAAACATGTATATGTTTCTAGGTACTTGGAATGAGACTAAAGACAGAGAGGTAAGGAACACCCTTGCAGCGATGCGTTATTTTTCCTGGTCCCAGGCAGCTCTGGAGTGCCCGGCTCGGGCGCCTCTGCTTCTTGGTGGGACTGGGGCTTGCCGCGATTCCCAGGCACTTCTGATTTCTGTGCGCCAGGGTAGGGCTGGCCGCTTCTGCTGCCACGCAAGGGACAAGACAAAGAGGCGAAGGAATTGTCCACTTTGTCTGCGTGGATGGCTGGAAAGCTGTAATGGCCGTGGGGAGCTGTGGTGGAGAAGCTGCAAACCGCTCCCAACGCTGCTTGGACGAAAATGGCGCCAGGACCGGGGAGGCGTGGGATTTTATAGAGGGCGGGACAAGGAGGGCAGAAGCCCTCCCGCCCAATGGGGACAGGCGCCGTGGCGGTGACATGGACCATAGCGACCAACGGGAACGCGGCCGGGGTGGACCGGGCTCTGGGGCAAATGGGGTTGCAGGTACGGGGTGACAGGCACAGAACTCTCCGGAGTGGACAGAGGAGTGGTTACAGGAGTGGCAGGGTGAGCTCCAATGGTAAGTGACCTGGAGCGGACCACTGCGAGGAGGGGGAAACATGGGGGGTGCACAGGGGTACACAGAACTGGCTAACTAACACATATCAGAACCCCTAATCTGAACCCAAACCCGGGATGCAACACACCCTCTCTGCTACATTTGCATGACTTCTACCAAAGAGCTCAAACAAAACCAGTTTCCAAAAGGATAAATGCAACACAAATTTTAACACTAATTTTCTCTTGCTGTGCTACAAAGTTTTTGAAAACTTGCAAATGGTCCCATCTGATTTATCATTTTATTGTATATGCATTAAGGGATGTCCCTTTCAATTAAAAAAAATAATAATCAAAAAAGGCATTATTTTCCTGTTTCCAGTAGTGGAATACACAAACCTAAACTTAGCCAGCAAAACTTTTGCAGCAAAGACTTTTTCTTGTGGAGCAATATAATGCCTCTTACAAACAAGAAAAATGCATGAGCACAGCTGAATCTACATAAATTTTACATTAAAATAAGTCCTTGTGAAAATGTTGTTATGCTAATTGCCTGACTCAGTATGATATCATGTCAAAATGTAATCATCCAAATTCATCTCTAGATCCAAATGTGTCACCAGCTGCATATATCAGCAGTTGACTTACATGAGCCATTCATTTGGCCCAGTGTGTAATTTACCTAGTTATTTATGTGATCTATATAAAACTAATTTCTTCCCAGGTCAGGACACTGCTGCAAAGTTGATTAATGCTTTTGTCATTTCACATATTGATTATTGTAATTCACTACTCATTGGTTCCCTTATTGCATGTTGCACAGCCTTCAGCTTATGTAAAATGCTGCTGCATGTATCGCAGACAAATTATAAAAGTTTAATAACATCACTCTGGTTTTAATGAAACCTTGCTGCCTCACTGCTCATCCCTGGAATAAGTACAGTGTCCACAACTGTCAGTGTAAGGCCTAATCTTTCTGAACCTTTGCTGACGTTGTGGGGAATGACCTTCCTCTTTTGTCACATATTAGTTTCTTGCTTGCTAACTCACGGGGAGCTTGCTGACAGCACTCAGGCATTAGACAAAACCATGACTAGCTTCCTTCTGAAACTCTAATGCCTGAGTTGGAAGGGACCCACAGTGATCATCGAGTCCAGCTCTTAAGTGAATGGCCCATGGTGGGGATTGAACCCACCACCTTGGTGTTGTTAGCACTCTGCTTTGAACAAGAGCTCATCTCAGGGTCACTCATCTATTTTCCTTTCTTATTGCTTGGTTTTGTCATTCACTTAACCATGCCCTCTGAAACACTCTTTTTCCAGGGAAAAGGAGAACTATAAAGAAGATTGATCATAGTCTTTCTGAGTTGTTTATTAAATTTAAGTGGTCCCACATAACTTTTTGGAATCATAATCTGCTCCAAATACATTTCCCCTATTTAATGATATATTTGAGTCTGTGAGAGGTGTGCTAGATCTCCTATATTTTCCCTAAAATCTGGAAACAGAGCTAAATAACACATTTTAAAGGAATTCAGGAAATAAATCTATTTAAATACTCAAAGTTTTCCAAAACTAGATTTTATTTTAAGGTTCACAATCTCTTTGAGAAAGAAATGACCAGCTTATCTTTTCTATTTGGTGCAACTGAAGGAGCGTATAAGTAGATAAGTAGAAAATGAACAAAAAAAAGTGCAATTTGTTTCAAGAGTTCTTGAAAGAGCAGTGCTTCTCTTGTCTAAAGAGAGTTGCCTTTCAATACAGGTAGGATATATTTACTTTCAATAATGGGGACAGTTTAGGAAAGGCAGGTGTTTAATAAAAAGTCTACTGAGAAGTCTAAACTCTTTATATTTATGTTATGTGACATTATATAGAACTTAAAGAAACTGTAAACATAAGGAAAAATAGAGTGGCAAACATACAGCATATCTTACTGTTCTACATAGCTCACACAAGGGGTTACAGAAAAAAAAAAGATTCCTGAGCATAAGTAATTATTTAGACAGTGATACAATGATTGAATGTCATTTTATACCGTTAGCATATTTTTGATTTAACTGACTAATAAGGATTAAGTGAGGGCAATTTCTGATTATTAGCAATTAAAAAAAAAAAAACCAAGATGGCCTCAGGTTCAGCTGCTGCTAATTCTTAAATTATGTCTGAACCAAAACCAATTTCATTATTTTAAGTTGAAGTCCATTTCCTTCCCATATTTAATGTGATTGACAATAGTGAAGATTAAAGCTTTTTTTTTTTTTGTCCAGAGATTTATTTTTCAGATGGCCACACCACAGTGTGACTCAAGACCTGAAGCAGGCTGGTACAAACATTTGAAAAGTAGCCCAGGAGATGATGTTCTGCAGTTAACATGGGACCAGATTTGGAGCATGGGCTTGTAGTGTCTTTTATGGGACAGACATCAGTTGCCTTACTCCTGCTGTGCAGAAAGAGGGTGTAGCTGTGGATTTAAAACAAGCCCTGATATCAAGAACATTCCCCTCAGGGCAACTATAAACAGGATTTTACTTCAGGATGGAAAACCTGGTTAGATCATGCTCTCAGCTGAAAGAAACTGAGGCTGAATTTTACTTGAACATTCACTTCTCAGGTTTTGTTAACCTGCTTCTATCCTCATAATCAATATTCATTTCAAAGACATTTACAGTAATCAGTGCAAATATATAGTAGGCACTAAGTTGAATTCTAGACTGAATTTGTAGGCAATTCCTCACTGCAGTGCAACAGAGGAAAAGGAACTGACAAAAAGAGCAAGAAACTTTTCTTTCTGCAAACAGAAGAAAAGACTATCAGGTGAAACAAAATATTTATCTAATATTTTTATTCTATTATTATTATACTAATAATATTAGCATGTGATGAGTTTACCTCTTTTTTCTTGATTTTCAACATAAGTCTTGTTTAGGCTGTAAAAAATTGTGAAATTCTGGTTTTATGCAAAACTATATGCTTAAATCATAGGAAATTGAAATGGAAATTCTTACCTACCTCTATTTAAACTAATGTTCTTCTTAGGATGAAAGCTGATGAAATGTATGCTAGGAAATCTTAGAGGTCAGTCCTTAAAAGTATGTAAACCAAAATGTGTTCTGACAGGATTAGTAGCTATCCACATTCACTTGAAACAGTAGATTAAATTCTAGTTAGCTCTAATCCCATTCTGATATTACTTAGGGGGGGAAAGGCAGAATGTGAAGCATAAAGGCTAAAATCTGTATAAGAAAATAAAAGCTTTGCCTATTTTTTGTCTCAGTGTTTTCTAATGGTTTGGTTTTTGTGGAGTTTCTTTGTTTCACTTTTTTTAATAATCTTCAATGCAGGGAAAACATTTCTATTGAAAAATATGTAAATGTATAGCACATGTTCAGGAAACTCAAATACAGTCTAAACAATCAAAAGACCATAAAGAACATACTTTGATTTTGCAGAAAATTACAACTCTTAGAAGTGATGATCTGAATCATTGTGAATCTTAGAAGTAGAAGCTATATGACTGCAACTTGGCTGTTTTCAGATAATTCAGTTAGATGTAAATTCAGATTTACAAACTAGCATATGCTATTTGCTTAAACAGTGTGTGAAAATAGCGTCTGAAAAATCTGTCTATAGTGTAGCTGAGTAATACTTAACTGATCCCAGTAATACTTAACTGATCCCAACTATGCTCTTAATTGTTCTTAAACACTTTTTGCATCATTTTTCCTGATTTTCAGTGCACTACTAAGAGGTTTCTCCCAAGAAAATATATCCAGCAGTAAAAATGAACCAAGACATAATGTGCAGACTTTGATCTGAAGGTGAACTGTCAAAAAAGCAAGTCCATGTTGAAGTTTTTGCCTGTCCATACTAGAAAAACTACTGTTGGAAAATTCAATAATAATTAGATAAAATTTTGTGCTTATAAAAGTAAAATTCTGTGCCATTTTATAAGCACATTCTGCAATGCGATTTAATGGGTGCAAAGCATGAAAATCATTGCACAAAATCAGAAATACCAACATGCTGAAGAGGAAGATAGATAACAATTAGTAAGAGGTTGTGCCAGTCACAGCGGTTACCACAAAAGAAACATTATCGTATCAAAGGTCAAATACACACCCTTTATGCACACCCAAATGAGTGCATTCCACAGTGGATATACTCCACATGGATACATTGCTGTATCACAATAACCATAAATATCAGTTAGATCACTTAGATTGTCTTGGCTGAAAGAATGATGACTTGTGATAGAAAGCCATTAACCAAAGTGTCACAGATTTGCATACTTTGCTCTCTCCAGGTACCCTACTGCTACACCCAGGTAATTAAGCCCTGTGGTTTTAACCTCAGTCTGTAGATCCTTGCAAGTCACTGCACAGCTTTGAAAAGCATGAAAAGAGTCAAGAAAAGCAAGCACCAGTGCAGGAAATCTTCTCAGAAGCCAACAAACACACAAATCTCAACAACAGCAAGTAGCAGAATTATGTACAAGATCTACCCATACAAGTGCTGGCTGTAGGGCATAAAGGACACAGCCAAATGGAGATGACTAATGTATGAAAGGTGTGATACTCTGGAAGGCTGCAAAGAAATTGTTTCTTTAATCTCTGGAGGCAAGTAGCCATGGAAAGAGGAATCAGAAATAAATTTAATTCAGGCTCTACCACTTCTGAAGCAGAATTTCACTGTTTTTTCCTGGGAATTTTTGAGATGGAGGGAAAGTGCAGGCACAGATACTTCAGCACAGTCAGTATTAGGGTGACATCAGCACAAATACAGTTGAATTAAGCAGGAGATGGTAACTGCAGTATTGGAGCTGTACTTAAAAGCCTTGTTATAGAGCACATTAAACGAATGCACTGCAGATCACAGCTGTTTTGTTTAGACCCTAGAAGTATCATCAAAAAGGGTCATGAGTTTGGAACGACTCATTACTGCATTTTGTATAGCTCTTTTTATTTAAAAGCAAAATTGTTAAGAGAGAGCCTCTAGCAGCAGCAGCAGATTTGACTCAGGGTTCTCCCAGCAAACCAAGGGTATATGAGTGTAAATGGGGTGTGACAGTGCAGCTCATAGCTGTTCAGCAGAACACAAAGCCTCAGTGGCCAAGTCAGTCTTGGTGGAAACACAGCAGCTAAAACAGGACATGCTTTGAGTCTATGACTAGCAGTCACTACATTTGGCACCCTTCATATTTGTCCTGGAAATTTTGAGGTTCCGACTGCTTCATGTTCCTCTCTCTGTAATAGCTTGTTCACACAAAAGGACTAATATTTTGTGATTTTAGGAGCTCTGTAAGTAGCCAAATAGTTGTTTTCTTTCCAATATCAAAATTCAAAATAAGCTCAAAAGCCAGACTTCACTCAGTTCCCTCTCTCAGTGTCCCACACTATTGCAGTTCCACCTTCTCCCTGGAGGATCCAGCTTGTCATATTTTAAGTGCAATTAAATATAAGAGGACTGAAAAACCATGCAATTTTGCCCTTTGAATGACTTTTGACAATCTCAAAAACCTTAAAAACCTATCTCTTAAAACCTCACTTCCGTCTGCAAAATGGGGGTAATGGGTTAATTTTCATCTCAGAAAGAGAGAATGGTGGGATCTAGCAATGAGACAATTTTGTATAAAATTAAGTAATCATTCTGGTATGGTTCCTAGAAGCTGTCAGTAGCTTTCCATTATTATATTTTCTCTCTAAAGCACAGTTAAAGAGTTTTTGTTGCCATTAGTTACACTTTAAATACAGGGTCTGGGCCAAATTAATGGTCTTAGTAACCCCACAGATCAGTCAGTGTGAACCTGTTGAAGTTATTAATGATGTTACACCAGAGCTCAAATGATGGAGGGAAAACGAGATTCATGCCCTTAATGTTAAAGGTGACCCTCTTCTATGCATACACACTATGAAAATCTACAGCCCACAGGCAATTTGATTTTCTGCCTGAAAATTACTGTAGAGACTTCAGTATCAGAGGCAACCTCCTCTGCTTTTTCTTTTAAAAATCTGATTAGTATGAAGGGCAGAGTGAAGATATTAAAAATCAGATCAGGACTGAGCTAAGAATCTGGTATTAAGAGTGCTTTAGCTTTAGGAATAAGGCACAGTTCAGAGGTATGAGGGCAGTTTGTGTAAGTTTGGTGGTTTCTGATGGATGGAATCTGCTGTCTGCATTTTCCTTCTCATTAACCTGAGGTTCCCTGGAGGGAGAGAGAGCCTCTGGTGCTCAGGCAGTGTCAGGCACAGCTAGATCTGTCATTTGTTTTCCTTCTGAGAAAGCATAAAATTACTTCCATCTGACTAGTACCTTACTCCTGCACCACCCATGGCATGTCCCACACATATGCTGCAGTCCTTGCACTAGGGTGTGTGAGGGTGTATGGTTGGACAGATGTACAAGGATCTTCCCCTTTGCAGATCCACATGAAAAAAAGAGAGCTTGGCAGGTGGCAAAATAAGCTAGAAGCAACGTCTTTGTGGTCCAGCAACCAAAACAGAATAAATGAAGACAAAGTCTTTATCCTCCCTCACCCATTGTTGAGTGTACAGAATGGGTCACACCATGTAGAGGACCACAACATTTCCTGTGTGGCAGAGTCACAAACAGCTGAACACACAAGACAGCAATACACAAAACAAAAGTGTATGCTCTCATATGCACTTGTTAATGTAAAAACTGCTTTCAGTGTAGCGTATCAAAGCGGTTTGTTTGGAAATCAGATATTTTCCAGGGACTGCTCAGGAGCAGACAGAAATATTGGCATGGGCTGGTCAGGCCAGCTGGTCTTTCTTGTGGCTGGTAGGTCACATGAATTCATGGGGTGCACTCAAAGAGAAACAAGACAAGTCAGGCAGTCACCATGAGATGTGACTACTCAACACTTCAGAGCAGATTTCTCATGTGACCTGTCTACATCAGATTTTAGGAACCGATCTAGGACACCCAGATTCCAAATAAATGTGTTTGCAGGTATCCACTTTTCATGTTTACTACATTATGCAAGCTGTTGATTTTTTTCAAAAGTCATCGAAAAACATCCAGAAAAAAGTTTATATATTCTCATTATGCTGTAATTCAAATAGTTATTCAAGCTACAGTTGCCAAGCATGGCTCACTGACTCAGATGTAACACACAACTCCACAAAACCACTCTTGCTTGCCCTTATTTGTAATTGGAGTTCATTACAAAATACAAGTCCCACAAATTGTTCAAATCTGTACCTGAGAGACGGAGTAAGCTCAGAATAAGTAAAATGCATTATAAAATAATTAAAATATTTCTGGTGTAAATGAGCCAAGATTTAAGGGCTCAGAAAAGAGGAAAGAAAATGAGAATATCCTGAATTACAAAATTTTAGATCCCTCCAATGAGAAAATGAAGGGGCCAGGGAGCAGAAGGTACTGAACTCCAGGCAACAATTAGCAGCTTGGGATAGAATAAACAGAAGTGACAGGTTGTAACAGGGAGGTTGTATCTCACAAAGAAGCCACAGAGAGTCTCCAAAATCAGAGAAATGGGAGCTGCATATATGAAGGGGAATAATGAGGCTAAGCTGAAAAAAAGGTCTGATAAGTGGAACAGAAAGCTCGCAGTGTAAAGCCTAAAGAGGAAAAAAACAAAGCTGAATCATGTGAGGGGAGAGAAGATAAGACAGTTTTGATAAATTATCAGAATTGTAACAGTTGAATTAGAAAATAAATTATAGAGTTTCTTCATCTTACTGAGGAATAACTGGTGACATTTAACAACATTCTAGCAGTGGGTGGAGAGGGAAGAAGGGGGTCAAGTTTAGCACTCTGCTATTAAGCCTGAATGACTGGGAGCATGGTAGAATTATCTCACAGTGATAAAGAATGGAGAGAGGGGAGAGATAGAAAGGAAATTAAGGACCATGGTATTTATATCAAGCTATTTTTCAGTATGTGTAATAATAATTAATAAAACTTGGTGTAAAAGCTTATTTTATCTTCCTGTACTCCATACCTGTCAGGTAAAGACTACAACAGAGCATACTAACTGCACAGCACTCTCTGCTCTCAATGAGCAAGAGCAAATATAATTCATTTTCATGTCATGTATCACTCACAGCTGTCTGCTGTGATTGCAAAAGTCAAATTACCCCATCCTACATTCACACTAAGCCAAATCTGTTTGGGAAGAGGGGGACAGAAAGTGGGCATGTTAATAGCAGATAATTTGCTTCCTGAATATATTTATGAGGTCAAAATGGGAACATTAGTAGTCCTGTGTGGTATCTAGTACCATTGAATGTGTAGGGCAAGTACTCTTGTACCGCTTCTTCAAAGTATAACACATAAGAGCTTAATTTTATCTTATTATAGCATGCTATAACATCTTGTAATTTTCTGTATACTTTTCTCTCTTTCTGATAACATAATATTAATCTAAGCAAGCATCTGAAAGGGCCTTATTCCTAAGTGAAATTGAGATGCAAGACACATATATCCAGATTCAAAGAAAAAGGAGTTTTAAAATTACCTATTCACGTTATTTGGCCAATGCTCTCTGCTGTACTTTTCTGCATTCTGGAGACCACAGAACACGATTCAAAATCTAGGTAGGGTGCCTTTTGCTGTAAACAGAATTAGTCTTTGATTATTACTTCAGTATTGAAGACAATTAATTGATGGTAAAAGGTATTTTTTTTCTTTTTCAGGTCTGGCTACTATCATAACAATCAAATATGTAAGCTTTCTTTCCTGGCGTAGGCTGTTCAGGGGTTCAATCATATGGGGGAATTATTCAGAACAAAAGCTAAAATTATTAATTTTGTAATGCTGATTTAAAAAAAATTCAATTTCAATAATAAAGTCACAGACAAACTCTGAGCACTTCATTGCTTTGTTTGTCACCTCAAGGTGGGTGACAAAATTCCTCTGTAGAATACTATAGAAAATATAGAAAACTTTCATGTCTTGGTTCCCTTCCAGGATCTCCTAATAAAGACTACTAAACTGCAGTTAGAATGACTTGACTGAATTCACTGTTTTATTCCTTGAAAGAATAGCTTGAAGTGTGCTGGTGTTGTTGCCCATTTAAAGGATCACTTCCACCATTCAGACTCTGCCTTCATGGTATAACAATGTCAGTACAAACCATAGGGTATATTTTGGTCTACAAACAGAGCTTACTTTAGGCTCTCCCCACTCTGTCCTATGAGGTGAAGCAGTTAGAAAGTGCCCTGCAAAGCCCCTGCCTGAGATTCATCCCAAGTCCCAAGTGACTGGGGTTTGCTCTGGGTGTCATATTAGTTATTTTGACAAATCTTAGGTCCTTTAACAGGTGAGAAGCTACAGTTTTCTCTGTCTTGTGGGGCATTATACAAGAGGCCTCTCTCACTTCCATGAATCCTGCTGCCATTTAAACACCCTGCCACAAAGTTAGAGGATTCAGAAAGACATTTGCAAAGTGGTTCAAATCTTCTCTTGTGAGGGTATCACCCTTCACATGAAGGGTTCTGAGATTGATGGTTAAAGCAAAATATGATTGCTTACAAGATGTTTTGCTTCCTTGGGGCTATTACTTTGACCCTATTTCCAGGACTTGGATGATTCTTCAGAGCCTTATTTGGTGAAACACCATAGCACATTTCAAACATACTCCTGTCTTTTAAAGCTTGTTTCTATTTTCCCAAATATGTATTCAAAATTACTCTACTGGAGGACTTATTGCACTGACATGTAGAAGCAAGAGGATTTTTTTTCTACAGCATACCTTAAATAAGATTTGATTCAAAATACTTCTAAAAGTGTCCAGAATCCAGAATGAGTAAATGAATCAATTTGTCAATTATCAACCTGCAATACAATTTCACTGCTACTGAGACTTAGTTTTGCTGAAATTTATTGTTATTGTTTATTTATTTTGCTCAATCACTGTTGTGCTACACTGCCAGTCAAATATAAAGTATCACAAAAATATCTCTGAAGGATAGGAATGTCTTCAGCTAAATACATGTTTTGAACTCAGAAAGAAGGTGGTAGTTTATAGTGATAGGATGGTTCAATATAAAAAATGGTAATTGAATTCCATTCTGTCAGACATAAATAAATACAAGGGAAAAAAAGTTTAGGGTAGGAAAGTTGAGAAAAAAATATTAAAATAGAAAAGTTTAATAAGATGTCAAGTGTAATAATTGAAATTCCATTTTTCACTGCATACACATGGGTATGAAATAGTCCATTGGTGTTGGTTCTGTGATTACATTTAGAGACATCATTTCATTGCAAACTGTATTTGGAATTCTAAAGCCATTAAAAAAAGCATCACAAAAAGCATTAAAAAAGTCATTCCATTCCTGCTGAAATTGAATGATACATTTCACTCTTTTTCCCCTCTAAAAAACACCTTATTCCTTGTTGAGGCCCCATCTTTGCTTAGCAAGTTTACTTAAAAGGTGTTTGGGGTGCTACTCTTCCCTGAATGGGGTGCACAGGAGATACACGACAATATTCACAGGAGGTGAAAAAACAAACTTTACTGACAAACTTTAGAAGGCCAGAAATTTGGCAAAATTTATCAATCAAAATAAGGCACTTCACCAAGCACTGACTTAGCAAACCCTACCCATTTGACCTTATATACCCATATTTCAAGGGCTCCATTGGTGCTCCAGGGACAGCATGTGGGGCATTGCTTCAGGTGTGTCAGTGACTGACAGCTATGCTGGGCTGGACTAGAGGATCCACAGGTGGAGTGAGACAAAACTGAAAGTATCCCTTACAGACTACACCTTGAGCAGCTCGTATTTTTCTATATGAGAAAGCCCCTGGCTCCAGCTGTTCAATTACACTCAAACATAATATGTCCTTGAGAAAGAGGTGTTATCTCAGGGAGCCAGGAATTGAGTCATAGAAAATAATAGATTCAAATCAGAAATTGTACCTGCATCCTTACTGGTCTCTGTACTAAGTTATTGCATGAGCAAAGTGCAGCTTCACATAATGACAGAAACCATCATTTTGACCTTGACTTTTAGAGTAGTTTGAACAGTAGCTTCAGCAGGGCCACAATGAAATCTTGAGTTTAGAAGCCATCTATAAATCTAGATTTTGAATTAGAAACAAGCTGAGGATTGTTGCACACCAAAAAGTTCTAAAAATGTTACACATTTTTATCCTAGGAAGAAAACTTTGCATTTTTCCAGGAAGTTCTGGATTCTAGTTCCTCCTAATTATGCCACCTTTGTCACTGAGAGTAAACTATTTAAGTAGGAGTATATGCTCTAACTGGAAGATCACAGTACACTCCCTGCTTTTTCATAATACTTATTTAACTAAGGTACAGATGAATCAATAGTTGTGAAATATTTCAACAGCAGCTGAAGTTTTGTCATCTAAAGGGAACATAAATTAAATAGGAAATGAAAACTCAACTATTACCCTTGAAGGACACCATCCTTGGCTTAATTTGATTTTTTTTTTCATTCAGTTTACATTTTTCCTCTATTTGTGCTTTCTTTGCATTTATGAGACATATAATAAATTACACTGGTGAACTACTGTAATCTGACCTATTCAGTATTCAGTAGTTTGAATACCTAGAAAGGATAATTTGCAAAAATTAAAGAAGCATATTACTTTCCCCTTCACATAATGTAGTAGCAAAAGTGAAGCTAACTGTATGCAGGGGGATGACCCTGGCTGGATGCCAAGTGCCCACCTCAGCCATTCTATCACTGCCCTCCTCGGTTGCACAGAGGAGAGAAAAACTCTAACAGAAGGCTGGTGGGTTGAGATATGGGCAGGGAGAGATCATTCACCAATTACTGTCATGGGGAAAACAGATTTGACTTGGGGAAAATTACTTTAATTTATTGCCAGTCATGTCAGAGTAGGGTAATGAGGTATAAAATCAAATCTTAAAAAACACCTTCCCCCATTCCCTTCCTCCTGGGCTCAACTTCAGATTTTCTTTACCTCCTTCGCTGCAGTGGTACAGGAGGAGAGGAATGGGGGCTGTAGTCGCAGAATCACACCTTTTCTCTGCCTCTCCTTCCTCCCCACACACTTCCCCTGCTACAGCATGGGGTCCCTCCCACAGCAGACAGTCCTCCACAAACTTCTCCAATGTGAGTCCTTCCCACGAGCTGTTGTTCTTCATGAGCTCCTTGAGTGTGGGTCCCTCCCACAGTGTGCAATCCTTCAGGCACAGGTTGCTCCAGTGAGAGTTCTCCCCAGGGTCACAAGTCCTGCCAGCAAATCTACTCTGCAGTGGTCTGCTCTCTCCATGGAGCCACAGGCTCTGCCAGGAGCCTGCTCCAGTGCAGGCTTCCCACAGGGTCACAGCCTCCTTTGGGCATCTGCCCGATCTCGTGTGGGGTCCTCCAAGGGCTTCAGGTGGATCTCTGCTCCACCATGGACCTCAGGGTGGACCTCAATGGTCTTCAGGGGCACAGCTGCCTCACAATGAACTGCAGGGGAATCTCTGCTGTGGCACCTGGAGCACTTTCTCCCCTTCTTCTCCACTGACCTTGGTATCTGCAAAGCTGTTTGCCTCGCATATTCTCACTCCTCTATGTAGCTTCAGTTGTGCAGCAGCTTTTCCCCCTTCTTATATATGTTACCACAGCAGTGCTACCTCCATTGCTGATGGACTCAACCTTGGCCAGCAGTGCGTCCCTCTTGGAGCTGGCTGGCATTGGTTCAGTTGGACATAGGGGAAGCTTCTGATAGCTTCTCACAGAGGCCACACCTGTAGCCCCTTCCACTACCAAAACTTTGACCTGTAAACTCAATACACTGAAATACAACAAATTTGTGTTACTATCCAGTTTTCTATGTTTTACTGCTGCAATAAAGTGAGAAATATCAGTTTAATATTTGCTTTCTGTGCAAGGTACCGAATTAGTAGAATTGGAGAATTTTCAGCAAAGGACATCTAGGATAATTAAAGTTATGAACTGGGTTAGGTATGAGAAGTGTATTTATAGAGCAGTGAATGCCATGGAAAATAAGCAAATGTGAGGAAAGAGGCAAGACAATTCTGTTAGTCATCAAGTAATTTGAATAGAATTAATAACATACAAGAACAAATAATGAAGAGGGACTCTGATCCGATATTCATGGTCTCCTCCAATAAAAGAATAAAAAAAGCTTCAATAGAAACTAAGAGGTATTTCAGGAAAGTAAGGGATTTATTCTGTGTTTTGTAACCAAGCTGTAATTACCCTGCCACAGGATTGTAGATTTCTAGTAGATGACAGAGCTGACAAAATCACTGGAAAAAGACATGGTAGAAGAGTTTGTCTGTGATTATTGAAGACCAAGATAAGGCTCTCAAAGGAATCATCTCACCCAAAAATTACTGGAAGTGGGGAGAGCAGCTGTGGAAGTTCATCTTCTTGCATCTCCTGTTCTGATTGTCTTCTTTGGGAATTCTGTATGGGTGTCTAAGTAGGTGTTGTTCTGACCTGTGAGAGCCAATCCTAAGTGGAATTTGGTTCAAAGCAGAATCTGTGATAGAAAACATGCAAGGAAAACTCAAAACACTTGGATTTCTCAGGTCTTCAGTAGGCCTCAGGTAAAAAGCTCTCCTAGAGGGTACAAAATATAGAGATATTGAGCTTATTTACAAGCAGTTTTCTATTTTGGATAAATTACACCATGCATTATCAGCTAAAATAAAACACTAACTATCATATGGGTCAATGTCATGATCTGGTTATTAAAATAATTTGAGACATGCCTCTGCCCAAATTTAGGTGCAACTAAGATCATATAATAAAGTCAACAGTACAGATTTTTATTAACAGTAAATGTGAGGTAGAGATAAAAAGAAATAGGGAAAAGAAAAGAAGGAATAAGAGTAGAAAGTATATAGTCACCACCAATTGGAGTCCTCCACAAGGCTTGAAATTTTGATGTCTGTTGGTCAAAATGGCAATTGCAGACTGAATAATCTATCAAGATCTTGGATGGGAACATCCCATCACCATGGTGAAGAAAACCCATGAAACAGGAGGTCTGATGGGTTTATATTTGCTAAGGTTCACATGGGAACCCCCCAGTACCTCCACTGTGGCAGGAAGTTTCACACTGAATGGTGTGGATCATGAGGCACCTGATGACACTACAGGAGCCTTTGATGCCTGCTAAAGTGTTACAGCTGCCTGTTACATCCCCGACAGGGGAGTTATGACATCTGAGCTCACTTGATTGAGGATAGAGACAATAACTGCCTCATAAGTTTTGCCACTTTCCTTATCTCGTTCAACACCAGCTAGCGCCTGTAGGGCTGTGCTCACCCTCTACCACCAGGGCAGGTGCTTTGCACATCAGCATCTCACCCCCTCAATGTCTGAGCCACCATCATTCCACTCTCTCTTCCAGTATCACTTGTGGATACATTCCTCTCCCCAGACATGGGGAGAACTGAACAGAACCACCTTTAGCTTATCTCAACTTCTCAGCACTGTCGAAATTCTAGTTAGTAGGCATATTCAGGGGGAGTGGGCTTTGGTGGTTGCAGATGAACAGCTGCTTCTTTGCAATTCACTACAGTGGGCACAAGCCCTCAGATGATCTTAATGATGTTTAAGCCATTAACCATTTCAATCTCTCACAGTCAACCAATATAATTATGTAATTCGGTACAATCTGTCACAAGAACTAATAGTTCTGTAGTGACCTCTACTTTCTTTGACCCTTCAAAGAAAGGAAATGTAATGGACGCTGTATATGCTCACAATAGGGGAAATAACTGATTTTTATCATACAAGAGACACTGTGTTAATTATGCATCAACTGACTAAAAGGATGCTTATGCCATGGAAGAAGACATTAAAATTCCCTGTTAAGATTAGAAATAACTGTATGAGACAGTCATTAACACATTATGAAAGTGTGTGCAGACTGATAAAAATTATAGGAATGTACTCATGTATTTGTAATATAATGTGAAAAGATTTTTTTGTCTTAATAATTTAAATATGAAGAAAAATAGTGAAACCTATGATCCAACTTTTCAACTTGAAATTAAAAGGAGAGAAAGCTACTTTTCTTAGTTTTAAATAATTAAATGTAAGACACTTTTCTGAAAGCTAGGCTAGCTGTAAGATCTCACTAAAAAGATAGAAAATTATAACATCTTAACTGAAAAATATTGTATATTTTCAACACCAAAGCTCTCCAATTAATATTTTTCTTTGTCAGATTTTGCCCTCCAGGCTGCTTGTGCAGGTCTGGGTTTTGCAAGGTATCCTGACTGCACAGAGCACCTCAATGAATCAAGTACATAAGAGGTATGAACTGTACTAATGACTGCTTCAGAACATGCTACCACTTCAAAGTGCAGGCAATTTTGCTTTCCCTCCCACACCAGATGACATAAAGCAAAACTGAAAAACCTTATTGATGAAAGCACCATTTTATATCTCTGATTTTTTTTCCCATTAATTTACTTTTATTCCTGGTGGACAGCTGCCTAGATCATAGTCCTCCCTAGGAGCAGTGCTGTCATGACTTCAAAAGTAGTCAGGAAGCTTTGAACTTTAGAAACAGTTATTTCCTTCTTCAGATACCATGAACAAAGATTAAAGAAATAATAAATTTTTAGAATTTATAGCACTTATTACAGTCCGATAGAAAAATAATATTTTTTTCAAGTATGGAACACAACAGCAAAACCAAGTTGATCTGCATACTGACATACTGAACAATGGACTTCTAATTACATGTACACAAACACATCCACAATGGTATGGTTCAATGCTTTCTCCATCTTCTTTCTACTCTGGGTGACAAAGCTCATCAGGAAGGAGAAAACTCACCATCTACCAGGGTACCCTGACATAGTATTAGTCACTTCTTAAGTTCTTCACTTGTCCTTTTCTGTCTTGAAGACTTGCCAAGACATATGAATGTGAGCAAAAGCTAAGGCAAAGTGATGTGTTTGTCAAAACAATGTTAATTCTGCAGAATGCCTTCTCTCCAGGAATGGATATAATTGCCCTCACCAAACTGTTACAATCCAGTTATTAAAATTATTAGAGAGATGCCTCTGCCTGAATTAAAGTGCAAACAAGACCATAGGCAATACTATGAATTTTATTTAACATTAAATGTGAGGTAGAGAGACAAAGAAATAGGAAGAGAAAAAGAGGAGTGGGAGAGACAAAGAGACAGAGATAGATTAAAGAGAAAATATCACCACTCCCTGGATCACAATGACATCCTGTTGATCCTTTTCTTCTGATCTTTTTGGTGGTGAGGGTCCTTCAAGACACAGCATTCAATGGATTAATATTATGTTTGGGCTGGTTGGGAATGGCCAGGTGCCCCCTCTGGCAGGGGCAAGTTTGCAACTGGATCTGTTGCATCATGTGCAGTGCTCTGCTCTAAGGCCTCAGGAATGAGTCTGAGGGAGGGTTCTTCAGGTGTTTTTGATGATTTGTGACACCTCCTCAGCTGCCTTTCATGTGAATTTTCCATGTGTATGTGGCCTTCTCATAGGGGAAAGGAGGGTTATGACTAACAACTCACACAAACATGTTTGCATTCTGCGGTGACTTCCTCTTTTTGTTTCCCTTGAGAGTGGGATTCATTAGTCTCATTTTGACTGTCTGAATGGAGAGGATCTATGCTAATCATCTAGATCTGTTGGAAGACAGCAATTCTATCAGGAATTGGTTCAGGTGATAAACAAATGATAGCTATGTAAGACCTATCTTTGTTGACTGAGGGAATCTACTTAGGTCACTGATGGCTAACTTGGATTAAACAGTCTTTTTGGTGGCTAAAGGTAAGGTAGATAGATTCCATCCTAAATATAGATTTTGTCCCTTAACGCTACATTAAACAGTCTGTGGCTGGAAGTGCAGGAGTTAGAAGCCATTACCTGTGTGACCAGTCACATGGAAGATGCTTGACCCCAGTGGCACAAAGAGGAGTTTGTTGCTTTGTCAAACGTGAATCTATATTTGCCAGTACCACCATAGTTACTGTTCTCCTTTTTGCTCAAGGACACTTTGACATTAATCTATGACTGACTTTAATGCAAACCCCAGACTACCATCCTTTGATAGCAGGGATGAATGGATTAATGGGCCTTGTTTTTCAGCTGTTTTAGAGAAAAGTAACTGGGAGATTTTGCAGGTAATTTCCCCATTTATTTTCAATCCAATTTGTTCTGCTGAACCAAGGATAAGCAAAGAATGCCATTATAATTTTAATTTAATCATAGAATAATTTAGGTTAGAAAAGAACTTTAAAATCATCAAGTCCAACTCTTAACCCTACACTGTCAAGCCCACCACAAAGTCATACCCCTAAGTTCCACATTGACATATCTTTTAAATATCTCCAAGGATGGTGACTCCATCACTTCCCTGGGCAGCCCATTCCAGTTCTTGAATTGAATCCAGATCATGCATTGAACGGTTTTGAACTTGTAAGGCACCCCAATTGTGCAAGCAAAATTTTGTCCACTCTAAAGGAGACAGGAAAATTTGCATAAATACATTTTTAAGATAGGCCAAATCCTGACACTTTTCATTGTGGCTAGTGCTTCCATACTTCATTAACATTGGAGGATTCAGTGAGACTCCCCCGATATATTCAGCCTTTAAACTGTCATAAATGAAAGAGATTCTGCTCTTGAGAGCTTAAGCATGCCATTCCAGCATAGTTTCAACCTTATATGGCCTAATTTAGAGATACTTCACTGACACTAGCCAGACCTTGGGAAAGGTCAAGAAAATCCATAATTAGATACAAGGAAATAGAAAGGGAAGCTGGTTGTCCTACTTAGAGCAACATAGTGGCAACCATTTTTATTTTCAATACATGTCTCACACAGAGGTTTCAAAGGAAAGAGAGCAAGACTGTGTGGTACCTTACAAGGCACAGCCTCAGGATACGTGAGCAATGCTTCAGATTGGCTTTCTTTGTAATATGGGAGAGAAAATAATGGTTTTCAAGAATGTGTGCCTTTTCGTTCTCTTCCCCGCCCACATCAGTACTTAGTCTTGTGATGCTCAAGGGTGAGCAGCTTTAAGGATTTGATTTATATTTTTGCATTTTGATTGTCATCCACTGAAATAACAGAAGTACCATGTCAAGCTCAAGTGTGTGAAATGACTGGACGTAGTAAAAGCAGAGTTCTCTGCCTCTGAAGCACTGGCTTGTGGAATTCAGGAGTTGTCTGTCGTTTTTGCTGGCCTGCCAGATGATGCAAAGTTTAATACTTTTGTACTTTGCTATGCTCATCTGAGCAATGCTTACATCCTTTGCAATTTTCTTGAGCTCCAATGGAGACACCTCCACTTGAGAGATGTCACCTACAGTTTTAATTTTTTCTGTAAGATTCTACCTTAGCTATATCAGCTCAATTTCCTTATTTCATCTTGTTTTTTCACCAACATATAGTATTTGATCCTTCCACAAATTAATACACTAGAGAAAGTATTCTCTATTCTCCTGTAAATTTGCCTTAAATCTGCACTCAAGAGGTCTGCACAATTTACCCCATTCCTGGTGCCCTTGAATCAGTATTGTTCTGGTATCAAATTCAAAGCAAAGCATCAGAACACCAACTTACTTTATGGGGAACCTCTTATAACAAACAAGCTTGATTTCTTTTTTTCTAATTTCCCTTAATATAGGCAGCGGCAACAATTTCTTATGAGTTTCATGAACCTGAAAGAACCTCTTGGACTTCCTCCAGGAGGCAAGGATATATCCAAAGAAAGCATAAAAGTCTATCTGAGTTCATTTTTATCTAGCATGGAGCCAGGTTTCTATTTAATATAAACAAATGGTAAGTTTTTACGATTTTGCCTATATAGCTCAGAATTGAGTCTTAAAATGTTCCTTCCAGCCAACAGATATTTGAAAGAGTTATTCAAATGTCCACTTTCAAATTTGCTTCACAATGAATTGGTTATTATAGAATCTCTTCTACATGAATAGAAAGGAACTATTCCATACTATTGAAAGTTTTTCCTTTCTGTTGGTGTGAAAATACATTCAGAAATATACATTAATTTCATTGTTTTCTGAAATAATATTTCTTGTTTGGAAAACGATTTTGTGGTCTTCAGTGATTTATTTCACAGAATCACAGAATGAGTCAGATTGGAAGGGTCATCTGGTCCAACCTCCTTGCTCAAGCAGGGTCATCCCAGAGCACAGGACAGAGGATTGTGTCCAGATGGTCCTTGAATATCTCCAATGAGGAAGACTCTACACTCTCTCTCACCCACACAATAATGTTCTTCCTCATGTTCAGGTGGAATTACCTGTGTATCAGTTTCTGCCTGGTGTTATTGCTTGATGTCACTTAGAAGTGCCTGGCTCCATCTTCTTAAAACCCTCCCTTACAATATTTATAGGCATTGATGAAGTCCCACCTCAGCTGTCTCACCCCAATGCTGAACAGGACCAGCTCACTCAGCCTTTTCTTATAATAGAGGTGCTCCAGTCCCTTAACCATCGTTGCAGCCTTTTTCTGGACTCACTCCAGGAGCTCCATGTCTCTTTTTTACTGAAGAGCCCCTAGCTGGACACACTAGTCCAGGTGCAGCCTCCCTTCACCTTAACTTACGCTGTTGTCATTAAGAAGAAAAATTATACATGCAGAGAGGTTTAAAATTCCCTATTTCTAACAAAACTAATTTTAACTGAGCTGGAACTAATTATGCAAAAAGATGTTGTACCAGATCCACTGCTAAAAATACAGCAGATAAAAAAGTCAAAGTGGTATCACACACATTTTTTGGTGTTTAGACAGACAACAGATTTTTCTAAGTCTTCTTGGACAGCGTAACCAATTTGAATTGTAAAAATATATAGAGTTACCTTTTCTACCTGATTAATAATTTCAACTCCTGGAAAATGAGACAGAGGTTTGTCCTGTATCTAGATTCCCTGTGTCTTGTATATTAATTTCTACCATAGCTATATTTAAGGATGAATCCTTCAAACTGCTGTCCTATGGCATGGTGCTCTACTGGAATGTCTCTTATTACTGCAAACCAACCCTATAAATGTCTTACAATCCGTTCTTCTTCAGCAAAAAGCAGGAAGTTAAATTGTGTCTGGGAAAGCCACTGTGTAGGCTGAGCTCTAAAGAATGTTAGTAGGAGTGGAGCATCCTCACAGTGGTACCACCAGAGGCAGGATTTCTAACAGCGAAAGGAAAACCAGGATGTTTACCTTACTAGAAACCAGTAATCATGTCCTAGATTGACTGTATAATGCTTTTATCCCCAGTCATCTGTTCTGTTTATGCTAAATAATAAGTTTTGCACCTTTAAGACTTTTTCCAAGAGTGAAGAGGGGGAGAAGAAGTGCAGAGGTTTTTTTTTTCAGAAGCTGCTTTTAGGGTTTAATATTCAATTATGAAAAAGCGTCAATCAATGACCAGGTCCTCCCTGTGCTATACAGAGAATTGGGCCTGCAAAAGTAAATCTGAAGTTAAAGCTCTTGCCTTGCCCATGTGAATTGTGGGTCTAATTGGTGGTGTTTATGAAACTATTGTTCAAAATGCCATGAATAATTCAAAGCATATATTTGTTGGCAGCAAGGGGGCCAGAAGCAAGAGTTTTCCACTTGCTTTTGCAAGTTTCCATGAAGCACACCTGACTTTGTCAGGAGATAACATAAAGAGAAAAATTTTACTGTCTCTGAATTTTCAGTTCCCTTTTATATCTGGAATGAGATTTCTATACCCCTTAACCCAGAATGGTGCTGCTACATGGCTTGAGCTTTAAAACTGGAAATTCTGAATTAGCTTGATTATATAATCTCTGATTTCAGAAGTGGTATGCTGCTTTATTCTACTAGGTGAAGCTGTAGTCCCAACCACTGAAGAAGACTCTTCTAGCTTTACTGAGCACAGCCTCAGTGTTAGTCTGACAAGGTATCACCATTGTGCAGACATCTGAATTCTCCAAGAAATCCAAACCAAAGTTCCCCTGATGTAACTCTGTATTCTGCTGTGGGAGGGAGAAACTGGAAAGAATTCTTTTATCGCCTTGGGAGCAGAGCTGGCAGTGATGGCTTGCTCACTTCCTAATCAGCAATAAATAGATCCCCTTACATAAGGTGAGTAAAGAAGTGGAAAGACACACATTAAACACATTCCAGGAACGAGGTGTATGTCAGAGAAAGCTGCAAAAAGCTAAACTTTGTTTCCCAGTAGTCTTCTGAGAGTATACATTAAACCTGTGCTACAGGCAGTGTTGAAACTTGCCCAGAAACAATTTACATCTCAGTCAACAGGGAAAGAAGACAGTGAAGACAAAAGTCTCTGCATTGCATGAAGACAGGCTGACTCTGACTGTATCACACTAACAATATGGGTAAGCTGTACAAAATAAGTCAGTACATGAAAATTAATTTTTTTATCTGTAAAAAATAGAATTGCTTGCTGAACATCAGTTTCATTAGAATAGATATTCTCTGTACAGGTGCAGAAAATAACCTGTGATTTCCTGAATCAAGCAAAAAGAATGAAGGCTGGATAGTAAAAATTAGATAGTCTTCAATGAGATTTTTCATTATGAGGAAGATTTGACAGTGCAAAAACCTGCTTTCATTATATGAAATGGAAAGAAAAAGTAATTGAATGGCAATAATAATAATTTTATTATTGTACAAAAAAATAGGAAACATGAAATCAATGCTTTGTCAATGTTGTCATTTTTTGTCATCCCATATTTTTTTCAAGGGATGGGAGGCATTCTGTGAGGTCTTTCATTCTATCACTCTTCTACTGACTTAGATTCACTTTTTTTCAGATTGTATTCTCATATTTGAAGCCTTTTCAATGAGAGAAATGAAATAAGGGACCCTCCTTTGAATTTCCAAAAATAGTGTCCAGGAGCAAGGGAATGGAAATCTTGAACGTGAGGCATATGCAAATATATTTGTGAATTCATTAATTGCTCTGTGAAGCTGAGGTGTATATCCTCAGTGGATATATTTTTCTATAAATTTTGAAAAGGAAAAATGTTTGTCCTTTTTTTCTTGTTTACTTCTTATCTTTTCATTAAATATTTATTGAAATGAGGATCTAAGGATCAATTTCACAAATAAATTTTCTTTTAACTTATTTCATGGTCATTTGAATTTTTTTTGAGCAAAGAATTTGGCTTACTAGAATCTAGCCTGCAAATTATAATTTCATTTTCAGTAACTCTGATGTACTTCACTTCTTGAAGCTGTCTTATGATCTTAATATCTATCCTCTTTATCTTTTATATGCTTATGATATAATCAAAAGTAATGGTCCAAATTCAAATTTATTGAAGACACATTGCTAGTAAGTGTAGCATTACTATAACCTACAGTGATTACAGTTACCTCATTCGCAAGTATCAGATACAAGTTTTAACTAATGATTTCAGAGTTTGTAGGATAAAATGCAAAAGACATGAAGGCAGTGAAAGCAATATGATATTTATATACTGAGGCTGAGTGGGCATGTAAATAATTTTACAAACCTTCAAATCTGGCTTCCAAGGAAAGCTTCCAATCAGAGCTTGAACTTTTCAGGCAGAGTACTGGTGATTTTATTTTTAACCTATTTGGCTTTTTAGTTTAGACTTGAGTGCTATTTACCTAGTTTAATGCAATTAGCAGAGGTGCTTATGTTAGGATTATGACCACCTTTAATAGTCAATGGAAAAAATAAATACCTCCAAACTACATTTTAACTCATCAGACTTCACACTTTTCCTTTAGATATGCCTCTTCCCCTGTCTTCCTAGTAATGAAGGGGGTCTGAGGAGACAATAATCCTGTCTCCTCAGTGCTTTACTGCAGTGGAATTATCCCATGCTCCTCCTTGAAGTGGGAGCTGGTCCAAGCTTGATGGAAGGTGTCCAAAAATAACATCAGAGTAAATATCTGAAGTCTCAAATTGAATCTCCTTGGAACAAATAACTTTATTTTGGTCTGTGATTTGCATGTACACCATTCTAAAAACCATTTTGAGTCAGAAACACCCTAAGTTATGTTGTAATTATTGTTTTGGTAATGAATAAAGTTGAAAATAACCATTGCCATATTTCTTCTCTTTATCACATTTCATGGTAGATTTTGCCATTTGATTGCAGAGTAAATATCTGATAGTGTCAGTCTAATGGTAAGACAATAGATAAAAATGTTACAAAGTAATTACAGCCAGTGCGAGTAACCTTGCAATAATTCTTGGACCTACTAAGCTTTTTACCAAGTTGCAGGAACCTGCAGTTATCTCACCACCTTTTCCATTTCTTCATTTCTGTTTCACCAAGGAAGGAATTAAAAATCACTCTCTCAACTTCTAAATTTTTCATGGTCTCTTTACACTTTTGCTACTTGCTCCCACAATGTCTCACTCTGTTGGTGAAAACCTGGTCTATTTTTTCCTCTCCATTTGACTGCACACATCAGGACGAGACAGTGATTTCTCTAACTTGTCATATTAACATTTGCATTTTCATTTCTTATTTTTAGGTTACCATCCAAGTGTAAATAAATCACTGCTCAAGTTCATGCTCTGTGAAGACAGAAATTCACTAAGGACGTTTTCCTTTATAATAAGAGGATAAATAATGTTGTGTAGAGACTTCTGCACTTTGACAAGAAAAGACTAGCCCTTTCCTAATGTAATTCCTTCTAGTGTGGGCTTTGAAACCATTTTAATTTTTGTTAGATCTATACCTAGGATTTTCACATCTAACTGCCAAGAAATAAAACTGTCTCTGTCCTACTTCCTCCTGTTCATACATTTCTCTTTCATCTGTTTGTGCCACATATTTTCACTAATATTTTGCCTCATATGTTCTTGTCTTTTCTACACCTTATCTGATAGATAGGTGTCTGATGTCTGAGGCAAACTATTCTATAATTAAAAATAAACAAACAAACAAAACTAACAAGAAAACCAAGCCACAAAGAAAATAAAAACAAAACACCCAAAACCTAAATGCCCAGAAAACCATTTTCCTCCCCCAAAACAGCTTTGTTATTAGTGGTTATGCTCATTTTGTATTTTCCCTACCTGCCCTTTGACATTCATCCAGATTCCCCCTTGCTCCAGTTTGCGTAAAATGGTTGTGCAATCTGACTGTTCCTTGAAATAAGTAAAAGTATTGTAAAAACCCACAGAAAATAGGTATAGAAGCTGAGCAGGACAAACCCAATTCATCCCTTTTTGGGTCTCTGCACCCAGCACTAATTCTAACTGGTTCTACAGAACCAGAAAGATTTAGCCTATGGGAAGGGCTTAAGTCCCTTCCAAAACCAGCAAAAACAGAGTAATTGAAGAAATATACTTGTCATTTTCTAGGGCTGAGATAAGATCGCTCCTGAGGACTTAATTCAAGAAATGTCAAATTAACTCCTATTCAATTTTTATAATTTCATTTATTTTCTGTTACAGCAATTTTGGTATCTTTTGGAATGGACAGATTTTGGTCTCCATAAGATTAATTTATTTCTGTGATAATACTAATTAAAATTTTAATCCATATTGGAGTTCTGTACTTCATGTTAGAGACTACTTTGCTTTTAATGGCAAGCTGTTTGTGACTACTTGGATATCTGTCAGAGTTTGCATTTTCACAAATTTGAAATTCATTCCCTTGACATGAGTCTTATACATATTTTTTTCAACTCAGTTGGTCTTACTCATCTCTTATCTGTCTGTGGATAAATTAGCAAAAGATCATGATAGAAGTTGGAAAGACATACTATAAAGAGTCGAAATTTACATCCCATGGCTAAGATTCAGGAACAATTAGTAAATTGTGGTCAAAGAATTAAGAAGTAGGAAAAAAAAATTTGGCCTCTACACTGAAATTTGTATCCTTTCAGTACTGCTTTTAGCATTGATTTTACAGGTAGTGTGTAAATATATATAGATGGAGATAGATTTTCCTTCTACTTTACCTCAGAATATATTTCCATATTAAAGAAAAACGTGCAAAGGAAGATTATGGGCTTCATTTGCTTTAGAGTGGAGCAAAACCTTCTAAATCGGCAACAGAAGTTCCCAGCACCAGTTAATGTTAGTCAGGGTGGCCTCCTGGCAGGTAAAATTCCAGATGGACTCCTTTTGCAACTGCACAGCAAACAAATTCTGACCTTTGTTTCATTCACACATCCCATATAAGCTTTTTCCTTCAAAATGCCATGTGGCTTTTTTCCACTTTTCTTGAGCAATGCTATGGCTTAAAGTATAAAGACATTAAAACAAGCTGCTGATCCTGTTATACCAATATTTAAATGTTGCTATTTGAATCACAGTCTGAAGCTCATCTGGTTGATTTCCACACCTTTGGTCTCAAGAGATATTGTTGTTACAAAACATCTTCACCTTCTTTCTCAGTGGGGGTTGCTGGAAACAGATTTCTTTTTGTAAGAAATCACCTCCTTTGCGCTGCAGCTGAAGAACAATGTTGAACTAGGGCCAGATAGGAAAACAGATAACAAAGAGTAACACACCTGAAGAAGCTAAAAATTATCTCCTCTCTTGCCATGACAGGGAATCACAGTCAGTCAAGAGGGAATGGACACAGTTCCACAGAGGTTTAACTCTCGGTGTAACACAGGGTTGTTTCTGTATGGGAAGTTACCAGCACTTAAGTAACACCTGATCGACATTGGGAAGGTCAGCAGAGTTAGACCTAAGACTCAGAATCCCTGTCCATGGGAAGTCAAGACTGCTTTGTTCTTCACTACTTCATCACATTTTGTTTTTAATGGTTCAAAAATCTAGCTCCTATCTGTCCCTTCAGAAAATTATTCCAAAGAATGATGTCCACCAGGCTGAAGGGTCTCTGTTAGCTCTCTATCATTTTTGTCCTTGCTAACATTTTTCTTTCGGTTTAAAGAGGAAGAGCAATGGCTGAATTACTTTACTACTCTATGTATGCATTAATTTGTAGCTCATTTCTACTGCCATGATGAAGCTTTTTGACACCCTTAAGTAGTAGGAAAGAAAATATTTGCAGCCATTAACAAATGCAGCATTTAATGATATTATAAGCCTGCCTGATCAGAGCCCTTTACTGGATATTGGATTGCTTGTTGAAAGTCAATTTTACAACAAAATAAACACCGGCATGACATAAATTTCACTAGTTTAGTTTTCAGATGTAGTTATATGCCATATTACTCCTCAGGGGTGAAAAACATTATGTGTGCAAATGAATTAAGATACACAGCAACAGATTTTCCAGTGATGACATAATTAAGGCTATAAAAGACAGCCTATATGTAACAGCTACTCTGGGAGCCCCACGCATGCTCATATATACACAACAACTATATTTTTTTTCCTTATTTTGCTATAACACTTGTCTTTTTGTAAGACAAGCAAATTACACAGTGTCTAAAAAAAATTCTAAAAGACTGAGAAGCACAATAATTAGACCACTGACTAAAATTTTACATTAGAGAAAAATAAACATTGCTAAATCAAAATACATCCTATTTGTTTAGTACTCAGATGTAAGTACTTGTTTTCAATACAGATACATGTACATTACGGGAACAAAGTGAGCAGTTTTAGCACTTTAGTTTTCAGTTCTTTTTCAAGATGATCACCTGTTTTCCTAAACAAGTGTCTATTAGAGTCCCTCTGGTTCCTGAACAAAATGTTCATCTACTGTGGCTTCACTTGGGATTAAGACAGTAGCAATGCAGCACAACACATTATTTTCTTTTGTATCAAGGGAGGCTTCACTGTGTTGCTTTTTTTTACTGCACCAGAGGAATTGACTAAGTGTTGCAATTACAGACACCACTCAACTTTCTGTTCTCCTTGTTCACCTGAGAAAACAGAAGATAAGTGATGGTGGCTTTATAGCAGCTGGCCAGAGCTAGAGGACTGCTGAGGAGTTATAAGCATGAAAGTGGAAGGGGAGGGGATAAAGATACCCAAGCACCAGAAGCTGAGCTCCATCACCAAAAAGAAAGCTGAGCTATTTTAAAATACATTTTGGAATCCATGAATAAGAATGTTTAAACCAGTACTTTAAACAGGCACAGTATATTAATAAATTGAGCTTCCGTCTGCAGTGTAAAATGGAGAACTATTTAAGCAGATATTTGGAGCTGCTTTTTGCTCCAGTTCTATATGTAAAATTTTATAGATTTTTCTGAGAATTTTGATTCTTAAAAAACAAGGACAAAAAGTTCTTGAACAAAATGAGCATAATGAGAACCTGACACAATGGTGAATAATTATTTTCCGGAAATTAAACCCAGGAACAGGAATGAACAGAAAATACAGGTTAGACTTAAAGTCAAAAAAACCCCAATAGGCACAATTCTGAATATATTTTCTCTCTTTGATCCATGAGAAAACCAAATAGAAAATTCTTTACCCTAAGAAAAAGAAGTTTAGAATGGTAAATATAAGGTTATCACTTACCTAGTGACAAGTGACCCCCCCTTGTCTTCATTATTGCTTGCATACACATCTAGAAGTTATTTAATATATAACATAATATAAAATAAAAACATCATGATGAAGGCTATACCTGCAAAGGCTAGATTCATTTAACTATTCTCCCTAAAACAAGCAACATACCTGGACCACCAGTTCATTTTGTACCTGAAATTTTTCTTCTAGCTATTACATTGTGGTTTGTATTTGGGTTTCTTTTGTTTGTTTGTAAGACAAATTGCTGCTATTCCATGAGGGTTAGCCCTTGACTGCTCACATGGTTCATCACTGACTGATTACTCTGAGTTTAGATGATGCAGCTGTCCACAGAAAAAGTGATCTGCTCAGCTGCCCAGGGAGGCAAAGGCTGAAGCCCTGTTTTTTAACTTACAGCAATAGACTGTGTCTATTATATTTTGACAAAAATGAATATTTCAAATACTTTTGGCTAGTCATAGTACCAATCACTGGCTCCTAAATATAATAACACAAGCAATTACTACACAGTTATGTATAGGGTTACTAAGCAATACAACCCATAGTAGAGAGCAAATCAAAGACCTCAAACGATGAGCACATATAAAATTAAATAATGACAATAGAGGTCAGAAAGTACACTCCATCTGGTCAAAGACGTCTTCACTGATTCATTATCACAACAGTGTGATCATTCATAGTACCTCAGACTGATCAATACCAGAAGTTAGAGATGAAGTTCTGAAGTGCTATTTGTTGTATCTAATATGTTGCTTTTACCAGACAGACACCAGATTCTCAGCTGCAGCGAGTTCTTTACTTGCTGTTAACAAGATGCTTTCCTGTCCTGTTATATCCTCCCTACCTCTTTTTAGAAGTGTTTCACACTTACTCAGGCAGTGCTCATCAATGTGTGAAATTAAAGTATGAACTGATCAGTATGGGAAAGTGAGGTTCATAGAGTTAATTTATGAATAAATTATGCCAGGAATCCTGAATATATTTAAGGAAGGCTGTACCACCTGCTAAAATGAGCTGTTACTACTACACAGATGTCTGAAATAAGAATGGTTGCAAGCAAACTCTGGCAGGAATCTACTGAGGTGGGACAAATATCATCAAGTTACTAAATATAGGCAGTTAATTATGTTTTGCTGGGATGCTAAATATAAAATCATGTCTTAAACATGGCAGGCAGAATTGCAAAACCTCAGTTTCTATTCTGCTAAATGTACAATTTAAAGCTAATGTTTCAAGCTATAGATATGGTTTGCAAATAAACTGTATTTTTATGTTTAAGTTATTGAATTGAAAAGTTCTGTGTGTACTTCTGATACCTGTGTGTTAGGAATGTAAGTGCTTGACCTGCTCAAAAGAAACGATTTTGGAATACATAAAAAGTGGATATTACCTGTTAAATTAGTCTCATGCTCCAAAATAAACTGGGTCAATTTCTTGCTGTTTGGGCTCAAAGAGACTGTGAATAACACATAGAGTTAGGAGTAAAATCAAATGACGAATAATAATAGCATGGGAGAATACTAAAGATAAATGCTCTGTCAGACCTGCAATCCCCTGGAAACTCAAAGCATCCAAGAAAGATTTAATCCATATACAGGGCACTTGTAGGAAAGCAAATGGAAGGTTCTGGTAACATTCAATGCATCCAGACAGATAATTGTGTATGTCAAACCAATTTTGCAGGAGATGGGATATGCAGCATGCTAATGTCTGATGTGACTGATAGTATATCTAGTCTCCACTTTCAAACAGAGTGGTGGTGGGTTTTGATAGCATATTTTACAGCACTGGCTAGAAAGTATTATGTGTACACGCTGATGAAAAAAATAAGATAAGCTTGGCCTTTTCATCCTCAAAATTCTTCTAAAATATGCTCTTGTTTTCTATTCTGAGCTGTTCCATGAGTATTTGACAAGCAGGACATGCTAAGGGGTAAAGTTGTGAGAAAACTGAAAATTTAGATGTAGATATTTTCCTAGTAAATTAAGCTTTAAAGTTATGATAAATTTAAAACCATAACAATTTTTTAAATGGTCACAAAATTTTGAAACTGTGGTTCTAAGCCTACAATTGTCTGTATGAAGATGGAGGTATGTTCCTCCATAAAAACTGCCAGGAAGCTGGGGGACACACTCAAGCTCAGTACCTTCTGAAAATGATAAAAACTAGTTCAGAGGATTAGAGCTATTGAACAGAAACATTACCCTGCAGTTTTGTAGGCCACAACAGTTATGTTACTCCACTAAGTCTCATTTGGGATTAAATCATCTAATAGAAAAATAAAGCAGTTATTTCTCAGGTTAGACTAAGGAAGCTCACTTCACCTCATCATGATTTTCAAACATTTTTCATGCTCAAAAAAATTGCAGATTCCCTCAAACATTTGAATAACTCTAAGAATAAACTACATTTGCTTATTCAACTAAAAAATTTCTTAGCTTTTTCATATTTTTGAGGGTAATGTTTTAAAGACTAAATTAAATTCGCTTAAATAGCTTCCACAGCTCCCTTTCAGCAATTTTTTTTTCCAAATAATACTAAATGGTAGTATTCTGCGTTTTTTGAAGATAAGATTTACTTTTGTACTTTCTAAATGAAACAAAATGTTTGTCTCCAAATACATAAATGATGGAAATTATAATATGGGGTATGAATTCACAGTTGTTTATTTGTCACTATTTTAGTTGATTAGACAACGATTTCATATTTTCTGTTCCAATGTTGAATGGAAATTTTTATTAAATATGTGAAGTTATGTGCAAAAAAAAGTTCTTATTTCAACAAAGTAGTAATTTTACATGGTGGAAAATTGTCAAGGTGATAACTAAGTTATTAAAATATTATTTAAGTTATAAATCAACTTAGTTACTAAGTTATTAAATTATTATTTAAACCTCTTTAAAAATGCTGGCATTTTTCAGAGGTGAAAAATATATGGAATATGATTCCAAGAATTGCAACTAGAAAAGGATGAAATTAAAGAAACCTTGTGAAAAAAAAAAAAAAAAAAAAAGGAGAAAAAAAAAAGGCATGAGTTAGTGCTTTGTAGCACAGCTGCAAATTGTGATTAATGAAGCTTGGTACATTAGTGCACTAAAAAAAGACTTCCACTTTATGTCAGCTTGTCTGATCTGGTAAATTTGGAGACTGATTTTTAACATGTCTGATGGTTCACTCTAATTTTTCTAATCCAGTGGTTAGCTGTGCTTTGGCTGGAAAGCAGGCATGTCAGTTGAAATGACACAGACACATTTGGTTCTGCTGAGATTACATTTATAATACCTTGCACCATTGAAAAGAAATTAAATGCTTTAAGTTTATTTAAAAGTAGGCAGGTGTCTATAAATAAAAATGGAAATGTGATCAGCTCTATTTGCATAAGTCGTACATATTTTACATTAAAAACCACTGTAATCCTCTGTGTACTATTGTTGTTCCATGTATAAAAGTACAACCTGGTGCACAATTAAATCATACAAAAATCCATTAAAAGGTCTAATGCTGCCTTGTATGGCTTATGAATAATGAACATTTTCAGCTCACAGTCTCAGCCATTATAATGTTATTACACAGTCATTAAATTGAAGTTGTTATTCCACTGCTAAAACAACTGATCAATATCCATTACCATTCAGTGATGGTTGGAACCAAAATGAGATTATATTGCAAATGAGCCACAGACAAGGTAATGATCCCTCCATTTTGATATATTTAAAGGCATTCCCTAAAGCAGATAATTTCCTTAAGGGAGAGTACAACTTTTCCATCAAGTCACAAATCTAGGAAAATAAAAATGTTCTTTAATTACAAAAAGCCTTACATATTATGATTTATAATGTAACAATAGTGTTCTCAGCAAAGATAACCACTGTTGGATCAATGAAACTGTTTCTAGTTTCTGCCCATTGCGTTTTACTTAAGTTATAAGTGCTGTTTTGTACAGACCCAGTGCCGTACCAAAGAAGCAAACCAAATGATGTATCTTTGAAGTTAGAACTTATCTCAGTGTAGTATACTTTGAAGCTTGTCCAGAAATAAATAAATAAAGTTGGGAAGTACTTCCTTAGAGGGATTTTAGTGTCTCATTCCCATAAGACCCACAATAGTTTTGCCCTTTCTTATCACTTACAAAGTCTGGCCAAAAATTTTCCAAGCTGTGCTTGAGTGGTTCCTCTAAGGCCCTGTCAGTCACTGACTTGAGGGATCCATCTTTGGTTATCATTTCTCTTACCTCTGGATCATTAGTATACCTGGGTGTTTATTATCTTAATTATTTCTATGTATTAATATATTCTGTATTATGTTAATGTGTAATATTATTTTTATGTGGGGTTTTTTTCTTTTATGTTAACAGTTTATTCTCATGAGACAGATGTCCTTACATCCAGGTATCCATATCTCCTTTACATTCCACATATCATTATAATATGTGGAACACAGGAGGTTTTCCAGTCTCTCCATCTTGCACCTCTTTTCAGCTGGTCCTGAAGTTTCCCTACTGAACAAAAAAGACTTCTCAAGTTGTTAAACAGATTTGGACAATTTACTAATATGTAGTATAATATAGTAACAAAACATATAATATTAATTTATATGAAGATCTTCTTCCCTTTCCTGTTTTCTTTTTTTTTCTGTATTAGATTTCCTTCATTCTGTTTCTCAAAGTGGATATCCATGGATACATGGACAAAATGCTCAGTTTGTTTCAAACAGACCTTTAGAACTAGATCTTCTGTTTCTATTTAAATCAGTCTTCTGTTATTTTGAATATATTTATAGAATATTAAAAGCACTTTAGCCCTCATCTAGGAAGATCAGCTCAAAAATAAAGCTTTACTTTTGATACTATAATGACTACTTGGAAGGAAAAACTACCGGTAGCTATGATAGGCTTATATATGTGTTTCTATACTAAATATAAATACTTCCTATGGCAGAAAGAATTTTCCCAATATGAAGATAAAAATACTGGAAGTCTAATCCTTCCTTTTTACTTTCCTATATTTGATGTTCTTGTGAATATTACTGTTCTGCAGCAAGGATCTGAGGGAATTCTGGCTTGTCCAAAGGTTAGTGTCTCTGCAAATGTACAGAATGATAGAGGCAGAGAAGTTTACCTCTTTCATGGATAAAAATTAGTCTATCCTCTTTGTAGTCATTCATAACCATAAAACAAAGGCTGTGACTTAATTTTCCATAAAACAGACACATTATCCACTTTAACATATTCAGTAGAAAAGAATTTTTTAGAAATAGGCTGGGTTCCAATAGTAACTTTTGTCATTGCTCTCTTCTTTCTTATGTAAAATTACTGCAGTTTTTGAAAAACTCATATTCCTGGCCCATTTCTTTGGATAGAAAATTTGTAGCTTCTCACCTCTCTGGATTTTTCTTTTATTCTTCTCAAAAGCTCTTCCCTCTTATTGACCCAATTTTGTATCTTCATTTAGTGAGTACAATTTGTTTTTCTCGACTTGCAACTCTGCAAGCATAATTACTTCCTTGCAAAATCTCATTTTCCCATGAAAGCTCAAATGAAAACATAGCTAGATAGGCAGCTGGTGACCTGTGACCACTGTGCATGTCATACTGGGCTTCACTGCTTTCTCCTGCCTGCCTATCTCACTTTCACTTTGTCCTGTATCTTCTCTGTCATGGTGCTGTGCAATCATCAAGCTGCATGTCTTGGCCCCCACCCCCCTCACTATTGTACCAGGGACTGCAGTTAGAGCAGCATAAGACCAAAAGGAATAAGATCCTAAGATCTGACAGGGAATGGACTGAGGCAGCCACAGAGCACGCTATGGTGGTTTCACTGCTCCTGGCACCCATGAGAGAATGAGTAAAGCTTGCTACTGTCCCACCTCTGATGGCTCTCTAAACATCCTCTCAGCTGGATTGTTCCTTGTGCCACTGCTCCTTGGCAGAATAGTGTGTGTGGCAGCAAGAACAATTGGATCATAGTCCATGGCTTCTCTGAGGCATGATGGCAATAATACCAGCAATAAATAATGAGAAACAGCAATAACTTTGCATCATCTGACAACACAAATGCATACTTAAAGCAAAAATAAATAAATAATTGTTGTGAAGAAACCCTTACAGGCCCTTCTATGCTACTATATTTTGCTTCATTTAGTGTAAAGTACATAACCCAGCCTGACAGCCCTGACAGCAGAACTGTCAGAAGATTTAATGGAATCGTATGATTTTCTTTCTCTGATCAAACTGAGAACTGACTTGTTTTGGCAAAATTGTAACGAGGTTTTGAATGTTGACAGAAGAAGGGCATGCTGGGGAGAAGCACATAGGTCATGAAAACGGTCTAATCTAATAAATGCTATAATTCTTAATGGGTTTTATCTTGGTGATTTTTATTTTTTCCTTACACTGTTGTTTCTCGGCAGTTTCCTACTCTCAGTTTATGTTTTCTATATGAATACATTAATTGCATCTTAGCTTTCAGAGATCTGAGGGCTGGTGCTGGTAGCAGAACTCGCTGCTCCTATTTATACCATCTGTTTGATCAATAATGTATTTATTGCAGATGCGCAGCCCCCAGTACGTTGTTGCAAACACCCAGATGGAATGCCTTTCTCCTACATATGATCCACAGCAGCTCAGCTGTGCAGTGCCCAGTGCTACTCCACTCAGAGGCCAGTTGAAACCTCGCTGCTTAATTTCAAGTCCATTATAACCCTGCCAAAGGTCAAGTTATTGCACTTACTGACAATTAAGTTGTAAATAAACAAAGCCTGAAGAGAAGAAAGGAAGTGGGATGCTATTTTATTGCATGAAAAGAATAATTTTGCTGGAGTTATAAAGAAAATTCTGTTGGTTTCTTCAGAGCTGCTGAAGAAAATTCTCATTGGCTGTGGCAGAATATAACAAAAACATGTTGGAAAAAGTATTTTAAAGACTGAAGTGAAAGAACTTAATTTCCTTTTACTTACACCTGCCTCATCAAGACTTAATTTCTCTGAAGGAAAAATGTAGGTGAACTGACCCTGGTGGGTTGATTCTCTTTTATGGCATGAATGCAAACTGAACAGAATGAAATTCTATCCATATTACCTTATCAAGTTCACTGGGCACATATTTAGACTTGATGTTATAAGAGAAAATGAAAATTACCACATTCTGTTCAGCAAATTCAACAATAATGGTCAACTCTAATCTTTAAATGTCTCAGCTTATAAGAATGGCTTAAATAGCCCGAAGCTGCATACATATTAATAAGAATTTTTTCTCTTTCATTAAAAAAAAAAAGCCTTTTCCTACCCTAACTAATAAAATTGTTGCAAGAAATAACATGGCTTTATCATTACTTTGAGTTCTTAAATCAGTATTAAGTCTTTCTGTAGATAATAATATGCAACTTCTTGAGCTGTATGCAAGAACTTCTTGATAAAATTCTACAGGACTGGTTACAAAAAAAGATGTGCCCATCTCTTCTAGATTTAATATCTAATAATATTACTTTTCATGACATTACATTAATAAACAGCAGAGTCAACACACTATGTCAAGATAAATAATGTGAAAATAAAAGAGATATGATTTTAATTATTTCAGAACTTAGGCAGAAAACAATTAACATACTCAAGCAAAATTTTGCTGTTATTTTTAATTTCTTAAGTGTTGTTTTAATTCAGTAAATTTTTTTATGCTTCTTATTATACACTATCTTACATGACTTCCATTTCCAGCTATTTCTTCAGAACTTCACATAATCTGTATTACTTGGCAGATGGTAACTGAATGGCCAATGGCCATTCTGGTTGCTGAGAATAATTCAGAAAATAATTGCTTTCTAATGATTTTCAGATATTTTAAAGATGTCTCTTGATTGTTAGATATGTCTTACGAATTCAGAAAATTAGCTAGCCAAGGCTATTCTCCCTTCTCAAGAAAGTCAATATATTAAGAGGCATTATTAATTATATTCCCTTTAGCATGTCTCTTTTAGAACCTTGAGTCATTCCATTTCTCTTACTGAAAACCCAAATTATGCAATAAGGTAAATAGACTTATTTCTATTTTATACAAGCAAAATTTTATAACTAACATCAGTCTATAGGCAGAAGACATAAATTAAAATGTAATGCCTGGCTGTTAATCATAAGTCTATCATACCAAACATTTTTCTTGTAAGGCTGGTTTCATACATTTCCCTATACAATTATGTAAAGTTTTCCTTTGTTGTTTAGTCTTGCTGTTTTCCTTAAAGGTCATTTTATATGCCTGAGTTTAACAGTAGAAATGATAGCTACATAGTGTTTTATAACTCTGCAACATTTTAGTTTATAAAGTGGAAAAACCTGACAATCCAACAATTCATCTGGGTCTTGCCTTCTGAGCACATCACTGATGCATGTAGTGTTGTCTGTGGGACAACACCAAGTGATTGATGGCACTTTTTTCCTACCTAAATGCTGTGTTATAAGTGTTTAGAATAAAATTAGTTCTACTAATGGAGTTTACTGGGGTATGAACATCACTGGGGAGTGTACTAACACAGTTTTTCAATGGTCCAATCTTGATCCAATGGAAGTAATTTGAAAACATACATTAATTTTCAGAGGCAAGTTTTGGCCACAAGAAATTCGGAGAGAAAATCATGCACCAAAAAGATAAATAGTTCAGAATCCACTATCTTTTATGAAAACTTTTTAAAGGTGTAACTGTCAACATTGCTGGAGCTGGTCACAATTACATTGATATATAAAAACAGATTGAGCCCAGCAAGATTAGATTAATACTAAGATGTAAAACAGTCACGTGGAGCATGACCTGATTCAGAAATTCTCAGTCATCAAAATGAACATTCTAATTTCTGCAGAATTACTTAGATAGACTAATGGACACAAAACTCAATCCAAACCAGTAGGAATCTACAAGGGCTTTTTTCTGCATCATTGATTTAATTGTAGTGGAAGATCACATTATGGTTTTATGCATCCATATGTACATTTGACATGTCTCTGAGAAGCTGGATGTTCATTACTTTGACCTTAAGTAAAATGAAAAATACGCCTCCTTTTCTTTTAGGAACTTGATCCTCTGTAGCATTGGGCACATTATAGAAATGTCAAAGGCTTTGAATTGCCATTAAAGCCAGAAGTTTGAAAGGTTGAGTCATATAGACATTTATTTTATAGCAATTAATAACCTGAGAAATTAAGTCACTAATATACTCTACATCTTAATTAGAAGCCACATCTTCAATTTAATTACTTTTCTTAAACCTGTCTTAAATTCAATTACTTTGCTTTGCAGCTTGCTTAACAAAGGTGCAGATTCTATATAAGATTTACAACAGATTCAATTTCTTGTTTGTTTATGTGAAACTTGCTGAGAAGAAAGATGAACACTAAGTGATCTCTTTTTACTCTCTAGTTGAGATGCAGAATTGTCACTGATACTGGAAGACTCATTACAGTGAATACACCCCAGTGCTTTTAGGGAAGTATTGAAGCTACCCTTTCCTTCTGTGTATTTTGATGGCTACCTTGTTTTAGTTTATCCCTTCACACCTTTTGCAATAATTTATGTTGTATTTTCTATTATTGCATGTCCAATTAATTTTATAGTTTAAAAAATGAAAAAAAAAACCAAAAACGAAATAAACCAAAAAAAACCCCAAAACTGGATGGAAAAGGCTTGCTATAAATACAAATTTTAAAGCAAGCCATGAACTAAAACAGATGTCTCAACATTTGAAAAAAAGACAAAGCAAGCAAACCCCTATTACTGAAGCACCCCTTCCCCCAGGGTTGTCTAATGAATTTACAAAATTAATTTACCTTTCTGTGCCTTGCATAGATTTGTTTCCTTTTTCCTTTTGCCTTGCATAGATTTGCTGCACATCTAACACTCTTAGTTTAGTGCACTTTCATTCATACCTTATATCACCTACCTAACTGTGCCTTTATCTTTCTCCTGGGCAGTTTACATAAACTAGCTTGCACGCAGACATTTTGAGTACAATACTGTATCACCTGTGCAATATTCCTCATTATTCCAATTATTTGAATTTATTAGAAATGAGACACTGAATCAATCTTTCTCAGACTTTAGACAGAGAAAGATCTGTGCACAGACCTCAGTTCTGCTGTCAAAGAGTTCCAGCCCCTCTAGTGCAGGTGAATTTTGCCCCAGACTCAGTAAGCCTCTTTCCTGCCCTCCTAACTTGCCTACATAAATTCCTTCATCCACTTACTGCTGATAATGTCCTCCAACTGCATGCTGTCTCCAATAGTCAAATCTCTGCTTCACATAGAATCATAGAATGCTTGGCCTGGAAGGACTTTAAATATCCAACCAACCTGTGGTAAGCAGGGACACCTTGCACTAGACCAGGTAGCTCAGAGCTCCTTCCAACCCTTGAACATTTCCAGGAATGGGGCTTTCACAACTTCTATGGGCAACCTGTCCTGTGCCTTACTGCACTCACAGTAAAGAATTTTTTCCTAACACCTAATCAAAATCCATTGTCTTTCAGTTTGAACCCATGCCCCCTTGTCCTGTCACTACATGCTCCTGTAAATAGTTCCTGTGCATCTTTCTTGTAGGCAAGGCTACAACAGAGTCATCCTGGATGCTTCTCTTCTCCAGGCAGAACCATCCCAATTCTCTCAACCTTTCCTGATAGGAGAGGAACTCCATCCATCTAATCATCTTGGTAGCCTTTCTCTGGACTTGCTTCACAGCTTGGCTCTTTCCACACAGTATGGTCTTTCTGGGTTTTTTATGGTCACAGCATGCCCCCTTTTTTACTTCTTTCTCCCTCTCCTTGTTCCAGATGGCAGTGATTTGGTATTAGGCCCTCAGAGACTCTTGTCTATTGGAACAAAACTATCAAGAGACCCCTCATAATCTCATAAACCTGAGAGGATCTTGGCTACCTCCTAACCTAAGGTGCTTAGATGCCTCTCCCTTCCTGTTATCCTAAGTCCTCAGGGCGGGGGAGAGCAATTGCAACCTTCCCACTTGACAGAAGGCAAAGACATGCATAGAAATTCTGGATGCAAAAGAGGGCTTATTACTTAATTTTTTTTTCATTTTGCAAAAAAAGAGCCAAGGTGCCTAAGTCAGGGCCACAGATCCAGCTTCTAGATGACAAATTAACTTATCGTTGTTTGCAAATGTGTTGCTATAGGATGTTGCAGACAACATATATATATATATATATATATATATATATATATATATATTATATATATATATATATATAAATTGTTTAATGGGCTGTCTTGGAGAATAGATGTATGAGCACCTATTAAACATAATGATCCTACACTTAGGCCAGGGAATCCCACAGCTGCCAAGACTCAGCTGTGGGAGGAGGTGTGAGGATGAGGATGCTCTGTTTCCTGCACTGTTTCCTGAGGTTCCTATTTCTAACCACTTTGCAGCACAGGGCATCAGACTGGATGGGTTTAGTTGTAATCCTGTTCATCTATTCATACATAGCTTAGACTAAGATACATCTTGATTTAAGATACTCAAGATGCCAGAATATATTAAAATGAAGTTATAATAATATATTTCTGAAAGGAGAATAGTCAGCACTGAGGATATTATATTTATTGTCATAAATACCTATCCTGAAGTAAAGGGCACAATTAATAGCAATGATTTTTTTGATAACAAAATTTCCTCAGGACTTAATATAAACTTTTCCATCTCAGTGAACTGTACATTAAAAAGCTTAGATTATTGTATCAGAAATCTACAATAATGGTCACTAAAGTTAAACATATGCATGTTCAACATATACATGTGTGTGTGTATTTCTGCACATTTTAACTAAAAATGTTAAGCCATGTACTGTGTATAGTAAGGATTTACAAAATTTACAAAAAATACTCCTTAAATGTATTTAAATGTTGATACTAATGACTCTAAATCTTTTGATAATATTAGGAATTCTGCAAGTAGTCTGAGCCATGTTTGTCCCATGAATCTTCCTAGAGCTGCTGGACTTTTGTTTCGTCTGATCTGTTGTGTGGAAAACTGATAAAATAAATCTTCCCTCATAGCCCTCCAAAGACATTGGAGGCTTGACATTTTAATGGTTCTGGTTCACACCAGATTACTGTTGCTACAATGTCAGAGCCATTCCAAAAATGAGGGCATTCCCAGTAGCCATGTATCTCATTGCTCACAAATGCTAGGCTGCTGTTTTTTAAATAAATATGTTGTAGCAATAGTGATCAGGGAGTGTTCTTTTGTTTGTTCACCTCCTCAGTCCCAGATTGCTAGATTTGTTCAAGCTAGTAACAGAAATGAGGAAAAAAGTCCCCAGATTCACAAAAATATGTTTCACCTTTCAAAACTCTATGTAGTGGTGAGTCTTCCCCAGGAGGAAATTTTCAAAATTTTGAAATTCTAGGCATAATGAATATTTACTAAAAAATGCAGATTTAAAAAAATGTATTTAATAACCTGGATGTGACACCAATCATAAAAAAAAAAATAGTATGTATACAGATAAGACTACCAAAGGTGTTTATATATATATTTTTTAATGCCAGGTGTAACTGAAAATTGCTAGCTTTGCACTGACTCATGTTAAACTTTCAATAACTTTCTTCCAATATAGCCACTTTGATAGATAATGTAATAGGTGAGTTCTGTGGCATGTTCTTAATAGGCTTCTGGAATAGAAATTTAAGCTTGCATTTTTATAATATTCTGGGTTTATTGTTTTTCTTTTTTTTTTATTTTGTTATTATTTATTTACCTTATACTTTTCTACACCCAGAAGTGTCAAGTGAACTGATTGCATAAGAAAGACAAGTTTTTTCCACAAACCACAATCTCTATTTTCTTCCAATATTATTGTTGCATTTCTCAGTTTCTTTCCTCTTCTTTGGGTAAGAGTTAGGTACTGTATTAGACAGACCAAAGAATTAAAACCAGCAAAATATGCAAATAATGCTTCATGAGAGGTATTTCACAAATAAATCCTTTTATGCTAAGATAAAACGTCCATATTAGAAAAATTATACTTGAAAAAAACTCATATTCTAGAATCCACCAGCTGTTCAAACGGAGAGCTCTCTACAGGAAAATTAAAGAATAATAATAAAATAATACAATAGAGTATTATAGACAAGATAATCTAGAATAAGATCAGCCTTTGAGCAAAGAAGTTGCATCTTGTTTTATATACTTTAATTTTATTGTCTTCATGCTATTTTTCTTTACCTTAACAGCATTACCTAAAATATACTATTTTGAATTATTTTCTCTGTCTTTAAACTTGAACAGGTAAAGTTTTTCTTCCACTGACAGATCATGAAACTGAAATTTTTTGCTGTTGGCTTATGATCAACTCATTTTGCTCACATATCCATGCTGAAAGGTTGACTTCATAAAACCAGGAACATAGGCAATTTCTAGCTTTGGCTCAAAACCATACAAGTTTACATCAGAAAAAGTTCAAAGCATTAAGAATTACACATCTAATGTGTTTATTTCTTTTTCCTCTTCTTTTTTTTTTTTTTGTAATGATCTCTTAACTCTCTTTCAGGTTAAGAAAAGAGAGGCTTTTACCTGCAGTACTTTCTTAAGATGAATTTTACTAATGCACTGCAGGCTCCAGATAAGTAAGTATTTTATTGTTTTATTGTAGTCCTTATAACGTGGCTCCCTAGGGAAAAAAAAAATAAAAAAAAAAAAAAAAAAAAAAAAAAAAAATCCTGCTTGTTTGAGCTGCATTGTTTAGTCAGTAGAATTTATTTTACTGCATCTTAAAATCATTATATTTTTTACTTTCAGTTTAATTATTTTCCAATATTAAACAAAGCACTTCATAGCTTTTGCCAGTATTTACCACCAAAAAAATTGCTGTTTTGAATCTAAATGTATTTGAGTATCCGATGTAGGAAATAGCTGACGACAGAGCAAATAGGTGTTCATCATGTGCAGTAGGATGCTTGAAGTCAAGTTTTTCTTATATCATGGCAGGTGAACAATTTCAGATAAAATTCAGTAGAGCCAGCTGAGGTGAAATGTATATATTCTTGTGCATCTGTCAGAAACAGCAGCTTACAATAGGATGCTTCTTATGAAATAACATTGGTCCTCAGACAGGAAAAGAAAGCTTGGACAAAAGATAAAGTATTTCAAAGAGTTGAGAACAAAGAGACCTCCATTCTTGAAGGTGCCCAGTTTCAGTAACTGACTTTTCAAATCATGAGTAAATGGAGATCAGTAGAGCTAACAGGGCCCTGTTTGCAGTCTTAACTGTGAAGACCCAGCTAATTTTCCAGCTAATTAGAGCTACCAACACCAAGCAGATCCACTGATTCCTAATCATTGGAATCTAATCATTAGATTATTTTGATTAATTTTGATTTCAGAGTACTCTGAGTCCTGCAGAAAAATGAGAGCTCAGCCTTAGTACAAAGGGATGTAATAGAGAAACCCAGTTATCTTTGTGTTGCAAGTTTTCAAAGAAGAAGATAGGTCATTCCCATCTAAAACTTTTGTTGTTCCACCAGTACTTGTTATCTAAGTTGGCAAAGTCTTATTAGAAGGCAAAGATCTTATATAAAACATACTAAGGTTACTGTGCTTATCCCCACTAATTTCAACCAGCTGAAAAAAAAAAAAATTAACTTAGAAATTATTTGGCTAAATTTGTAATCTGAAAGGGACAGATCATTAATCTTGGTATCTCTGAATCACATGATATCTTAAGGTCAGATTTCATTCCTAAAGGTCTTAGTTTGAAATGGTAGTCTACCGCTGCTTTTTGGTAAATTGTCTTTACAAAGAGTTTTTATGTCTCTTGGTCATTTGTTCTATCAGAAGTGACATAGAGTTTGTCTAGTCTCATTACTGAAGCTTGTGCTGTCTTAATAACCTTTCTCACAGCTCTTCCTCAGTCTTTTCCTTAAAGGACAGAACAAATTTGCAAAGACAATGCCTCATTAATCAGATTGATTCTATGTTATTAATGACTGTTAACCACAAAACAAGAAAAGAGAAATATATTCCCTCAACCGTTTTGCTTCCTTCCAGAGACCTTTTGAAAGTTATTTCTAACATAAATGTGTTCAAGCTCATTACAAATATAATTTAATTCTAATTTAATATCATTTTAGATCAAAATTCCTACAAGACAATAACATGATTTTACTACAGTAAATGGCTTGTGTTTCTACTACATTCATATTCCATTTATTTTCTTCTGATTTTAATATGGCACAAGCTAGCTGATTGTTCATTGAAACACAAAATGCTATTCCAGTCAGAGTTCACTTGCCCTATGTATGAAAAAATTAAAACCTTTTAAATACTTTGTGAAAATGGCATCTTCCTTTCCTCACCACTTCTTGAATGCAATAATAAAAAATCTTTACTTCATAGCCATGTTTCATATCACATTATTGGAAACCTGCCAAAGAAATTAGGACATGGAATTCTGATAATGTTAAAGCTGGCAAGTAAGAGCATCACCAAATTCAAATATTATTGCTAAAGAAGGGGAACACAATAACTTCCACACAAATATATTAGATATCTGTCTATCTGCTAGAGTCCCCATGGTAATTAAAACTCAAGAAGACTCACTGTAAAGTACTTGCTAACTTCAGTGTGTCAGGATGCACTCATAGGAAACTCTTAAACCTCCTTTAAGAAATGAAGAACACAATTTGCATTAGTAGCTCTTTATACTCCTTCATTCATATGTCCACAGTCTGACTTTTAGTCAGAGATTAGCGCTTTATCATATGGTTATTATTGGGAATGGTCCCAAATCCTTATCAGAGATTTTTGGTAGCATACTGTTCAATCTTTCCTCATACAGGAATAAGCAAGAAAAAGCAGAGAACTTCTGCCTGCAGATTACTGGAAAAAAGATTGGAAAATATTAATGGAAAAAATATTACCTAATACTATGAAGTATGTAAGGTTTTAATATGGATGGCAAAGAAGTGGATTTTTAATGAGAGAGAAGTTTTCTGAAAAGTAAAATAAAAAATGCTATAGGGCTTTGCATCAACAAAAATGAAAAATCATGCATGGATTTAAAAAAGAAGTCTGCCTTTTCATTTAAAATCATAGAAAAGAAAGTTGACAGGACATGTGATGTGGGAGTAAAAGCATTATTGACTGTGAGATGCAGATCACAGAGAGAGAGGGGTAAAAGACAAAATAAATAGAAGTTTTCCCCTGATAGATTGGCTAGTTGCCTATATTCTATATATGAATAAATAAATAGTGTGAAAAGAAGTGTTAGTCTGAATTGCATATCCATGTTAGAGCAATATGTTGTCTTTCAGTTCTAAAATATGGCTTACCCTTCAGGATATATTTTTAGGATTATTTAATCAAAGTTTAGTTAAAGCATGATGACAACTGCAAATAGAGGAAAAAAAAAGGAACAGAGAATTATAATTAAAACACTTTGGAAAAAAAGGCAAAGTTCCAAGTAAATAATGATAGCCTTAGAGGAGTTGGTTGGGAAATGGAGTGTGTGTGGTGTTTATTTAGCAGAGCATAACTGTTGTGAGGACTGATGTGAGCATTGGACAGGAGGGAACTCCAATATTTTGGTGTCAGACAGAGAAGACACTGCAGGCAACAGGAACTGAATTTAATTGCATACAGGTAACTGAGATCACACTGATCAATGCCATGTTTTAGGAGAGTGGTAAACAGCTCCATAAAGGATGATACTTGCATATTTTCATACTCTAAAGGGTGAGTCCTACATTTTTCCATGTATTCACATCCCAGTGTAAACTAAAGAGAAGCCAATGTGAAAGTAGAGACCACAAATGGCATCAACAAAGGTTTATAGAGAAAATTATATATATTTGTGTTAAAACAATCCCCAAGATATATCCTTTCTAGGCAGCATGAAAGAAAACATCTGTTGCAGAGAGCACGAAAGCTCTGTGCTCAGATAGTGTTCAATCTTTTATGCGCAATTTGGTCTTTTATGCATATTATGGGACATTTTTAGTGGTACCTCACATAAACTGTGTCTCCCTTGTGGAATCTCACATTGGGGTAGGTTATTGGAAGCCAACAGCCATTACAGTGGTAATTTCAGTTGGGACAAAGTAATGGCACAACATTATGAACCAATAATAGGATGCTAATGTTTGTGGTATGTTCTTGCAGTGCATAATAATGAAGGGGAAGTAAAAGTTTAGAATCTATCCTTAATTAGGCAGATGACTTTCTGATTCTGACAAACACTGCAACTTGCCTAGAACTTTAGCACAGACTCACAGTGTTGCAACATTTCTGTCCTAGGATGCCAGGTCCCTACCAAGCAGTACTGCAGGATCTGTTTGCTTTTGCTTTTACCACCTGAGCCTCTAAGCCACCTGAGCTTCTAAGCAGTCTTTCCAGTCCCTTAGATTTTCACACAGTTTTATTCCTGTAGTGCCAGTGATCTTATGCCATTTGGCAGCACTCACTGCTGTGGTGAGCACATGTCATGATTTCAGCAGAGTGAGAATGGCAATGAAAAAGAAAAATGCTGGCATTTGGGGAGCAGTCAGCTTACTTTCGATCAGTGTGAGGAAAGAGACATTTATGATGCTTCAGACACTAATGAAAATTATTTCAGCATATCCTCTAAAGTTTCAGATATCCTCTAAAGGTTCACATAGGAAAGGTTGAGAACCTTCCCAGAATAAGTCATGATGGGACACCTTGTGTTTGTGCAGGGGCGGGAGGGGGGAATATGGTGGGGGGCCGTGTTTAAATCAACCTCTTGCATTATATCCAGTGTCAATGTCAACCGCAAGGATGCTATGAATGCAGCTCTTTTTGCCTCCTGTAAAGCCTGAATATTGTGCTTTAGCCATATGTGGGTGAGGAAATGATAAAATAAACAAACATATGGAATGATTAAGCCTGCCACAGTACTTACAGACTGGTCGAAATTCCCTTCTGCTGCCCTGTGGCTTCCATCAGCATTTATAGCAGTAAATGGGGAGTGAAGTTGGGCTCCTCAAAGCTGAGCTGCAGTTTTTTTTGTTTTTTGGTTTTTTTTTGGTAAATTTTATTTCTGTTAGTGGTTCTGTTATAATAAATTATTTTTGATTTTGAAATTTTTTGGTTATAAGAACCTTGCAAAAGTCTTCTGTGTGTGTTCTCAGGTTCAGCTATACCAGCTTCATAGTCCATTAAACTGAATGTCCCTGCTTTTAGAGATATGGTGTTAGGTTAGGAAACTCTAAAAATATATATAGAAAACATATTAAAATCTGAAGATCAGAAACACTCTACATGAAGCATGTTCATCAGTCCATGTTTTCAAGCATCTGTGACAGTCGACTGAGGGCCAGGCCAGCATGCACAGCACCAAAGAGACAGGAGTTAAGTGAGGCAGGAGAGCAGAGCAGCCAAAAGAAGCTGCCCATTTGGCATTTCCTGATTTATATGCTTATATTGGGAACTCCTTCATTTACAATGTTATTTGAAGCTCCCCTACTGAAGCCCCTGGGTCTTCCTAGAAATGAATGGAAACACATTTAAAATGGTAATGTTATTGGCTAGGAGTTATTAAATAAATTATTTGTATTTTCTACAGATAGGCATATTGTTTCAGAACACACATTGATTATCAATCCTTACAATTTGTTATTTGCTGCCTGCTTACAGGTCAGGTCAACAAATACAATTTTTTAATGTCCAATCATGATTTTAGGTCATTTAATTTAGGGCAATTAGGAAGTTGCCAGAAATTTCAGCACATTCCAGGTCAATTCATTAAGTTTTATAATTCTTCTGAAGTTTAAATTAACACTTTTCTGCTGAATTACAACTCTAATTAATTATCTTCGATGCTACTCATCAAAAGAACTCCTCTTCTCCAATCTTAACCTGCTAATAAATGTCAGTGTTTATGAAGAGAAAGGTGCCAGATTCTCATTTGCACTAAGGCTCTTCACAAGGAACGACAGTAAAAGAGGCCAAATAGGAGTGCAAGATGCTTTGTCTCCAGTTTTAAAAACCTCTCCCTATTGATAGAGAGCTGTTCTGACAGTGTTCAAATGTGCAAAGATATAAGATTTTATGAGTAGAAAAGCGAACAGGCAGTGAATGACAAATGCTGGTTCTAGGATTTAGAACTCATTACATGTACATATACTATATTTTGTTTGCTAAACTGTTCAGTTATTACAATAGGAATAAGGTTTTTTGTCAATAACCCTAGGGACATGCCTAATGCTCTCCCTTGTTGAAAAGACTTTTTAAGGCCTGTATTTTTTCTTCTACCAGCTCCTCTGCTTTTAAAAGTCAGTCTCAGCAGTTACATAAATTTAAGGGGAGAGGGGCAGAGAAGCGGTTTTGGTTGGTTTTTTTTTTTTGTTTCTCTGACAAACAGGTATTTCCAGAAGCATGCTGACATTTTATCATCCTCTGGACTATTGTATCCTGGAAGAAGGGCTATATTTTGTGAGTGATTGCTTCCAATACCCAGTAAGACCTTCATTGTTGTCCTGTATTAGTTGAAGCACATAACCTATTTGTCCCAAACAAGATTATTATGAGCTGTTTCAAATGCAAGGAAGTAGAAATGAGCAGTAAGCAGAACTATCCAAGGCAGATATTTGCACAGCTTCTGTTCCTCGACCTGAAAAATATAGAAAATTTACAGGAAAGAGATTACTTTTATTCAACCACAACTGTAATGACAGAGACATCATTGTTGCTCCTGCATTTTTGCGAATATTCCTTTATATTTTTTTACTACTTTATTATTCCAATCTTATTTCTCTTCCTAAGAACATATCTAGTTAAACAGCTGCTATATGCAAATCCACTGTTAGGAACCATGGTGGCTTCCTGGGGAAGAGCAGTGGGAATGGGCAGCAAGAACTTGTCCCCCATCCCAGCAGAGCAACCAGGGCACAGGGACAGCCCCAACCCTGTCCATTGTGCACCTCCCTGGGGATGGAGATAGACAGAGGCCAGGGCATTAGTCCACAGAGGGGGATTAATAAAGATGCAGACTGGAAGCTTTGCTTACAATCCACAAATCCAAAACTTCTATCAAACTGTAACTCACCTGCTGCCCAAACCTTCAGGTATCTATCCATCTATCATCGCCTACCTACCCAAATGCTGCAACCTGAGTACACACCAAACAGTCACACCCCAGGTCTTGTAGACAGGAACCATCCTCAGCTCATCCAGAAGAACATCTGAACAGTTACATCTGTCACATCCTGGAACTGCTTTACTGCTCTGGATTTCCCTGAAAGCCTACTTTTTTAATTTTTCTTTTTAATGAGGTGAATGACACAGCTATTATGCTGCCAGGGGTGGCTCAGTTAGTGATGCTAGAGCTGAGCAGCTGTTTTCCATCATGAATCTGTGTCCAATTGCAATGCAATTGGTCAAAAGGTAGCTGGTGAAGAAACCACTATGAGCCTCTGGGAAAGGAGGGGAAAGGCAAGGTCTGTGCTGGAAAGCAGTAATCAGTTCTGTGAAAGGGTGGATTAATAAGAGAGAAAGTTTTCTGGACCAGACAAGCCTGGCAGAACTCAGAAATACCTCTCTTCCTTTCCCTGCTATTCAACTTTATTTCCTTTGGAAGGCATATTTCTATCCTCCGCAGCTTGTATGGGAAGAAATCACTGTTTCCCATTCCACCCTCATTGCCTTACTGAGCAGCCACTGCTTTTTTTCATGGCCTTGACTCCAGTCTAAGCTCCTTTTTGCAGCCTCTCACAAACGGCACAGAGGTGATCCTGGCCTCCCCACAGTGAATATGACGATGATCCTCACTTCAGCCTAGGAAAATCATGATCTCTGAGCATACCGTGCCTGCTTCTGCTCCCTGCAGGATCCTCCTCAGCCTGTCTCACGCAGGCATTGCGGCAGGAGGGGAGAGCCTGAGCCCAGCTGGTGCAGGGGCTGTAAGCTCTCTCATCCTGCAGCCCTGTTCCTCTAAGTTCGGGAAAAGCCAAGATCAGTTTATTGCCATCATCACCTGGCCTCTGCTTGGCAAGGCGCTGCACATCTGCAGGTTCCTGTGTCTGCTTGTATATTGTTTAAGGCTCCTCCTCTGGGGCATCATTGTATCTTGGGGGTTCATTGCATGGTTGACATAAGTTGCTGTGATCTTCTGCTGCCCTCTCCACACTTCCCACTAGCTCTGTCTTATTTTTATTCAAGGAGAGACAAAGTTGGCTTCCAGCCCAGATTTGCAGCTGGTGTCTCTAGAAGAAAGCTTACAGAGGGAAAAAAACCCCACAAACCAGTAAACAAATAACCCAAATTCCATGCTGAATCTGCAGACTATGCAGTTGGATTCATTCAGCCTTGTAGGACATAAGAGGTAAAGAGAAACACTGAGAGGAGGTAAAGGCTATAAGTGCTTTCTCCTATGATGGGAAGAGCAGCAGTAGTTGCTCTTTCTCCTCCAGTGGTGTCCAATAAACTGAGGATCCCAGGTGGGAGCAATGATTTTAGCAATGCTGTGCAGTACAGGAGATACAGCCTGTCAAAGGAGAAAGAAAATAGGAATTTGCTGTGATGGCATAGAGAAAATACACTCTGCCACTGACAGGAAATATCCCTACTGCCAGAAATGGTTCTCTCTTTCAAAAAACTTCAAAAAAGTAGCTCATTTTCCCACCTGACTTGCATACAGAACAGCACAGCACAGAAGGTACAGTTAGGGTTATTCTCCAAAGAGGAGAATGCACCTTTTGCAGCACTGCACTGGGGTAAAATAAATGGACTTGCAATGTTAAATGTTGAAACACTTAATGGCAGTGATGGGTCAGCAAATTGTTTCAGACAAGTGCCTTCTACAGAGTCTGGGCAGCATCTTTTCTTTCCTTTGAGAAACTTTGGGTGGAACATCTGTTAGAAAGAGCAGAAAATTGCACCTCCAGCCACCTATCCCAGTACTTCTGCCTGATGAATGGATTTGGAGAATTCAGCTGTGTGGTACTAAGATGGAGAGACTTTGCCTTGAAGCTCTGGAAACGTCTGGGTCTCCATTCTTACATGTAGATGAGCTTTTATGTTCCTTTTTAGAATTGTTTAATCAGTCATTCTGAGGAACATGGTGCTCTTCCATCTACCCCTCTTTCATGAGATAAGATTCCCTGGCTAGCAGCTGCATCAGAATATTGCTCTGCACTTCTAGCATTTGAACAGATGGTAAACTTAAGGGCTCAATTTTAAGGCATTAATCTTGCAATTGGTTAGCCATGGAAAATAACCCAATTGATATGAACAGACCTTTGACAAAGCCCAAGATCTTACTCAAACATTAGGCTGCAGGGCCAAGGCCTGTGAGGAAACACCCTCAGCCATTCAGGAGCTTTCCTGCCTAGTGGCACAAGATAAAACTTCTCAGCTACCACACACCAACCAGAATCTTCTGCAGGGGAACTGGTTATACATGAGAACTTTTTTCTTCTATTTTGCATGCTCATTATATGATTTCTGAGTTAGTTGATCACACAGTTGACGAGCAAACAATAGAGCAAAGTAATTTGATAAATCTTACAAATATGAAGGTGTCAAAAAGGAAGATGGGTAATCAGGAAGATTTGGTGCAGAAAAAGCATGCTCCAGACATGACTTGATTTAATTCACAAGGGGTTTCACTGACATAAAAACAAAAGAATATGAAGAGATTGTGACATACTGTAATAAAATTTAAACAGAAGCATTCTAAGGAATACCAGTAGGAATTAGAATCTCTTTGCATTTATGTTACATTCATTTCAATGGTCCCAGTTCTTGTTTTGCCATTTTTAATTGTCTTGGGACAGGAGCCAAGTGTTTATGCTTAAGTGTACAGCATTAAACATGCAGGTCATGCAAAATAAATATTAAAGTAAATCATGACAGGGATAATAAGTAAATCAGAACACACCTACTGCATAGTCATTTTTATTGAATATCCATGGATGACTGAGGAGCCTGAAGAAAATGGCACTGTGTGAAAGCATTAACTGGATAATCCTGTAAGCATGGGACAGCTTAAGACCTTGGTATCTTACCAGATGAAAAGAATCCTTTGATCATTTAATGGTTACAGTAAATATAAGATATAATTCCAGACATGGGCCCCGCATAATATTGCGGTTTTGCTGAAATTTTCTGCCATCAAGATCCTGATGTAGCACACATCCAAAAAAATATATTTGCGGGAGTAATATGATCCATGAATTTACAGCTATGCTTCCTAAGGTGGAGCATTGATGAGGTTTTGGAGATGAGGCCCTTGATGGCTGCCATGAATTCAAGCAGGATCTCATCTCCTGAGCACCAGCTGGGAACAACTCATTGATCTGGGAGCCTCAGTTCCCAGAATGGGCATCAGCAGATCATCAAGGTAATCATGTGGGGATGATGAATTTATAAAGCATATAAAGATCACATTGATCCCAGGTACTTCAAGATGGAGGGAGACCACTGAAATCACTTTCAAAGCCATGAAGAAGATTTTTTCTTTTTTTTTTTTTAATTCTATTCTTGACTTAATTTCCCTCTCTTTCCTCCATGACAGTTTCACTGTGTGTGAAGACATACAGAGGGGCACAGAACACTTTGGAAAACTTCTGTAGCTTTTCAGAAACACTGATTTACAGCTAATTTATTGAAAGCTTGTATGTGTAAGGGTTCTTCTTGCTTCTGTAGCTGGCAGAGCAGAATCATTACTTGCCACCTGCTGAGATGCCTATCACAGATTGGCTCAGACAATTGCTGTTTACCACTGTCTGGGATTAAGACAAATGCACAACAAGTATCATAACATAACTCTTGTCAGACAAACTTGATACATTATTCCTTTCAAATGCACTAAAGAATTAGTGGAAGAAAGGAATGGGACAGCATAATAATTCCTGATTTCAATGTCAAGAAAGCTTACTTGAAAATTTAATTCAAATTGATTTGGACTGGAAGTAGGAAGCTGTGGTAAAGATGATGATCAGTCTCATTGAGATGAGGGGAAGGGCATAGGGATCACTGCAGAGATAACATGAGTTTCTCAGAAATAAAAGGGTTAGAGTTAGGGTTAGGGTTAGGGTTAAGGGTTAGGGTTAGGGTTTAGGGATTAGGTTTAGGGTTAGGATTCAGGTTAGGGTTAGGGTTAGGGGTAATGGTTAGGGTTAGGGTTTAGGGTTAGGGTTAGGGTTAGGGTTTAGGGTTAGGCTGAGGCTTAGGGTTAGGGTTAGGCTTAGGGTTAGGCTTAGGTAAGTGTTAGGGTTAGGGTAAGAGTTTAGGCTTAAGGTGAAAAATGACTTTGTGGCTTGTTTCAATGGAGGTCTTTGCTAAAGGAATATGCCACCTGACAGTCTGAAACAGAGTACAGTCTGCACTGCAATGTGACTGTGCCTTCCAGCTTGTGCTTTATGGCATCTTCTTGCTAGCAGCGCTGAAGTTATTCGAACCAGTAACACTGCCAGTGTGTCCAGCTTCCCCCACCAGTTTCCAGTGTAGTCTAGTTTCTACTGAATTTGAATATGTGTCTTCAGGCAAGGAACAGATAAGCTCTTAAATAAAAGTGTCTGTGAAGTCCATGGTAACAATGAAAAAGAGAGGGGCAGAGTGAAAAATATCAAGCAGGCTGAAAACCTTTTCTAGATAACAGATCATGGAAAATGAGAAATTACTTGCTGGCCTCTAATATATTAGCTAAAGTAATGTGTGAATGTTATTTTTATGATGAGCCACATGAGTGGTGCAATCCTGCAGAAATCTGAAGATTTCTTGATAATTTCTGAGCATCCCAAAGAGCCTGGTTCAGGACATGAGTCACTTGCAAAAGGAACTCAATATTGCCCTCTCGTTACTAATTTGGGTTTTCCACCTCCAGTAGGAAGTATATTTTTAAATATCATTACTTGAACAAAGACAACATTAGCAAGTCAAACTATATTGCGTAAGAACTATACTTTTTTACAGGAGACCATAAAATTATGCATTTTATGCAATTTATCATATTGTATTAATTCAAAGGAAATCAAAGTGAATTCTAAAATTCTATTTTAGAATTAATTTCAATTATTCTAATACTTAAGCATTTTTGTTAATGCAATAATCCTTCAGTAATAGACTAATCGAGCATGTCATTCTGTGCTTTGTTTGCACATTTTCAAGGGTAATCATCACTGTATGGCAAAACTATCTCTAGTCCCTATCATTCAGAACAATAACTGGTGCATGTAACATCTATAATGAGGGATTAAAACTCACGTATCTAGTGAATATATATGAACAATAATAACATTACTTTAGCATCAGATTCTAATTCATCACTCCCATGAAATATTAGCTTAAATGGGAGATTACTTATAAAGGAAGATTTTATTTTTATCAGTTTCAAATCTTTAATCTAGACCATACCTTTCCATATTTCTGAACATGTCAAATATTAAGAATTAAGCTCATTGGAAAAACATAATGGGATATATATTCCATGTTGAATTCTCAGTAAGACCATAATGTAAGGAATTGTGTTGATTTAGAAAGAAAATCTGCAGAAGCAAGAAATCTATTGCTTTCCTTCCAGAAATGTGCTTTCTTAATTTACATGTTAAATTACTTCTTTGTCTTTTTTTCTTATTTAAATTTAAAAATAAATTTCATCAAAGTAATTATCACTTAAACCTACCACTAAATTGTTCACTAAAACCTAGCTAGTCTTTAATTACACTGAACCAAATTCACACCCATCTTTGAAAAGGATGGAAAGGAGGACCCTGGGAACTACTGACCTGTCAGCCTCACCTGTGTGTCCGGGAAGATCATGGAACAGATCCTCTTAAAGGCTGTGTTATGGCAGGCAGCCAGCACAGCTTCACCAAGGGAAAGTCCTGCCTGAACAATCCAGTGGTCTTCTATGATGGAGTGACTGCATCAGTGGACAGGGAAGAGCTACAGATCTATCTGTACTTATGTAAGGCCTTTGACAGAATCCCCACAACATCCTCCCCTCTGACCTGGAGAGACACAGATATGATAATTAGAAAATACAAGATTACAAGAAAGATGTGGACAAACATTTAGTAGGGCCTGTTATGAAAGGAAAAGGCTTAATGGTTTTAAACTAACAATATAGATTCTGACTAGTTATGAGTAAGATACTTCTTATGATGAGAGTGGTGAGACTCCAGAAGAGGTTTCCCAGCAACCTGATTTAGTTTAAGATGTCTGTGATCATTGCAGGAGGGTTGGACTAGATGACCTTTGAAAGAAGGTCCCTTCCAACCCAAACTATTATTATAACTCAGGATTGACCAGTATCAGTATTTGGACATGTTCTGGTGCTTTTTTTTTTTTGTTTTTGGTTTTTTTTTTTGGTTTTTTTTTTTTTTTTTTTTTTTTTTGTTTTGTTTTTTTTTTTTTTTTTTTCAGAAAAACATTATCTTCATAAGCTTCAAATGGAGTGGATATTTAGTGTGCTGACTGCCTCTGCTAAAACCCAATAAAAGGCACAGATTCCCATGGTAGACTATTCCAGTGTGTAATAAAGTGAATAGCTGAAACGAAGAGAAGAAGAAGACTAAAATAAAAAGAATGAAAAAATCTTCTTTCTAAAATGAAAGAAGAAAAAGTAGCTATCATGGGAAAATAAGAAGAATGTAAGACAATACAAAACAATCCAAGTGCTTCTAATTTACAATTCTCTTGTAACACCTGGGAGCTTCCAACCAACCCTAGCCATCTCAACACCCACAAAATCCCCTGTTTCACTGAATGTCTCAGCTTGTGTTCTCCCTAATTGTCTGAAAACTATACAATAATAACTATACAGATAGGGTTGTAGCTCTAACTGGTGACCTGGATGAAAAGTGTGACAGGAATTAGAGAATACAACTGAGGGATTCTCATGACCTGCGGTTCCTCCCCTCTCTCTGACCACAACACATTGGAATTTTTCACTCTGAACGAAGGACAGTGTGCACTGTTTAATTCCAAAACCAAATCACTTTGTCTTAAGATGCCACTGTGGTTACCAAGTAGCAGTAATGTTATTTATCTGCCACATCATTCCCATGCCTCATGAACACATGGAAAGTGATTAAGGTTATCAAAAATCTCACAGTACTCATGTATTAAAAATACATATCAGCATTGTACTCTGTTCTCCTCAAGAACGAATCAATATGTTTTGAGAAATTTTAGGCAGTATAATAAAAGAAAAAAAAACAGCTCCTAACAATATTTATATGCTGACAAAACCAATAGACAGATCAAAAAAATCACCTAAGCATTCCTCAGGCAGTTACTTCCTGGAATACTGAGAATAACTAGGATGGCAAAACAAACCTTCAAATTCAACAAGGTTTACTAGGAATGCTCAAGATGCTGTCTGCATCTAAAATGTATAATCCCAGATGGAAACAAAGCTCTCATTATTAGTCTAACTTTGGAGTAAGTAAAACTAGAACTGTATTCACTGGAGGATAAGTGATGATTAAACAGTTGTAACTTTCATCAGGTGAAGAATAGGAAGCTAAAGATTAGAAAAGATAGAAAGTAAATGCTAAACTTGTCTAAGAAGCATTAAACTTTCAAAAGAAAGAATGAGTCTTTTGGACCAGGAAGAAGCAAGCAAGGAACATAAAGGCAAACCTGAGATGCCAAATGGTCTCATACTGGTCTGCATCAGTTCAGACTAGACTTATCCCAGGTATGGTCCTTCAAGTTATTGAAATGGAGTCAAAATATGTTGAAGCCAACTAATTATCTGAATAGGAGAAAAACTAGCTCTAGATAGGTTAAGAAAAGAATTGGTGAATGAAGTTGCTTCTAAAAAACTCTTAGAAGTTTTTTAAAGTGGCCTTTTAGAGGACTAAAAAATAATACGGGTATCAGGATTAACCCTGGAAATTATAATACAAGAAATCATCTTTACTTTAGCTAAAACCATTTAAAAACCATAAATCATTCTAGCGAAACCATTTAAAATTACTATAAGATGTAAAACATCTCTTCTGACACAACTGTGCAGTTAGTGCTATAGAACATGTGTGGAGATTAACCCTTCTAAATGTGGATGTGTACATTTGTGTGCTCACAGTAATAATTTGAAATCTGTAAGAACTCAGCAGCTCTTTTGTAAACTCCAGCAGTCCTTACCCATTTCAGCTGTGGCTGTCTGAACCACAGTTGTCTTCTTGGTGCTCCTGTAATGAGAAAGGAATTTATTTTCCTGTATCTGAGCTGAGATAACAGGTTTGCCATACAGAGCTGACTATTCACAGAAACTTTTCATTTGTAAATGTAGAACACTCTGCTGTGGTATTTTAAATTTTCTATTTCTAAGAAATAGAAATTTCTGCTTTCCACTCTCCTAGTAAAACCACTCAATTTTTTAGTTCATCCTCTGCTGCTTCTTAGCATAACTGTCTTTCTCTAAGGGTCTGTATGGCAGTTCCAATTAAACTGCACTACCCTAAATATTTTTCCCACTCTTGAAATATGTTTTTGTTTTGTTTTTTTATTTCCAGCAGACTAGTTACAAAAATATTGAACAAAAAGTAAAAACTTGCTTGATTCTATTTAAAAAGGAGAGGCAATAACAACAGCCAAGAAAATCTACTAGATGGTTCTTTTAATAAATACATTAAAGTCTCTTTTATTTTTCTCCATTTTTAGCGACTAACATAACAAAAACTTTCAGATCATCAAACCAGTTTTCACAATCTGCCATAAATTTGCATTTCACAGAAATAATCCTGACAAGCACTAATAGATGAACGTTGTTGGTGCAATAATAAAACAATATAAGGCATATTTACACCATCCTTACATACAGAACACTGTACACACAAAAAAATCACAGATCCAGAACAAAGTAAATTCAATCCCTTAGACATTTTACGTTTATAGGCTTGGTATCAAACAAGTAATTCTCCAAGCAACAGACAACCTCTTGTTCTTGTGTGATTTATTTGTAATATTGTGCTCATGCAAAATAGGTATTTGATTTATTGCATTAACATTGAGAGAATGTTGGGAATTAGTTCCAAAAACCAGTTCAATTGAATTTTAAACCCTGTTTGTCTTCATCCTTAGCAAGTCTGAGTAATTTTTAATGGTGACATAAAATGAGGTGTTAACTGATGATTGAGATTTTTGTTTTCTACGTTCCAAAATAATAATAAAGCTCAACTGACTGTGGTTCAAAAACCATCTTTCTTGACCATGCAATTTTTTTTCTTTGCTATTATGAAGTGGTTTAGATGAGACATCTTTTGCATTTTTGAAGTTTCTATCTTTTTATATATATATTTTTAAAGAAAAACACGTACTATCCAACATCCACTGTTCACAGAAAGAAATAAGCAGCAGGAATAGCTCTAGTGGCAGAGTTGGCCAGGAGGAGGACATCAGTAAGAGGCAATGTAACAAACATCAAATGCCTCAGAGATACGTCAGGAAAGAGTTGATTATTATAACCCATATTTCTGTAAGAGTTCAGACTGCCAGGGACGTTTGCGCTCTGGAAAGTAATCTGGAATGTGGATTTTTTTAAAATCTTGAATACATTTTCTCATTTCTTCCTCAACACTCAGCTTCTCACACACCTTCTTTTTGGAAAGATTTGTTTCTCTGGACTTGCTAATGAGAGTTTGAAAGAGTTCACTGTTCCTGCGTTTGTCTGGTGCTGGCATCCACTGCACCGGGGCCTTCTTAGATGGACGATCCAATGTCAGGGTATTTGGCTGGTGGGCTGTGGATGGCTGAGTGCTGGTGGCATTTTCTTGAGGGGTGCTTGCTTCTGAGTGGCTGTCACAGCTTGAGGTGGACAACTCATTACAGGAAGTCCCACTTTCACTGCCCTTGTCCAAAACTTTGTCGTGCTTCCTTTCTTCATGGTCTTGTTTGGGGGAAACGGTTCGCTGGGGGGGCCCTAATATAAAGCAGGAGAAAAAAAGCGTTAAGCAAGCACTGCTTTACAAATAAAACTGATCAGATACCATATAGAAAAGCACAATTCAGAGTCTCAGCTGGCAAAAGTTGGTCTCATTTCCTTGTAGGCAACAAAACTATACCCAACTGGTACACAAATTGAAGGTCTGGTCCTCAAAATTCTCACTCCGAAAAATGGTTACAGCAAGAATAACTTCACTGCCTGCCTCAGAATCCAGGTAACGAAGCATGCACGATGCTCACAAATTAGCTGCACTGGAAATCCCTGCATGCAAGTTTAAATGAACTAGTTTCCTATTACACTGCAAGAAGTTAATTGTGATAAATTAGATTTGGTTGTATAAGGGAAATACTACTGTACAATTTGCAAGCTCTTCACTTGAATAAAAATATTCCAAGGATTTGATTTTAATTTTTTTTTTTTGGTAGCTCTTAATTCACCTTCCCTGAACAGTGTACACATACTGTGCTTTGCAGATATCAAGTCTGCAGAAGCCCTAGACAGAAAAGGGAGTATTAAACCTAGGATAACAGAGAGATTGCTCACTGCTGACAGAGTCTTTAGGGTTTTGGGTTTTTTTATCCTATAATGATTTCACTGCACTTCTTACTGTCAGTTGTTACCCAGACTTGGTGCAATCTCAGAATTCAGCTGTACACCTCCTACTGCACAGGCTGGCAGGGAAAAGGAGGTTATGAAGTTACGGGTAAAGAGGCAGTCTGCCATGGCAGGGGAGTGGCCCACCAGCTTCTTGGCAGGCATTGCTCAGCAATTCACATGCCTGAAAATCAGACCTAGGCTCTTATTCCCTCCATATATCATTTTTGCTTTGAAGTCATATGCAGAATATGAATGTGAAAATTAAGTGACAGCCACTAAATCTGTACAAGCATTTTCAGTTTTGAAGACTTATTTCAAAATTCCAGCTGTGAAGTGAAATGATGCTATGCTGACATCATATAAATGTCACAATCTTAATTTAGGACACTATCTAAAGATGACAGAAATATCTATGGAGTTTAAGGAATGTTGGACGGGACCAAAGAGAAAAATTTCAAAGATGTTTAAGGATCTAAATGAAAACATAGAGTGGGGATTTAGTGGCAGGTGTGTGTTTGCTGCAAATCCTAAAAGTGTCCAAACATGTTGGGTATCTAAATATCTTATGAAAACTAGATTATCCCTACAGTTTATCCAGACACCACCAGCACCAGTTAACTGCCATTGCCAGTACCAAAACTCAGTTGACAGTTCTATCTTGGGTCACTGGGACAGAGTTGCAAGATTTTTGATTCACTTAGCATTTTGTTGTTCAGAATTACAAATTAGAAATGCAATTACAATTACAAAAAAGTGCAGAGCAATATGACCACCCCACCCAGTGGTCTTTTTGACAATGCAGTTTTGTGACTCAAAGGAACCTAAGAAGATTGCAGTATTTTATATGAGATGGATGTGGGAAAAAAAAAAAAAAAAACAAAGCAAAGCAATACACAAAGGAAAAGAAAGATTAGTCTAACAATAGCAGCATTGAACAACCTGCTTTTCTTTTGTTTTAGCCAGCATCCCAAGGATGCTGTGTCCCATTTCTGTAATCCATCTACAGAAACCCATGAACAATCAAGAGCCAAAGAGAGACAACAATACTACAGGGCTTGTACTTACATTATGCAGAGTGAAAAACAGAAGCAATTTTCTACTTCACTATATTCAATTCAAATATTTAACACATGGCTGCAGCGATTTCCCTCCTCTTTCTCTTTCAGAAGTTTGATCACCTTCTTAAATAGATTTACATGCTTTCCTTCTATTGTTGTATCTAGCATTTCATTTCATACCTCAAACCATTATATGAATATGCTAAATTGAGAGTCAGCTGGCATTATGGAACTACTCTGGCTTTGCAGCATGCAATTATCAAATGGAGTCATTAATCAGTCAGTGATTTCAGTATTGTTACTCTGATTCTCAGTAACATGATTAACATCCATATCTAATCTAGTTTATAATCTTGGCTTCTTCAAATATAACAACGCACTCTACAACTAAGAAATTAAAGCTTTTTGTTTGCACTACTCAGTAGTCTTCAAATCTCTTTCCTGCCCATTTCTTTTGCTGCAACTTCATCTATCAATATGTTATTTCTTGTTGGTTGCTCTGTACTTCTTTATTGGTACTCCTTGCTTCTCATGAACTCAAACCCACAATGTACTACGGATCTATTTCAGAAAAGCACATTGAAATACACCTTCAAGAATATAAAAAGATCCATTTCCTGCTATAAGATTATTCAGGAGCATGACAATAGGCAGATATTTAAATACTTTTTTGGATCACAGCCCTGAGGTTCAGTATCTTACAGCAGTGAGCTCCATATGCTCCACTGAATCGCTGAAATTCATAATGACTTGAATCGAAACACAAGTTTCTCCCACACCTCTCCTTTTAAAAATTAACAAATCCTCCCTCACAAAGAATTCTTTATATGCCTATGCACTGATTTCTCAGTAGTGTGTTATTAACAGAAGCAACAGTTCTGCTAGAGGGGAGGTTTTTCTCACAGTATTTTCTGCCAGCTAAAACCCAATAGAATTTTAAAATATATATATAGAAGGATATACAAGAGATTTGTTGAATTTTCAACATCAGGGATTATTTGATAAATTTAGCTACCTTTCTAATTGAAAAAACATATTGTTATTGCCCTTTCTGCTGCCACACTTTTCACTGTACCTCCTCAGCTATTCCAGGATAACACCAAAGACATTCAAGTAGTTCAGTCTACCTGAAACTACTTATTTTCCAGGAGTGCAGAGTAGTTCTTAAAAACTCAGAGAAGGTATATTTGCTCCACTGTGCACACGGGATCATTTAGGCTGGAAAATAAGATCATCAAGTCTAACTCCTAACCTGACACTGCCAAGTCCACATGTAAGACTAAAAAAAATCACTGACTTGCAACCTGTCTCTCCTGCTCCTGCTTGTTCCAGGACCTCCACCAGCTGCTGGTTCCCCAGCTTGAAGAGGCTGAAGTGAGTCACTGCATCTCAGACCTCTCCAACTCATTCTCCTCTGCAAAGATATATCCTGTTGCCCTCTTCACTGCCTAGTTCTCCAAACAGCTCCCAGGTAGCACTTCTCCTCCAGGCAGTTCCAGTTGACGCTTTTTCCTTTAATGCTCTTATATGGCTGCATCTCTCATAGAAAGTTAGAAAGTGAGCTAGCCCTTTACCTGGGCTTACTCATCACCTCCACTATGGTGATGTCATGGTTTAACCCCAGCTAGTAACCAAGTACCATGCAGCCACTTGCTCACTCCCCCAAGAGTAGGATCCAGGAGAGAATCAAAAAGGTAAAAGCCAGAGAACTCATGGGTTGAGATACAGACAGTTCAACAGGGAAAGCAAAAGCCGTGCACATGAGCAAAGCAAAACAAGGAATTAATTCCCTGCTTCCCATTGGCAATCAGATGATCAGCCACCTCCAGGAAAGCAGGGCTCCATCACATGTAACGGTGACTTGGGAAGACAAATGCCATCATTTCCAATGCCCACCCCCTTCCTCTTTCTTCCCCCCACTTTATACAGTGAGCATGATCTCAAAAGGTCTGGGATATCCCTTTGGTCAGGTTGGGTCACCTGTCCTGGCTGTGTCTCCTCCCAGCCTCCCACACACCCCCAGTCCCCTCACCAGTGTGGCAGTATGAAAAACAGAAAAGGCCTTGGCTCTGTGTAAGCCCTGCTCAGCAATAACAAAACCATCTCTATGTTGTCAACCCTCTGTTCACCACAAATCCAAAACATAGTTCAAGCCACTGAGAGGAAAATTAACTCTACCCCAGCCAAAACCAGAACAGGTGGCTACTAGATTCCAAAGTCTAATAAACTTGAAAGAATAGTTCAAAGACATTCTATGATCAGGAAGGCATATTACACTTTGACTGTGTTTACTCCTCATCTGTGTTGCTCTCTGCGCAGATTTTAGCCAACATTTCCTGAGAACCAACTAATAAAAGAATCACCCTCAATCACTAGAAAATATGTATGGAAAATTATCTAGAAACTTATAAACTTGATTCTCTGAAGTGAAAACCTGCTTCTATCAGTTATGACAACCAAAACAGAAGCCAGAAGAAATTCTCTCAGACTTCCAGTCAAACAGTAACTGAGCAACAGAGCTCCAGTCAGAGAAAGAACAGGCCAAAAACCACAGCAAATCATCCGGTGGCCAAAAATTATTGGTTGAAAATTGTAACCATGTATTTACATAAATTGCTGCAGATATTCATAAAGTGCAGTCTGAATAACTACTCAAAGATTTTTTTTAGCTCTGTCTCCTGCATCAGAGAAAAATACCACACTGGAAACATTAAAAGTATAAAATAATGATATTCTGCTTATCTATATTTCAGTTTTTGTAGATACTTATTTACTTAAATATTTGTACAACAGTCTTAAAACAAAAGAAATCATATTCAAGCACTGTTACCACAGAAGGACTTTGCCAAGAGATAAGCACAGATGGAGTGACAGGATGGCACTGACTCCAGGCCTGGTGGAAGAAGATCTGGTTAGCACATCCTGGGTAATGCATCCAGGCAAGAATTCCTGCTGGAGCAAACTGTGTAAAGGAGCAACTTCTCATATGCATATCACATCTGCATATCAAAGATCAGCCCAAGTTATGGGACGGATGGAACGTCGGACCACCAATAACCACCAAACCCCCCTGCCAAATATGCCTCCGTGGATACCCGGAGCTTGGACAGTAAGATAAGCCACCACGGTGGGAACTTGAGGTAAAATAAAGGTGGTTCCTCAGACTGAGGGGCAGGCTAACAAGGCTTGGGGAGAAGGATGCATCGCTAACAATGGGCAAAGAGAATGCAGAATTTGCAGGCCACAGGGCAAACCAACTCAGTAATTATGTTGAAGTCATCTCCAACAGGGTAAAAGTTCTGGCAGGGAGGAGATTGTGACTGCCAACTCATGGCCCACCAATCCAAAAGAAGAGAAAGACTGAGTATGGGACTAAGTAGCATTAGAAATGAGGAAATCATTTAGCCAATAGAATAACAGAACTGTGCAGACAGTAAAAAGTTTTTAACCACCTTGGGACCCTCACCACCAAGATGTCCAGAGCGAAGAAGGGCCAAAAGGATGATGCTGGATTTATGGGTGGCAACTATCTTCTGCGTGATCTCTCTCTTTCTCCCCCCCACCCCCCTTTTCTATTTATTTCTATCTCCCTACATCGCATTTAAATAAAATCTGTACTATTGACTTTGGCATATGGACTCATGTGCATCTTAATTCGGGCAGAGGCATCTCTCATCGGATCTTAACATGCTTGTAGCTCAGAAAGTGAACTACATCCTGGGCTGCATCCAAAGCAGCATGGGCAGCAGGGCCAGGGAGGGAATTGTGTCTCTCTGCTCTGGTGAAACCCCACCTGGAGTGCTATGCCCAGCTCTGGGGCCCCCAGCACAGGAAGAGCATGGACCTACTGAAGCAAACTCAGAGGAGGCCTCAAGGATGATCAGACGGATGAAGAACATGAAGCACCTCTGCTAGGAAGTCAGGCTGGGAGAGTTAGGGTTGTTCAGCCTACAGAACTGAAGGTTCTGGGGAGACCTTTTGCAGCCTTCCAGTCCTAAAGGGTCTACAAGATAGAAGAGGAGATGCTTTTGAGTAGGGCCTGTTGCAATTTGACAAGGAATAATGATTTTAAACTAAAGAGGGTAAATTTAGACTAGGTATAACAAAGGAAATTTTTGTAGTGAGGGTGATGAGGCACTGGAACAGGTTGCCCAGAGAGATGATGGATGCCCCATCCCTGGAAACATTTAAGGTCAGGCTGGACTCTGAGCAATTCAATGTAATTGCAGGTGGGGTTGAACTAGATGGCCTTTAAAGATCCCTTTCAACCCAAATAACTCTTTAGGATTCTCCTTTCTTCAGTCAAATACCTGGTTTCCTGTATGCACAGTGTCAGATGCATGAATTAATTTCCTCACTCAGCTACTTTATTCCTACAGTGTCTGAAAGATATTTTTTTTTGTTTATAATTCAGTTTATTTTTACTGCAAAATGTAAAAAGTTGTGAAAATATGTAAAGACTGCTGCAGTCAGTTATTTTAGTAATGACTGTGTTGAAATGAATAATGGAAAATCATAGTCTGGAGTACAATAGTTATAACTGGATGCTAGACATGTAGATGAGTTGAAGCTGATATAAAAATGGTCATTTGGGAAAAAAACATAACCAACACTTTATATGTATTCAATATGCACCACCTCAATCAAGAAGGATAAAATCTGCTAGAAACATGCTCTTACTGTTATTTCAGAAAATATGCATAAAAGAAGTGAAATTTGAGTTTCATAAAATTTGAGTTTTATGAATTCCCTTGCTAGCACCATAAAATAAAGCCTGTTTGTTGATTTAAGTAAAAAACCTAAAACAATTTAAAAAAAATCAAACTAACAAACCCAAAATCTTGAGTCATTCTGTGATATAATTTTAGTAAAAAAAAAAGTTCTGGAGGGTATTTTATCTTCATACTTTCCTGTTTCATCAAATGTACTTAAAAACCCAAACTCAGCACTACTTGATACAGTCTACTGAATTAATGAAATAATCCAGTTAGTTGAATCAGTTCGTTTGAAATGATATAGCCATAAACAAAACTAACTCCTGCATAAGCAATAAATGTTTTGTAAATACTTTATATGTATTGAGAAATTCAACAAACACCATTAAGGACATTTTTTCTTTCAAGAATATCTTCAAAAAAATTGCAGCAAAATTGTTATCAAAATTATGATTTAAAATACTGAAACAGTAAATAAACTTCATTTTTCTAGTAGATTTTCAAAAAATGAAAATAGAAGGGCAACAGGGTTTTAAACTGACATTGTATGGGATGGTTCAGGAACATAATAGCAATGAGAACAGAAGTTATTTTTATTTGTATCGGCAGAAGAAATTATATGTAATTCAACAATACTATTTGCAGTTTGATTCATAATTTTTGCATTATGTGATTTGTACATGACTTTGCTTAAAATGCAATATTTTTCACATTGTTTCACATAGTGAAAAGTCCTTATTTTTAGAGGCTACACAGGACCGTTAGTCTGGAACACAGATATATTAAACCCCTGAATGAATGGCTCCCCCACCTCCTCTCTCAAAATTATGTTATACACAGAGAGAATGTAAGATGAAACCTATTGCGTTTTATGATTTAATCTTTAGAATCTAAATAAAATTAACTATAATTAATATACAATTACAGAAAAGAATACTCGTCTAATCTCACATTGATGGCTTACTCATCTAATATATCTGGGTTTTTTACTACCTTTCACCAAGACTGGAAGTATTACACGACACTGAAAGCTTAGAGAGAAGTCACCTGTGAAATCTGATGACAGATTATGGCTACTGTGGGAACACTTTCATTACCATAACTTTGAGTACTTAATATCACACTTCAATGGTAAATGATTACCTTTAATGTCTAATTTCACTTTATTTATAAAAAAGATTACTTTTAAGAGCTCTGAAAGGATAGCTCTAAACCCCTGACATTTTCAGTGGCATATTAATAGTATTTCCACTTTCAGAAGAAAATCCTGCTCAGCTCAACACATGAATTCACTTCAAGACCTGCACAGGACTCAGCTGGACTCTTACCACTAGACCTGTAGGTTAAAACTATACCTTTATGGCCAGCAAATTTACAAGGTACTTCCTGACTACTGCACTCTGTCCTATTTATCAAAAATCAAAGCTAAATCCACTCCTTGGACCTAGCAGTAAGAGTTTATGTGGATTTAGCTCCATACAGTTTATCAAGAAAACTTCACTACTAAGTTTAGTTATCACAGTTTACATTTAACTTCGTTCTGGAGGATGAGGGATGAGGGGAGAAGGAAGGCCATGTCCCATTGAATGCCTATTTTAAGGCTAATATGCAGGCCTACATATGAATTAAGGAGTGTGCAGCCTTGGCTGTCCCTCTGACCATGGATGAACTTCATCCATTATGAACATATTAAACAAAAAATACTACTAACTGAATATATAGTGTGAGAAATACCTAAGTGCTCTTGACAAGCTCTGCTCTAGACAGCTTGCACTTATGGGAAAGATTCAAGAGCTCAGCACAGAAATTTTCATGGAATAAAATTCTGTGTAGGAGTCCTTATGCTGGCATAATATGCTTCAAGTAAAAAAAGCATTCCGTTTCCAAGTTGGGTTTCATCTGGTACAAAATTCCAAACCACTTCTTGAATTAAAGGCTTGATCCAAAGAATGCTTCGTATATGATAGCAAAGCATTTTTGAGAAAGGAGGATTGAAATTCAGCATTTCCTATTTTCTTCCTTCTTTGAGGTGAGTGACGCATCGCTACAGATAGCCAAATGCTCACACTTTCGTGTTTTTTGACCCAACTGGGTCTTGGCAATAGTCAATGCAAAGTAGAATAGCTTCAAAAAGCCTGAAAATCATGTCCCTTTCACTCTCAATTACTTCAGGGTAAAATATTCATTTGGAAGAAGTAAGTTAACTTCCCTCAGGCATAAGGGAGATTAGTATCTAGAAGGCTTTGACTTATTACTGTGCTAAGTTATTGGATAAAAGGCCAGCACTGTTGACATATCAACTTCAGTGCTTTGAGCAGAACCTGAAATTTATGTGATTTAAGAAAGCCAAGCATGTTGGCCTGCAAACGAGACTGCCACAGAGAGGCTTGTGAATCTCAGCAGGGTTTCTCTGTCATGAAGAATAGTACTTAGGTTACTCATACTTTATCAAAACAGTTTTGTAAACATGCCCTGTGCTCTGGCAAAACTTCAAATCCCTATCTGCAGGGCGTGTAAATTGGTTTGGCTTCACTGATAAGACGATTCTGAGCTGTGAGTCCAAAACTGCAAAAATTTTTAAGAAAGTTTGAGACAAAGCTGTTGATCCCATTTAACTCAAAGACAACATACTCTGTGACCTTAAGTTAAACAAAATTAATAAAAAAAAAAAAAAAAAAAAAAAAAAAAAAACCCAAAAAAAACCCAAAACCCAAAAAAATCCACAAGCCTGTTCATTCTAGTGTGAATGAAAAAAAAGAAAGAAAGACCTTATTAGAAATACAATTTAATGGAGAAAATAAGGTGAAAAAATACTGTCTCTTCTTAAAGAAAATAAAAGAATTATTTGTATAACTTTTCTGTACTTAGACAGCATATTTTTATTGGCCTCCCTAGACAATTCATCTTTAGATGAAATGAGGCAAAATTACTGCAGATTGAACTTTAGTCCAAATGTTTGAGCAAAAACTTATGAATATTATGTTCTAAAGAAAACTTCACCACAGAATAATTATCAATTTTGATAGACTATAGAACCCATAATAATAAACTAAAGAAATTATGAGCAAATTAAAAAGAAATCATAATGATTATAAGTGATGAAGGCAAAATATACTCCTTGATTACTTGGAACTGCTTTACTACATTCAGAATTTAATAGGACATGCAAATTATCCCACAATATTTCCTGTCGCCTACAAGCCATTATGCATCTTACATGCTTTGATTTCAACACAAAATTTCAGTGTGAACTGTGCACCGAAATCTTCTTGGTAATGTTTTGTTTAAGATTTTTAGGAGTGTTTATTTTCTATTTCATGGATATTTCAATAGGAAGAATATGTCTGTGATTGCACTCTTGATGAAGCCTCTTATTTAAATCTCCTTACCTGCCATGGAAAGATAAAAAGACACTGTGTAGTGACAGCATCTGTACTGGGCATAGCTCCCACAGGGGAAATTACCCTTTAATAGTGTTAAGCTTGATGGTGTGTGAATGGTTATGTGGTACTTGAAGTGAATGAACCAATTCATCTTTCAGATTAGGGCCACATGCCTGTAAATGATAAGTGCTTTGTCTCAAAAGAAAAAAAAGAACCCCACAACAACATAAAAATATTTTACTGTCACATTTGCTACCACCTGATGTTAAACTAACTTCTAGAAAGGGTAGAGTAGAATGAGTGAAATAAATCAATGAGAAAAATTTCTTTGCTTCTTTCCAGTCAAGCTGTATTTTAAATATTATCATTATTCATGACACAGAAAGACTAATTAATATATAGAGATGGAACTATTTTTGTTATATGGAATGGCAGAAAAATGAATAATAAATCCTCTGTGCCCGGCTTGAATTCATTAGATATTTCACCTGAATCTTGTTTTGAACAAATAAGCAACCCATATTCTTCCATTTGTTACTTTTCCAGCTTGGTTCTGTGCTAGGCCAAACAGTACTTAAATAGGAGAGAGACAGGGAAATTCTGACATATGCAATTTTTTGCATTCTAGTAAAGAGACCACAGTTTTTTATTAAATAGATTAATCTGAAAATTCTGAAATCATTCTGCAAAGTGTCTTTTCTAGACAGATAATAAGATGACAGGAAAGACCACTGATTTTCATATCCAACTGCAAACAGAGTCCAACATTGAAGATGGTATTTTTATTTGGGAAGTTAGAGATGACTATGACATTGATGCACTGCTGGACATACAAGAAGAAAATGAAAAGTTTGGAATAGGAAAGTTTGGGATAGATAGGACAAGCTGAATCTGTAGCAAAAGATTCAGTCAGGAAACCACCAATACTGCCAATATCCACCCACTAAGTATTATGCGTGACAGATTTAGCCATTTCTGGATTATATCAGTAGGTCAATATTTTTCAGCCAAAGATGTCAAACCTCCTGTTTACCCTTGAAGAAAGAACTATTTAACAAACAGATTGCACAATCTTCTGCAAAATCCTAGAAGCAAAATTAAAAAGTCTATCCCAGATAAAGGAATATTATAAAGTCAACTGCCAATTTCCTAGCAGGCAACACAGACTTCCAGAGTCAACCAGATGGTTCACATTTTCCATATTATGTTCTGGGTAAATCACCACATTCTTCAGTAGTGGTCATGTGCTATATCATTGTCCATTAACAGCAGAGTAATAGCAATAAAATACAAATATTATACTAGCAGCAGTATGATTGAGTGATTTGGCTATTTTAGAATGAAAGTAATTTGATGTAAAAGTATTTGACATGTAGAATGGTTGATTTTTTTTCTCTTTCCACCTATAAAGATTTTTTTCCCTTGCCCAAAATCTGAAAATATAGGTACTTAAAATAATTTTGATGCTTGAAGGAGAATCTCAGAAATTAATGCACTGGTATAGACGACAAATGAGTACAGCTTTTATAAAAAAGCATGCTTCTTTCATAGTTTTACTTGTTACAGTGAATAGGCCCAATTGCTTTATTTCAGTAACATCTTGGCAACATCTAGCAGATGTGTCATTCATTTACAATCTAGTCGGTTAATGTTCAGCTCTGATCTTGTATTTTTTTGACTCATTATTTTTGACTGGTTTTCAGTTAAGAACTAAAATATTTTGTTCTGACCATGAGCAATGCTTATTAGTTACCTTTTATATGCAGTATTTTCCCTAAAATAAATAGCTAATTGATATTAAATGCCACCAAATTGTAAATTTGGCCTTTGAAAGTCAGTGAGAGAGACTTATCTAGTGATATTCTTAATACACCACAAAAAGGAGTTAGGGGAATGATCAAAGGCAGGATATTTGATCGTGTTGCTCTTTCCTTAACTAGTGCTGGGAGAAAGCTAAATTCATTAATGCTGATCACTGGAACAGTTCCATGACACAGACCCATCTTCCAGCTTCTACTTCAGCCCTTGTAGCTAAAAGCAGAGGTACCTTCTTTTTCTTTCAACACCTAGGATACTGGATAGTACCAGAGAATCTCAGGGTCAAGAATGTTCAGTGTTTTTAAGCTGCTCTTTCTTAACCATTTTCTTCACCTCAGATGCAGGCTTGAGTTACAAAAAGAAAAAAAAAAAAGATTAAAAACTGACAGTATACTTGCAAAGGCTCTAAAATGGCAGAAGTGACAAAAAGAAAGACAATCACTCCATATTACAGAAACACATCCCAAATGCATCTCCCTCCCATGACTCACAGGATAAACTATAAATGACTGCTTAACCTGTGGGTTTAGATTCTCAGTTCTATTTCCTATTCTATTTGGTATCCTCAGATAACAGAGAAAGTAGCTGTTGACCTGGGGAGGGATACTGACTTCTATATTCCTGTTTATCCCTGATATAGCCCCCCCCATTCCCTGGGGGTCACTCTGAGGTTGCCCACTATTATCATTCCCCTTTCTCACCTTCCCCTTTCTTCTAAGAACATATTTATCTGTTGGTCAATCAGGCATTTCAGTCTGTAGTCAACCACATTACTGGCTGCTGCATTCTGCTTTGTAAATATTAATATTGGTTGGGCATCTGCTCAAGTGTGAAATAGTCTTTTAGCCACCAGGTCTGTGTTTGGCAAAGCCCTTATCAGACTTGTAAGCAATTTGAAGCTGAATCTCTTTCCACTCAGATAAGCAACACTCTTCTTTGAGCCACTCACATTTCTTTTTTCCTAAATTCATTTTAAATTCTCAGCTGTCAGATGTGGCTCCCTATGTGGCCATATAAATGTTTGTGCCAGAACAACAAGCACCGGAGGAAGGATGGGAAAGCGTATTGATGGGAAAGGACTGCACCTCTCAGTGATGGCTTATGGCAATTTGAAACATGCATGAAGCAGTTACTTGCCTTCTTCAGACACACACACACACACGTTAAATATATTGACTTTATAATGCCCCCAACAGTTTACTCTCAATAAAAGTATACATGGAATGTAAAAAATGTCATCTCAAATAAGGTCTACCAGTCAGAAACATATTTCAGTGGAACTTCAGGGATTCAGTCATGTCCAAAATCACTGCTTCTCTTAGAAGCGACAGCATGAGTTAAAGCAGAGGGAGAGTGACCAACACAAAGTTTCAGGAATATTTGCTTTGACAGTTTCTTTGAAGGAAAGTTTATTCATAGCTTATTGGTACAAACGCTCCTCTTTGTCAGTGGCCTCAGATACTTTGTTCTAACAGTATGAGTAAGAGGAAAAAAAAACAATAAAAAAGACAGCATCAGCCATCATGTTTGTGGCTTGTTTCCCCATTCAATTTCAGATACTACACTAGTATCGCAGTACTAGTAGTACTGTTTTTCTGAGTATCATCTCACATAACTTTTCTGTGTCAATTACACTGTCAGGAAAATAGGAAATCTTCATTTCTTCCTTCCAGCTCTTTCAATTTTCTTTTTTGTCTTTCCTTCTGGCATGCAAAATAAATTAATGTGACTTCAGAGGATGTGTATAAGACATGGCAGTAGGAAGTCGTCAAAATACCATGCACTGGCTTTGGCCTTAGAAAATGTCTTATGTTAAAGAAATATTTCAGACATCAGCCACCTTAGTGGCTGATACAGAATAGTAACAGGCAATAAGCAAGTGCGAAACAATGGGAAATGAAGACTCAGTAATGTTTCATTACCAAGAACTAGCAGTGAGTATATGAACTGGGCAAAAATCCACAGTGAATTACCCTATGGGTTGAAGCATTAAGACGAAAGCAATTTAGAATATACTCAAGATCATATTTGTCTAGTTTATGCCCTTCCTTGCTGGTTCCTGCGATAACAGAAAGTACTCAACCTGCAAGAATTCTGTGAAAAGACCAGAAATATTTGCTGAAAGCTTTCCCTAAGTAACAGTGCTGGTCACCAGTGAGGTCCTTCTCACTTCAGTGTATGCAGCATGAAGCATATTTGAGATTTACATTTCAGCTATAGCAGTGCCATTCAACTATTTTGTCATTCAGGTCCAGTACATGAAAAATAAAGTAACACAAAATTATATGTGCGGGGCATTCCATCCTAAACCATGTAAACACATGCCAATGATAACAACTCACTTTTTTTAGATCCAAATTCCTAGATCACCCTAATGGAATAATTCAAAGCATTCATTCAAAGCTACAGAAAATATGAAAATACATGCAGAAAACATCAAAAATTATTTATATGGTATATATTTAAGTAAAAAAAAATACTCAATATGTAAGGGATAATTCACTTTGCACAGAACACCTCATTTTTCCTCTGGAAAAAGTAAAATAGTTTATAAATAATTTGTATGTTAAAGTATTATATATGCATATGAACAAAGTATTATGACTATATAACATAAGCCCACACACAGATAAAATACCCTAGAGGCTGAATTCATTAAATGAATTTTTCTTGGGAAACAGTGAAACAACACAGCCAACCCAACTGAAATCTGTTTGTGATGACAGTTGAGGTGGTACTTCTTTTCTGTCATCATCCAGAGGTGACAAAAAAGACCAGTGTATGTGCCTTAGGACTGGCAGGGGAGAACAATGTAACTTCAGTGACTCAGATTTCCAAGTGCAATCTGTACAGTGATAAATCAGGGAAAGGCATATCTGACCCCTGCTCATTTTTAGTATTCCTCAGAAAGGAACCCTAGATCAAAATACTCCTCTCTTGCTATATTCACTGGCCTCAGTCTTCCTGTAGTGTAATATTTTGCTTCCTACATAATTGTTTTTCTTCTATTTTGATTCCCTTGCAAGCTAAAATAATTTAACCAGGCTTTACCAATGATAGTGTATCTTTCCTATTCAGCTGTACATTGAGCTTTCAAATTCAAGGCAGTTACCTTGAACAAATTGGTTTTCTTGCCTGAAAATGTAATTTTCTTTTGTTGTTCAATGTCAATATTTAAGTCAGGATTCTTCTGTCTCACTTCCTGAGTTTCTCGACCTGTAAAATGTAAGTCGTCCCTTTTGTAAAAAGCTTCAAGACCTGCTGCTGAAAATATTAAATGACAACTGGATACTAATAATTTATTAATTAAATTGTGCTGGTTTCTTACAAAATAAATTCCAAATTTATTTTAGGGTTATAGATTAAAGTACAGCTGGACCAAGAGAAATTAAAATCCAAACCATAAACTAGGTAACAGTTTTACCTCATGTGACTGTAGAAGATGTCCCCTTTATATTTTTATTACTATTTCTGGTCTGCTAATGTGTGTAGTATGTCACAGTATTACTGTGGATTGACAAATTTAGGAGAGCAAAGGAAGTCAAAATCCGTAGTAGAAAAGATGAATGAAAGCCCAGGGATTACAAGTTTGGTTCTCCAGGATGCTTCTGATTGACTTTGTCTGATTTTTCACTCTACACTCAAAAGTTTATTAAATTCTCCCTTCCAAACATTTTTTTTTTTTAAATTAGACTTAAAAAGTGTAAACAAATGTTGATAAAAGGAAGAAAAATATGCTGATATAGAGTCCTACAGTCTTCTCACAAGATAACTGTAACTTGCACATTTCAGATCTAGCTTTTGTGTCATGCTTAGTGCACACAAAGGGCAGAGCTTTAGAGCTGTGTGTATTCCAGGCAAGGTCACAGATGGGAGATTTGCACTGGCAGGGACTTTTAGTGATGGAAGAGAAACTTTGATATATCCTTTTATTTCCCCACATCCAAGCTTCAGGGATCCACAAATGGGAATGGTGCCTGCACTATGGTGCTATTTAATTGCTCTAGCTGGGTGTGGTTTTGCTAATTATACTAACATGAATTAAGAGGTACAGTCTTGGTTATGAGTTCTGTTTCTTTAGTGAAAGACTTTAAACTGGATTTTATGAACCAGTCATGAAGTGCTTTCTGACACAAACACCACCAACTGTTCCTTGTATTAGAACAAAGACCATTCTTAACAGAAAATACATTTTTGATTGTACTTTTCAAACTACTGTCAATGATATAGTTTATATTTTACACTCTTCGGTAGAAGCTCATAATAAGAAAACAGAAAGCATAGGGGTTTTTTTATTATTTAATCATAGTTGAGATACTACATTTTAAAAAATATATTAGAGTCTAAAGGACAACTGTTTCTTCTCTTGCTCAGGGTGGGTTTTGACTTCTGTCTTTTGTTTTAAAGATATGTTTTTTCATTCCAGCAAGTGAAATACTTGTATTTTTTATAAATAATGTAAAATAAATAGGGAAATCCATGTAAGTTAAAAGGAAAAAAAATAGAAGTTATTTAATAACTTTCAACAGTTTTGGAAATCTTAAACTACCTTTCTTTCTCTAGGAAAGAAATTAATTTAAATCTATGTACTTACAATACTTTAACTTTTGATGAAACATATTTTTCACTGAAAAAATATTACAGCTTTTTTTTGTGAACACACCTAGTACTTTACATATATTTTCCACATCTTATATCACTTTACAGTAGTCTGTGACACAACTGAAACAATAATTCCACAGATCCCTTTTATGATATTTGTCTGAAGCTCTTCCAATGTCTTTATATGAAAGAATAGAAGGCAGAAAGGGACAAAAAATTGGACTAATTTTAATGTGTATGATAAGGTAGTTAGAATAAGGGTATCTTATTCTAAGATTATGCAGTATCTGTGGTTAATACAGATGCAGTACTAGAAGTATAGATACAGAAATACATTTCTACTAATGGCAAAATATGATATAATATATCCATACTTATTTCCTCAGCAGGTAGAGGCAGCCAGTACTTCAAAATCATCACCTCCTTTGCTTCCTACTGCTATTGTTGCACTCAATAATGAGATTTTCAGTTCTGCTATTCATACCTTTCTTATAGCATGGCTCAGATTCTGAACACAGTTACACTGCTGTGAATCCAGCTTCACGCCAGCAGTGTTGCTAAAGATGCTCTGATCTCCATCATGCTCACACATAAGAAGACAAGTCAGGTTCTGTCTCTTTTATTCTTCTACATTAACCTGAATATGTGCAAGACAGACATGCTCCTATATTCATCAATGCTACAGCTGGACCTGGAGGTTCTCAGCTCCCTTTTAGCATCTGCTAAAACCTCTTGGTTTACAAAAACTTGGAAATGTTTTCATGGTCATCATAAAAAACTCTGTTAGGATTATATTCTGTACTGGAACTATTGCAGTTTATTTTTTATATAATTTTTTTATATATTTGCAATTTCTTGATTTAGATATGTTTTTAAAACATAGTTATTAGAAAAGGATTCATTGTTTTTAGATGATGAATTATTTTCTGCTTTGTGGAACAACCTCAGTAGGCAGTCCAGGCACAGACATATGGACAGCTAAAAGCCTGGAAACAGGGAAACTCTGCTAGAGATTGCAAGTGTTTCCAGAGTAAAGTGATAGCTGAGTTGAGTTTCTCAGGATGACATGCTGCACTTAGCTATCTAAGTTCAACCACATACGCCTAAATCTTCTCTTTTTGATGTGGATTTCAGTTTTACCTTAGCTGGAATACAGCTTAGAGATATTTGCCACTCTCCTGTCATGTAAGCAATGAAAAATTTCAAGGTTTATCCTCCTCATGTTTCTTTGATAAAGACTTTACTAAGCACATCAAGCATTTCAGTTTAATGATAAAGTACAAGCAAAAGCTTACGGCTGGGAAATGAATGAGTGAAAGAGGTTTGGAAATGGTATATACAGTATCTGAGACAAAGCTAACAAAAATAGCACTGGATGAAATCCACAAAAAAATCCTTGTTTAACCAGTACATAAGTGTCCACAAGATTCTGCCATGCTTCTTTTCTGCCCTGCCTGCCACTGCAGGGTCCTAATGTCACTGGGGTGCCTGTCCAACCCTGCTTTGATGAACATCCATGTAGGAGAATGGCACCTGCTTCCTGCAAAGAGATCCACTGCAGTGCTGACCACGAGGGTGGTGGGGCCAGACATCCTGCTCATGTTTGACACATGGCTTGATGTGTCAGGACAGTGTCACCCAAGGCAAGAGCCCTCAGGGAAGGGATGGGAGGTGACACTCTCTAAGGAGAAGCATCCATGCTGACCTTCAAGACAGGCTGCAAACCTGCTTCCCACTCCCTTCTCCCCAGGGACACAAGCTAGACAATCATGTCAGTTATTGTTTTTACTTGAGTGTTTCTTCAGAAATAAATGAAACTCTTGCTTGTATCAAGGGACACCCTGAGAATGGGCTCAATTTATAGAGAAGCAAGTATTGTCTGATGTGCATGACTTCAAATGCAAGAAACAGTGATAGTCACTGAATGGCAGTCTGCAGCATTAAACTTATCCCCTCTGTGAGCAGCACGTCTTTTCAGGATTAACAATTTATGAAGTTAATGCACATGTAAGTATGCAGCTGTCCTTTTCTATTTTTAATAACCAAAAAGAAAATGTCACCAAGGAAAGGAGAAAAAAGCTGTTTCTCAGTCGGGACTGTACAGAAAACAGTGGCAGAGCTATTCTCTGTGCTGTAAAATGGTACTAACCAGTTTTGTCACAGAGCTTAAAAATACCAGATAGACCAAAATATTTAAACTCTCATAATTTTGCTTTTATGTTATTATTGAAGTGTTCTTTGAAATAACTTATTTTAACTTAGATTGTAAAATGATTCCTACTCTATGTGTAGCTTTGTATAAAAAAAAACATTAAACAAAACTATTTGAGATATTTCACTATTTAATTGCATTTTATTTCTGTTTTACGCAAGACTTAATACAAGTAATGCCTTACTTTTCTGGGCATTTATGCATGAAGAATCCGTAAGTGTATTGCAAAACTACATACACGAACGAAAAACTTTCAGTGTTTAAATGCAGTAGTCTTCTGAGGAGGTTTATATGTAAACATGTATTTTTCTGCTTGCCATCAGTTTCTTGTACTTTGGTAATGGATGTGCTATAAATACTTTGATAGGAATAGAAACTGCAGCTGCATGAAAAGATGAATTTTGAGCATTAAATATTTTGCTAGGATATCAGTACAATTTCTCACTCATTTGAAAAGTATTGTGAAATTTATGCAGTAATGATCTGCAGAAAGCCAGACAAGAAAAGGACTTATACAGGAATACAAAGGTGGCCACAGACTTGACTACATGGGAGGTGAAGATGAAAATTGAATTGCTGAACTAGAGAAAAGTGTTTTTTTTTGTTCAGAATCATATTTGAGATGAGTCCCATTTAATATCTGTAGTAATGACCTTTGCAAAGAAGCATGCTGCAGAAATGTGGCGACAAAAAGTTGTAAGATATTACAGAGGAAAAATCATGCTGAAGACCTAAATAATAAAAATGGGATGAAAGGTAATGGTACAAAAATGCATCTTGGAAATTATCAATAATAATTTCTTCTTTAAGCATCTGAGTGAAAAGAAAAGGAGAGCAAAGAATTGGTTGTGCTAATTGATCATAGTTCCCCTGAACAAAGTAATACAGTCATTAAAGAAGAAGTTGTATGCAATTCCAGAACATAACAAGTGAGGAATACCCAGAAGGAAAAACTGTACCGCTCTGCAAGGTACAGGTAAGACCTGACCTAGAATACTGCGTTTAATTATGGCTTCTCACACTTACAGAAGACAATTCAAATTAAAGAAAGTGTTTCTAGATTTTTTCCTCTTTTTTTTAATACTTTTTTATTTGAAAGCCCAAAGGAAGAAAAAGCAATGCAAACAGAAATGACAGTGTTAGTACAAAAATAAGTTGATTTTAACCAATTGTGAGTTCAGAAGTTTTCTAACAAGACAGAACAAGGTTTTGCAGTTTGATAAGTTTATACACATGTGGTTGCTTGAGATAGTACAAATTCAGTAAATTGGGAATTGCCTTCCAGCCACATCTATGATGAGATCCCCAAATTAGCTACAGCTTTGGGCTGGATTGCATAGATAATTTTCTTATAGGTACTTCTCAAAATCTTTTGATAAATTAAGGCGAAAAACAAAATCAAAACCAGGTTTTCCTTGTATTGCTTGTGCTGTGGGCTGACAGATTTTCTTTCTGGGAGCTGCACACTTAGCAGCTTTGCAGCTCACGTCCACTCAGTACACCCAGTGAGGGCACCAGGCAGAAGCAATCTTTCCTCCCTTTGCCCAGCCCACATTGCCTACAGTGCAATGCACCAACTTACAGGAAAATGAATGCAACCTGCTTTCTGTCATGACTCACAATGAAGCTGGTCAGTTATACAAAACCCAAAAGTTTATAAATGTTACATTCTGCCCAGAAAAACAAACAAAAAACCCCTACCTAGCAGGTCTTCCCAGGAATGTGCTCTACAGTTGGAAGTAGCACATACACTGTACACATGCTGCTACAAACATGGTGATTAACAGACAAGCTCTCAGCAGAGGATGTGGAATCCAGACAGTGTGCCATTCCGACAAGACAGGACTAAAAAATATTTTGGTTGCAGATGAAAATAATAATCCAAACCCAAAAATATTGCACAAACTTTATACTGGTAGGAGACAGATGAGACTATGTTAGAAGATCTGCTAGATTCAAACAACTTTTATCATCTATTTAAAACTATATATGCTGCACTTGATCTTTTGGAAACTGTCTTAACAACTCTGTTTATGTGTAATGATAGCAGGTCCACCTTTTGGTGAAACCCTATCATCATAATTGAAGAGTATGTACCCAACATGCTGTTGATTTCATAAGACTTCATCACTTCCTTGGCTGTCAGTCTCAGCAATTGCAATGTTATGTTCCTTCCTCCCACACTGTAATTTCTTTAGCACAGGGCAGGCAGTGGAGCATGATGTTTATGCTGCTCTACTGCTGTTGCTACTTCATTGAATGCATCTGTGATACAAGTTGCTCTACCATTATGAGAATAATAATATATTATGAAGCAGGCTACTTATTATGCTAGCATTATTCAGTAAAGGTATTTTTAATGAATGTTTAATTTCCATCATCACTACAATTTGCATAGAGCTGCCTATAAGTCTCAAACAAAACAAATAATTGTAATCCAGAGTCATTAGTGCTACAGTTATGAAGTCAATTCATACATATATGAAAATCTTTATTGTTTCAGAAAGGTAAGTCTTTTGGGGTTATGCTAATAATCTGTTTCCTGAGCTTATCTGCATTAAGGATCAATTACTGTGTTTAGAAAAAAAATGGTATACTGTGTTTACTTTTGGGACAACATGAAACATATTTTTCTCCCTTGAAGGTCTCAGCAGCAACTGAATAGAGTATTCACTGCCACCAGACCCTAAATATCTGCCCACTGAAGAAGAACCTTTAAGGTTTCTTCCACATTCCTCTTGAAAAACATACACCTATATTTATACACCTGTGCTATGATTCCAGGAGGGAAACGTAAGACTTAAAATCCCTCTGGAAACCACAGCAATATACCTTTTTTGTAATATATTTATAAGGCAGATACCTGGCATACACCAATACAAGTGGTCATCAACAGGAGCAGGATTCAAGGGACATATATAAGCAGCAAGGGCAGACATCATCTGATAGATTTTGCTGAAGGGAGACAAATGATCTAAAGTTTAAACTCTCTGCTGTTCTCTTTGCACCTCTGGAAGAGGCTATTGCTCTCTGAAACAGTAAAGAAAATAATGTGTTGGCACCTCTGGTGCCTCAATTCACAGCCTAATAACCAAATCTATTAATAAAACAACATTTCAGTGTTGCATTAAGAGATATCACTTTTATTTGGTTCTGACATTGTAGATGAGAGACATTCCTTTTATCACTGAAATACCATGTATTTCTAATGTAAACAACAGTGCAGCCCTTTAATTTATATTTTAGAAGCTGTTTTGCTCAATAATCCTATAGTTCATAAATAATATTCTTGGTGAGCAGGTTTCCTAATATGTAGCAAAAACTCCACATATAACAGAATATATTTAATATGATGACTTTATATTCTCTATTATGTAGCAAGTACATTTCTTTCTCTCTTATTTCATCATTAACACTGAAAATTAAGAGATAGATAGGTATAGCACTTAATTAATTAGCATCACAGTGTGTGCAGAAAACATGACATAATTGCAACATATCATATACTATGGAAAGCTATTGTGCAGATTATCTATTATGACTTCTATTGGGACACTAGATATAGTATACAAGATGGTGCCCATGTTAAGTAGCTTTCATTGATTTCACTCATATCAGTGCTGTTATAACTGTTGAAACTACCCACTTGGACTTATTTTTCTTTTTCAAAATTTTATGTAGCCCAGTCCCACATTCACTACTCTGCACAGAGTCGATTTTCTTCAGCCTACAACCTAAATTAATGGAATACAGTGAAATCTTTGAATTGTAGCATAAGGCTGAACTGTGCAAAGAAAACCTCTACAGAAAAATGCATATTAATAAATACAAGAAAACTCATGGAAAACTCTACTGGTGAAGGATTGGGCAGATGCTGTACCTTTTGGCACATTGAACGATGATATACAGTGCCAACAAGCTCTTTTTCAGACAGCGTTTGGGCACAGCTTTAAAGAGCATGGGTCAGGGTTTGTTCTCACAAGGTCAGTTGCACATGGCCACAGCGGTTTTGGGTGAAGAGGTGTTTAGTGTATAAATGGAGACCTTTTGTCTCAGAAACAGCTTGAGTTTTTTTAAGTTGGTAAAAAGAACACAGTACAGATGGTCAAAATTGACTTAGCACTCACTTCTGCTTAGCTTTCTTCTATTCCTTTGCTGAGAAGCCCAAGAAATAGTTCATGAGGGATCAAAACCAGACAATCTAACTGCTGTTGGACAAGCACTTCTGCCTCCATCTGCTTTGCTGCTGTTTTTCACTAATGACCAACTGCAGAGACAGAGAGACATAGAGCTAACAGGCATTACATAACCCTACAGTAGCTCTGACACTGAGTTAAGCTTTCCACAACAGCCCCCCATGCCTTCAGTGCTGCAGTGTGCTGCAGAGTCACTCCTCTGAAGTCTAAAGATACTTACTGGTTCAAGACACTGGGGACAAGAAATGAGGGGACAGTCATTTCTCCAGCGATATCTCCAAATGCAACACATGTGCATTACAGTTTAGCAAGATATTACAGTTGAAATCATCAGGAGTTTCTTGTTGCAAAATGGTTTGGAACAAAGAAAGCAATTCTAGCTTGAAAGCAGATTTGCATACAGGAGCTGAATTTATCAAACTGTGGGATGTATTTTGGAAGAAGAGAGAATACAAATGAAGAAAAAGAGAAGCAAATTTAAGATGATTATGCCTTCCAATTACATACATTACCCCGTTCTTATCTTCTGACATGTAGAGCTTCTATTTTCCAAATAAGACACCTCAATACCTTAATTGAAAACAAATATGCTGAAAAACAGAGGAAGAAGCATATCCTAATCCTGTAAAGTGATATAAAGCCAGCTAAGAGCACAATAAGATAAGGAATAGGGACAAATTGGTGATAAAATGTCAATATTCCAATAGATGTATACCCACAGTCCATTAGATTTAATTAGGCTCTCTCAGCAAGCAATAAATAATGTAAAAGATGAATTGAGAAAGAAGTCAACTGACTGCTGGGAAACACTCATAGGTTGGTGTACCAAGGCTAATCTTTAGAGTAAATTAAGAACTAGCCCAGACACGTTAAACAGAGAATTTGAAAAAAAGAGCAATGCCTAATATTAGTACAGGATTAAGAGATTACACAAAGGCATTGTTGATCTACTCAGGTTTTAATTATTGATATCATAAAAAGGTATTAAGAAAGACTCCAATGAAAGAAAGCACTAGACCCCATTCTGAACCCTGGTAACAATTTTTGTGCAGCACGTGGACACTGCAGCTTCACCCTGTGTACAGCAGGGCTCCATGGAGCTGCCCCTCTACACTCCATCAACTGGATTAAAACCTGCAGTTGACAGGGTGTGCATGGAAAATGAAATGCAAATGAACTGGTGGTCACATTTGCAGGATCAGGGCAGAAGAGCAGCAAGTGCAACACACATGGCTGAGCACACAAAACCAAACAGAAAAAGGGAAAATGACAATGAGAAAATATAAGCAGTAGTTCTTGCAGCACTGAGGAGCAAAAATACAATATAATTTGTCAGAATAAAAACTATAATTTTTTGCTGACATCAGTGATGGGATTTTATGTTTTCCATGGCTCTTCTCAGTTCTTCATTAAAAAGATGTCTGAAAAAGCATGTGACATTTTAAAAAGCTTTAAAAGCACCTGAAATAAAGAGCACATGAAGCAAAAGAAGGAGAATTCTTGGGTTAATTTTTGGTGGAGGCCAAGGCACAATAAAAAATAAGATGATACAAGGAAACATATTTTCAGATTTGCTCAGAAAGTAACAACTAATTTTTTAAATTGTTTTGTTTCGTTTTTGCAACCTAATCGCAATAGTTGTCAATTCTACTTACTTAAAATTGATTGGATGAAACTCGGATAGAAGTGACACAAACTGCCATGTCCCACAGGGCAGACCTTCTCTTGTCATGTGTGAAAAGCAACAAATGGTCTTTTATTCAAAAATGATGCTATGACAGTTTGCATTATGCCTTGAGACAGGCATTTAGTTTGCATATTACAAATAGAATGGGACTCATCAGAGCAGAAGGTTGAAGACCAAGTTTCTGGCCTTCAGGAAAAAAATCTTTATTTTTTTAAATTTCTGCTTCTAATCTGCCCTTATAAGATTTTATAGCAGAAAGGAAGAGAGAAGAAAAGTTCTCCAAATGTTTGTAGATTTAACCATTATTTTGTGTTTGCCATTTTAAACTGTACATTAATACTCTGAAATTAGCTCAGCGGTAGGTAGGTAGGTGGCCAGGAGCAGGGATTTATTTTCTTAACTTAGGTACAAACTCCTTGGTTGTTCCGTGCTGCTCTTCAGTTTGAGACCATCCAAGTTACTGACAGCTAACACATTACATCAAGAATTATCCATGGCATATTTCCAGAGCTGCACCTGAGCACCAGGGCAGTACTAACACACATCAACTGTATCACTTCTGGCATTGGACAAGCTTCATCAGCACTTGCTGGAGATGTGCTCCACTGCCCTGTGTAGACCTGTCCTGTGGGAGGTATAGAGGGTCCAAGATCCACTATGCCTTCAGCAGCTCATTCTTCTTAATTTTGTTTTTTATTAATTTGGAGATGCCCTTTTTATTTTTAATTTTCAGAAATGGTAGCATATCCATGCAACCTCTGCGTGTTTGCTGTGTTTAAACGCACTATTACTGTGACAACATCTAATGAGTCCACGCAGCAAGGGGAAATTTGCTCAATGATTTCTTTGGTATTGTGCAGGTTTTGAAAGACTAGAGCCTTTCCCTGGCATTTTCTGATAAAAGATAGCTGCTAAATGTCTATTTTCCAATAAATTTCCTGGTAAAAATTGGCAGGGCTTCCCTTATTGGATAAATATTTGAGAAAGGTTTAAATCGCCACATAAATTTATTTGTTGGATTTTTTTTTATTATTACCTTTTAGAACGTAATTGAGATGTTAGATCATAGCCTTCTGGCAGTACTAAAGCACTTACTGTTCAAATTCTTTAGTGAAAGGACTCTCAGAATCATTTAGTTAGTATCTGCAACCCAGACATGCAGCCACATCCTTAGACTCGTGTAGAATGTATATAGAAATAGGATATTTTTGGTAACAACTTCAAGTTTTGTTTGATCAGCTAATTCCAGTTCAGAAGAGTTGACCTTGCTGCAACAAAGTGCTTGATATTTGCTCAGTTTAAAATTATGTACAGTACCCTGGGTTTGCTGATGTGTTTTTGTGTTTTATTAAACTTACTAATACTGTCACATTTTGTAAAATAAATAATTTGCTTTATAAATTTTGAGAAAAGGACATCAAATTCTCACCCAAATTGGTCTTTCCTGCAACAACCTTGCACTGAAATTTTCTTGATGAACCTACAGAACAAGAATTAAGTATAATTTGATTCTTGCAAAGTATCCTGTACATTAATTTAAAAATTAATCATTACAAATCATATGTCTAGTGGAAATTGGTTATTTAAGGGACAATTTGGCATTTAATTTTTGTTTCAAGCGGTTTGTGTGGAAGAAAATAATTAAAACAAACAGCACTAGACTTGATAAATACAGAATAAAATAACCCAGCTGAGGAAGCACTTTGGTGATGGTTACCCAAAACTGCTCATACCCTTCTGTTGATGCATACATGGAATCTTTTAATAATCACAGAAAAATAAAGTTTATTTGGTGTTTTCTGAAACTGAATCTGTATTTGGACAACAAACAGCATCTACTTCCCACATCACCTGTGTTGGTACCTTTAAAGCATTGGCTGGTAATGAAAGAAAAGCTGTTTATGCTACAAAAAAACTAGCTGTTTATGCTACTAAACACTGAATGAAAAGTGTGTCTGTATGACCCAGAGCTGTTTGGCTAAACCTTAGATCTTACTTTCATAACCCCTGGCAAGGCTAAAGTAAACATACAGGATTGTTGAGGTTAGAATGGATCTCTGGGGATCACCCAATCCAAACTCCCACTCAAACTAAGATCAACTACAGCCAGTTGCCTGGGACCATGCCCAGACAATGTTCTGAGTATCTCCCAGGATGGAGACTCCACAACCTCTCAGGGCAGCTTATTTCAGTGTTCAACCATGCCCACAGTAACAGGGGGTTTTGTATGTTTAAACAGAATTCCTTCTATTCCCAATTGTATTCATTGTCCTTATCTTGTCACTGGGCACAACTTGGAAGGATCTGGTTCCATCTTCTTTACTTTTTTCCCAAAGATATTTACGCACATTGATAAGCCCCCTCCTGAGTTTTTTTTTATTTTCCAGACTAAACAGTCCCAGCTGTCTCTGAGTCCTCCTATGCTCTAAGCCTTTAATAATTTTTGTGTCTCCAGTATGTCCATGTCTTTCTAGTCTCACAGGACTATGTGGCTGAGCAGCGCTCAGTATGTATCCTGGGCATTCATGCATGGAAGAAGCCTGCTACTTTCTTTTTTCAAATGAACACCTTTAAATCTCTTGATATTACAAGGAAACAATAGGTGGTTCATTGAGGACTGTGAAACAATGCTTAACAAGGAAGGAAGTGTGAAGATGCAGACATTTATAGATTTTATTCTAATTCCTGCTCTTTCATTAGTTTTGATTTAATTAATTTCAAACTAAATGACTGAAATCATATTATACTTCTTTTACCCATGTTGCCAAAATTCTGTATCACTGTGGCAAGAAATTTTAGATTCTCTGAACTAAGCAGCAAAGGTACAGGGGGGGCACTACTTTTCTTACATAGAGTGGGAATCATCTAAAAGTATCATACACACAACTTCCCAAAATTGATAATAACTTGTTTTTACATTTTCTCTATCAAGAGTTTTACACAGGATCCTTGTAGAGAGAACCATGTGAAAAACCAGAAATTAGTCAAGGAAGAGCTGTCAAAGCTCCCCAGGTAACACCTGAATCTCACAATCACAGTTGATGCTTCCCAGTCGCCTTCTAGCTTAGAATGTGACTTACTGAAATTCTTTTCAGAATGAGCTTTGTTGTGAGAGGAGGGTGGGTGCACACTGCCCCTGTGTCTAGCCTGATCTTCTGACTCACACAGTGAGGATTACTGCCTCGGCTGTAGCCTTGCAGTGAAAACCAGCGGCATACAGCGGCTTCCAGTCAGCACCAGGGCCACCCTTGGCAGACAGCAGGAGCACAGACACAGAGCCTTTGCATTTCCAGTGCAGAAGATGCACCCAGACCTGGCATTAGCATAAGAGCTTGTACAGGGGAGAGAAATGAGAGCTTCACTGACTCCTTTCTCATGGATATGCACAACACAGTTGGCCATCAAAGCAGCAGCTCCTTACCATTTTTTGGGCTGCTGGAAAATTTATCAAACTTTACAATTAATGTACGTTACTTCTGGGGAGACCAGGGTAAAGCAGGTTATTTTAGTCTCCATTTCCAGTATACATTAGAAGATATAGGAGTGTTGTAATAGGTTATTGCATTTTTGTACCTCAAGACCTTTACAACTTCATACATAGGGTCAGAGTTACTGTGTCTGTTTCAAAGATTTCTGTACTTCTATTAGTATAGAACACATCATCTGTGCTTTCCTTACACTTTCCTTCAGATAAAGAAGTAAAATGTATTGATACTTCTAGTAACTAATAGTTATAACGAAGAAAAACTTCTTTCATACTTTCATCTCTATCAAATATTAAACCATTTGTAACAGCCATGCTTGATAAAGATGAGGAAGTTTATGTATTTTCCCACCCCCACCTCTACCCTTGCCCTTCTAAATTTCTGAAGAACAGAAATTTGTTCTTCAGAAAAGAATTCAAAGTATCTCTGATTTAAGTATCTTTTTTTTGCTATCTATCAAACCACGTGTCACTGCATCATGGCCTATATGGCATAACTACTGTACTGTGAAGAAAAGTGATTTATTTACTAACAGAGGAACATGGGCAATAAACATCTATTTAGAAAATGGAAAATAAGTGACTCTGAATTCAGTGCCTATTGGAAATATTTTGAATCTTACACATAGCAGTTCATTTCTTTTATTCATTGACTGTTCTTCCAGATAATATGAGTATGTTCTAATGAAGCTAAATTTAACACCTATAAGTGTTCAGAAGGAAAGTGCTTTTCCTTTGGGATGCATGTTCATTCATTTTTTCTACCTAACTGGTATCAACATCCAGACAAGTTCCATGATGAGAAATTGATACTAACCATGTGTGGCATAAAGTTGGTGATCTGTGACTGAATACTGATTTGAGTTTTGCAGATATGAGACATCAATTTCCCAGTAGTGGTCTTTCTATAAGAAGCTTAAGAATTCTGAAGGTTAGTACTTTCTGAAGCTCAGAAGATTTTAAAGCTTAAAGAATTTATTTTTCTTTTAATTGTAGGGTACAGGAAACTTGAAGGTTTTTTAGGCTGGATGACACGAATCAGGCTGTGGACCATGACTTCAAAGTTCTATATACAGGGTTGTAAGTACTTAAGATCACTGTTGCCTGTCTTAAAACACTGCCAAGGCCACAAGAGAAACTTGTCATAAGATAAGCCCTGACAGCAGGAACTTGAGATAAGCACAGATAGAAGAAATTTTCAACAGGAAGGCACTAATTCCAGGTCTAGTGGATGTAAGGTCTGGTTAGTACATCCTGGTTAATGCATCGAGGCACAAAGTTCCCACTGTGGCAAACTGTGGGAAAGAACCCAACAGTCTTTGCTTAAAAAACTGCTAAGTTGAAGAAAAAAGAAATCTCCATTCCTCACAGCACAAACCAAGAAAAAATAATATTTAATAACAGCAACAACTAAATCTCCTCTAAGGGGCTGATAAACTGTCTGATAATAGAAACTTATAGAATGAATCCTAGTGAGCTTAAATTACTGCATTTTACAGTGAATACTATCTATGAAAAAAAAAATCCAGTGTCCAGTAATAATAATTTGGTCTCCTCCTTAGGAATTTTACAGTTACTATGGTTATATTCTGGAAGCTGAAAACAGCGAAATAATAAAACTTAATTGGACAGAAAGGAAAAAAAAAAAAAGTCCTTTATTATAACAGCTGAAATCAGTAGCATGAAAAGCACCAACATAACCTAAAGGCATATTCTGGAAATACGTATTTCACTTCCATATAAAAGAAAGCAATTAAAAATTCTTTTCAAATATCTCACTTATATACACTTATCTATTTCGTTCCTGCCACTATATTGTGCCAATAATCAGCAGTAGCAACCATATGTTTTCTATTTCCATTTAGATGCAGAACTATTTTCAGCCTGTTTGATGAGACTGTGTGAAATGAAACCTTTTCCCCACCTGAAAACCATGTCATCCCAACAGAGAAGCTTTATCACCCTTTCAAGAAAAAGAAATATGCTTGTCCATATGATTGTCTTTGATAGCACTTGGTCACAATGGGATTTATTAATGAAGAGTCAGAGAACATCAGTCACCTTCTAGACCACAGCAGTGATGGGGAAATTAAGCCAAATAATCTTATGCTTTTTGGAGTCACCAAAATGCTTAATTCCGTTTCTCCCCACTATTCTACCGGAGTTCACTTGCAGCAGGAAAGCTGTCAGGAAATAAGAACATGAATGGGGAAACAAGTACTGAATCTCTTCCTGAAGAGTGGCTACAAGTGAAAGTAAAATGTACTTTGCCTTCTTCAAAATCAGGTTATTCATGCAGTACCTAAAAGAGAGTTTGAATTTTCTGCACATATCTTCAAATTCTAAATTCCTTGTTCTTTGAATCCTATGAGCTCCAGTCATGGAACAATCTCTCCAGAACACAAGAACATGTGTTTCTTCACCTATATTTGCAAATATACATCCATGTGAACAAAAAAAAAAAAAAAACCAAAAACAACCAAGCAAAAATAACCCCACCTTTTCTACCTGATGTAACCTAATAGCAAACATGGCCTACAGAATGAGCTATCAGGCTGACTCCAGCAACTCTGCCTAACATACAGGTGATACTCAACACTGCAAGGTTATGGGGAAGCCATCGTTTGAGATCGATATCAAAGTCAGTGGTGACTGCACTGAGGCGTAGAAGCACAGTTTAGCTTAGTTAACTTAAAGCTACCAAGATCCTCTTCCACAAGACATTTAATTACATGTAGAGCTGAGCCCAGTCTCACACCAAAGTGTTCTTTGAACAATGCTGTGACCCTCACAGCTACAAACCGTCTTGCAGCCAGGGCAAGCAACAGCAAAAACTGCAAAAGAAATAAATCCTATTCCTAGAAGAAGGCACTGAAGGTGTTAAGTCTACTAGAGCAATGAAGAGAGATATAAATCTTGCAGCATCATCTCAACATCTTCAGTTTGAGAGGCAGGGAAAAAAAATAATTTATCCTGAATTTCCTCTTGCTCTTCTTTCTGGTGTGGAAGAGACAACTGTTGACTTCAGAGTGCTGATAAATGAAGGAGTAGTTAGGTTGAAGTCTCTGAAATGACACTTTCTGAAGTAAATTCCAACTTGTATTGCAGTCAGATGCAGAAGAGCTGTCAGAGAGATTTACCTCTCAAGAAGCAGTGTTTGGTAGGATGGTAGATCAAGTTTTATGTTCTTATCAAAACACATTAATTCAAAACTGATTTACACTTTAGGGATGAAAATTTATAGACAAAGAATTTTTAAATTATCACAAGTAAATAAAAAAACATAAAAGATGAATAATTCACTTTCATTAATGCTTTAGGCTGTCTTTCTCTTGAGAATTCATTCAGGAAGAATAGCTATTTGTCCACTCCAACCCAGTACTACTGAAATTGGTTCTTACTATTCAAGCAGTAAGGAAGCATCCTCTCAGATCAGGCAGTACAATCAACTGTCTTTTAACAAAAAAATAAAATCATTACTTCCAGTTTGGATGGACAGGTTTTAAAGAGCAAATGAAAATTGATTCTTTTTCTAAATAAAATTTTAAATAAGGAAATTGTTACGTATTATTTATAGTCAAAGTGATCAAGTACTTGGTAGACAGCTCTGAAGCAGTGTTTCCAGGGTCTCTCTCAACTTTGTTTCCCTGATACCCACAGCACCTCAACCCCAAGCACAGAACAGTCTTTCAGGTCACCAATACATTTTCTCTCCTAAGTCAGGCTCTTCATGAATGCCTACTGCTGCTACCTCCCGTTAAGAAATACAGTCAGTACATATCCAAATTATATTAAAAAAATCTAATTCTAAGCCACTATTCACATAATCAAGCAGTTATGTCATTTTACCAGCTCAAGAAATGTATTTTACTTATTTCTATAAATTATTGTCATCATCATCATTATTATTATTATCTTTGAAGAAGGCATAGAAAAAGTAATTAAATGGCAAAAAGAATTCAGAAAATCTCACCATTTTTTATTTATAGTGAAAGGCCCTGATGGCTACAGGTACTGTAATCATAGAGTCCAATTAATAAAACTCTTTTTATCTCTTACCAAATAATATTATGGCAATTTTTTAGCAACTTCATTCTAAGGAGGAAGATTAACAGAGTGCATGATTTTGTTAGAACTGGTGGGTCTGTGAATTCTTTCTAAAAATAATTCTTATTGCAAGTGGAATGAGAAGTATTTCACATCCTCTGCTGTAGCATGAGAGGAAAAACATTTTAAAGAAAAAACATATACAGCCAAAGAAATAATTTCCTGAAGAGAAAGAAAAAAAAAAATCAAATAAAAGTCTCAAACGATTAAAATAAAACAGGCATTAAGTGCAACTAAGACAGGATTATATTCATAACTCTTGAACTGATGATTCTGGAGTTCATTGCCTGTAAAAAAGACAAAAAAAAAAAAAAAAACAACAAAAACCAAAAAAAAAAAAAAAAAAAAACCAAACAAAAAAACACCAACCCAACTATTGGTATCTGCAGGCCTCCAGCAAAGCCAAAGCACTATGAATTTGTTAATATAAAAATACACCATTAGATACTGATTTTCAATACACTATATGACTTGCCAATTTTCTCATGTGAAGCCTCCCTGTAAGAGATCAAGAACCACAAATGATAGCCTGGGAAATTTCCTACTGATGCACAGTTGTGCACACACACACAGAGCACTTGTCACCTGTGTTTTGAGAGAAAACCAGGCAGGAAACTGTGGCATGGTAAAGAGCAAAGAGGTAGCTCTTTTCCCAGGTAAAGAGATTTGTGAAAGAGTGTGCACTCTTTTAAAACCAGACTCAGCACATGTTGCAATGCCCAGCTCTGAGCAACGTTTGGATCAGAACTTGCTCAAAACTTGGGCTGGTTTCATCTGCATCAGCCTGAAATGCACCACCTCTGGCCTCAGAGGGGAAATCACCCTGGTACAGAGACCACCTGCAATAGGCTGTGCAGACTAGAGGCTCTTTAATGCATCTTGCAGGGGCCTCAAGCTTCTCAAGTACCTGAGTCACCACCAGCTGCCTTTGAACAGCTTCTGAAAATCAGCACCTCTACCTCTAACTTTTAACACCAAAATACACAGTGGTAAAGGTTTTTCTGTCAGAGCAGTTATGTATTTCTTCACAGAACATTAAGAAGTCCCAACTGAACAGCAGCAAAAGCTATAAATGGAGACCAAGATGTTAACCCTAAAGTCTTCATATGCTTTATTTCACTAAAGTCTTTTTATTTTTCTCTTCATTTTATAAGAAGATTAATGCGCACCCCTGAAAAATTAGTATCATTTTCAGAAAAATTCTATCTTTATCTACTGGAACTAGAAGACAAATAAATTTTAAAATCCTAATTACAGGAAGAGAGATACTAGTCTAGATGCCAAATCAAACCCAAAAAAGCAATGGGGGCAGATAGCCTAAAATAAGAATTCTTTCATGCAATGAAAAATCTCTTTAATCCTTAAAATGGAAAAACCCTCCAGGGTTTCTAGAAGTTTTTGGCCTAAAGAGTTATATTTTTAATGTGTGAACTACTTCTGATGTTTTTCTTTATACAGTGTTCAGTGTAGGTTGTAATGCACTTTCAAATATCTGTATGCTAAAGTGAGAGAATACTTAAAACATTTTCTCTGCAATAAGAGAAATGTACACTACTTCATTGTATTAAAAAAGCTCAATCACTAATAGCCTTTGTTAAAACTGCATTTCCTTTTTGGCAAGATTTCCTATATAACTTCTTTTTAACCTCTTCCCTTTGATGACATCATATTAAAATTGCAAAATAATTCATGAAGACAAGGCAAGAGGCATTCTTGAAAATTCAGGATTTTCCCTAAGAAATGTACAGAGTGGATGGAGGCAAAACATCAAAGAGGATGACTATTTTCTGTGTCCAGCTTGGAACAAGCTTGGGAAAGGTAATTGATCCTTAATACAATGGAATAGAACTGTGTAATATTTTCTTTAAAAAACTTTATTTATAATAAATATATAAATATCAATATATTTTATATTATAAATATAGAATATTTATAATATATAAATATTATAAATATATTATATTTATAAATTATAAATATTTTATAAATATATAAAATATTTATAAATATTTTCTTTAAAATTGCTTGAAAATCATGGCCTAAAGATTTTCAAGCTTTTTAATCCATACCATATGGCTCTGGATTCCCAAAAAACTTCCAAGGAAGTTTTAGGTGAATTCAAGTTCTTATGAGCGTCTGAAGTTTACGACAGCAAAATCCTCATTAATAAACCCCAATTTACAAGTCCTGTTATATTAACTAAATAAGTGAATAGTAATTAAAACTGCTTGCTTAGCTAGGAACTGCTCTCTTAAGTCCTTGCATCTCTTGAAACAAATGGCTGTGGTGTGCTAAATATGAAACAAATAAGTACATGACTGTTTCAGATAATGAGTGGGTTTAAATGCTTAAAAAACCCCAACTGATCCTATGACCTCAGGTATGTGTCTTTTCAGGACTGAATACAGCATGTCTAGAAAACCTGATTCACTTCCTACCACCACCAATTGGCAGGATTAGGTGAAAATGAATGCCTGGCAGAGATGTTTCCTTTATTTTATATTATTTCCTTAAACATACATACATAAACAAATCACCACAGCTCTTTAGAAAATAGGAGGTTTCAATATTGGACTCAAAAACTGACTTCTTTGACCTTATTTTGTAAGGAACAATCCAGACAGTGTAACCTTGCTGTTGGCAGCATTAGAGATGAAGCTGATCTTAATTCCAGTTAAAGTATTGCTTGCTCTTTGATCACATGAAACAAGGTCAAACTTCTTTTACCTGAAGGTGTACCCTGTAAAACTCAGAAAAGTGCTACAAAGAAGCAATAGAATCATTCATAATTTAAATGACAGCATGTTTTATACAAAGGACTGTCAAGGAAAATGATAAGGCTATGAAGTAAATTGAATAGAATTCAAGGAATCAGTTGCAGGTGGTAGAGCTAAATGAGAAGGATTAAAATCATAGTTAAAAGAAAGGGCACTGGAAATGAAAGTAGTTAGAGACATGTAAAATTACTTTACTGATTGCCTAGCATATTTCTAGTATTTTACAAATAAAAAAATAATTGCCTATTAGGAGAAAATAGTTATTAACACATAATAAAAAAGAGAATGAAGAGAAACTTGAAGAACAAAAACACTCAATAAAGAAGATGGGACAGCCTGCAAACACACTTCAGTTATAAGTTGAGGTGCTTTTAGTGATTGAAGTTTTCTTACTAATGAAAACATTTAGAGCCTCGTACACAGATTGCATTGTCTTGTGTAAATGTCAGCAAAAAGATGCTGCATAAAGATTTCATGCAAGTGAAAATGGAGTAGCTAAAATTCTGATTTTTCCCATTAATTTTTTCAGGATTTTTTGTGCAATACTGAGGAATATTGTCTCAGGTGTTTTATTTGACTTTTTTAATGGTAAATAAATCAAATTCTTTTTCCTGTATCCAATGCATGCACATACACACAACAGCCATAAAACATTAAAACAGCAGAAAAAATAATGTAATGTTGCCCAATTGCTTATCTAAATATAAAGCTTTATGATCTAATTACCAGCCAGCTTCATAAGAGATGAAACTAAAGTAGGGAAAATGAGAAGACCCACTGAAATGAAGCCATGAGACATCCCAGGTTTCTATCAGTATCCACATCCCTGAAATGTTCTTATTTCCTGGCAGTATCTCATTAAGATGAATGGGTCGCTTCATGGGAGACTTTCTAAAAGGGCATAGAGAAAAGAAAGGGAGAAATAATAGCCTTTACTTTCTGCATCATTTAATGGATATTTACTGGCATGGCAATCAGGTGCTTTACATTTAAAAAAAATGACACAGAGAACCACTCAAGTTTTTTGAGATTTTTCACTTTTCCTGCAGAAGTGTTCACACTTGAAACACACACACACATTTTTTTTTTTGTTTTGCTTCTTCTAATTAACTAGCTTAAAGTTTTAAATTCTTGGCAGTTAAAAGCTTCTATTCATATTGGTACCTCTCAAATATAGCTTCATGACAGGTAAGTGCTAACATCCCATCAGTGTGTATAGGTTTCTTTGAGAGCCTGTTAATGCAGCCCTCTTCCTTTTTAGTACAGGTGTACCTAATGTACCTTCTCCAGCTGCTCTGAAAGTTGCTAGTTTCTCTTCAGAGTTCACACTGACTGAAATAAAAGTAACCCTTGAAGCAGCAGGATAAGCCTGCTATTAGACTAGCTTAACAGAAATTTCACCCTCCCGATCAATGAAATGAGAGTAGGTAGAAAGACATGGTGGTAACTGAAGATCTGGTATACGTCTAATTAGGCCAATGTGATTTCCCAGGGAGCTGAGTAAAGGCTTAGACAATTTAATGTCAATCTCCTGTTCAAAATTTGCTGACATGGTACTTCATCCACCACATGGGGGGGATCTAGCCAAGCTCTTTCCCCCTTGAACCAAATTGCCTCTTGATAAGGTAAAGATTAAAAAAAAAAGGACATTCAACAAAACAGTCACTACTGCATCTGCTCCTCATCCTGTATGGATTCTTTCTCTGCCTTCCTTCAAGGAATTATAAAAGTCAGTCATGGTGCTATGCCTTCACTGCTAGTTAGTGGAGATAAAGGATTTTTGCAGCACCTGCCATCTTGTCCAACACCTGTGAAGGAGAAGAGATTGGTTAATCCCACAGCTAGTTGATGGACAGGTATCAATGTGATGGAACAAAACTCTTCCCAATAGAGACAGATCATCTAATAACATGATGTAATCTTGTAGCAACATGTTAGGAGATTCAGGCTGGACTTTGGGAGAAACTTTCACACAGCACACAGTGCTCAGAGAAGCTGTGGAACCCTTTCCTTTGCAGTTTTCAGGACTCAGCTAAGCAAAGCTGGCTGACCTGTGAGGTGGGTGACTGTGCTGCTTCAGGCAGCAGGTTGGACTCGATGACCTTGGGAGGTTCCTGCCGACCAATACTCACAACATCCAGTGAGCACTGTACACTTACACAGCTGGCTGTCTGGCCAGGCTGGATTCCTTGAGGCAACAAAAGGAACTGAATCTGTAGAAGTGCCAGATGGTACAGAGGTATTTGAACCTGCTCCTTATCTGTGGGACCTCTGGGATTATGAATTTATCTCTAACTAGGTCCTTTAAGCATATGCTGATATTCTTCAAAGAGTCAAAATGGTCTATTAACTTTGTTAGCATAATAAACCTTTAGCTTTAAGGAATCTGTAGCTTCCTTAGTGGCTTTAAGAACATGAGATCTATATTCCTTTCTCACATCTTTAAAATCATTGCCAATGACAAAGTGTGTTACAATGCTAAAAGGTACCAGAGACATTTCATTATCCTGAATTGGAATTTCTCATATCCGTATTTTAAAAATTATTTGACATAACACAGCAGCCAAAGCCTCAGCTGATGACACCACCATTACCTGGCATATTTATCACTATATTAAAATTACAAAAAGGCAATTATTTAAACAACTATACAAATAATAATTTATTTGAAAAGGCTAGCTAAAATTTATCTATATTACTGGACATAAAATCTTTTCAGCATTTTCAGACTTGCTCTGGAGGATCAAGTCTTCAACACCATAAGATTTTGTGACATACATTGCAAAAAAAAAAAAAAGGAAAATGCAGAAAACTTATTCTATATTTTACAATTATTTTAGCAAGTATTTAAAAGATTCAGATTTTTCTTGAAGCATTTTTAGTTAATTGGTAGTATTAAAATAATCTGAAGTAGCTAATATGTTGTGAAGTTAGATGCTTCATAAAATTTCATTTCATAAGAAAATAATGCATAAGATCACTTCTCTTATGCTAGTATTTTTCTTCACTAATTTATATTTTGCTTTGGAAATCTACAGTTACTTTTTTTTAAAAAAGAAAGTGAATTTCAACAATATTTTTTAGTTTATTCTTTTGAGTAAATAATTTTTAAACTGAGCTTCAGTGAAAAGTTGTTAATACAAACAATTTTCCAACTAAATTTATCGAAAATATCACTTCCTGTTATGAAAAAATGTTGTTCCAAGGCCTACATTCCAACAATTTTATAAATACAAATTCACCATACATAAATTCAAAAAAGATATTTTAAGAAGTACTTTTAAATTATGTTTTACATGGAACTTTTTTATCAAATGAGATTTTTTTCTCATCTCCCAAATCTGATACAATATTTCTAATACCCAAGTGTCATTTTTCTATTAAAATACAGATTACATGAAGATTGCTTATCAGATCTGTTCATTTTTTAATCACCACTTCCAATGTGTCAGTCTTTTCTGTTAAAGAACTGAAATAAAAAATAAAAATATGCACATTAAACCAGCTGGGTTTAAGGCATCTTTGCCTGATTAACTGTCAGACTAGAGAAATTACCATGTCTTAAGCAACTGAAAAAACCTTCAATTTTAAGGACATAAAGCCATATATCTATGGGCACTAATTCTGTAATTTAAAAAGTGACAATAACATTGTAGAGCCAAGGACACTGTTTACTAAAAGGGTGGTTTTAGTAACTCTCAGATAAAGGAAGCAAAGTTGGCATTATCTTTTCTTCCTGTCTTTCAAAATTCTAGTGAAAAGAACAGCTCATATGGAGGCATTTAACTTTTCTTTTCCTATGTTGATGTCAGCTTTGCAGTTATACTTGGCATAACAGCTTTGATTAAACATTTTATATAATTGTAAGCTTCCTGAGGGGACTCAGAATGGAACTATCAGGTGCTTGGGTTACATTCCAGATGGCAAGAGATTTGCTCAGCTTCACACTCCTCTTTCCACTGATGATACTAAACCACACTGGAATTCATTTGCAAGTAATTCCAGGAACCATCAGGCTGAATTTCAAAGAATTAAAAAAAATCAGCAACTCTGCTCTTAAAACAAAGCAGATGATTTGCAGTGTCTGTTTTATAAACAATTCCAAGGCTTTCCCTTGAGTAATTTCTAAACCTGTGTCTGCAAGGGTTAGGTTCCAAAAGTGCTGCTGTTGCACTAAGGTTACACGTGAACTGAAATGGCTTTCCAGAGTTAATCCTTTCACACTCCTGATCTGATGTGTAGCTAAATGGATACTTGAGTCAACAACTCTAGAAGCAGACAGGTTTGGTAAGGGCATGTTGAGAAGTCAGCCTACAATCAGATTCATTTGGGCTACCTTTACAAATGGCCACTGTCCAGACAAACTTCATTTATCATAGCAAGTTAGCTTCTGCAAGCAGTTAGGAGGGACCCAATCTCACCTGCAGAAATAGCAATACCAAGGCACACCTTCAGGATGTTCAGGAACAAACCTGAGGACACTGCTGCCCTGTATTCTAGAAAGCATCAGGTGTAGAGGGCTTGGAGGACAATCACAATGACCATTCCCAGAAATCCCTAATATGCCTGGACCTACAGTTTGCCATTTCCCTGTTTCCAGTGAGCTGTCAGTTGTTCATTCTTGTTTTCACCTGCAGATAGAATGTTTTAAAATGTGCTTATACATGCATAATGATTGAACTGAACTGGTTTCAGGAGTTTTTCTATCCCATTAAAGTGGACATCTAGAATGGACTTGAGCACAGTGGAAGTATTTCCACCCAAAGCTTCATCCCAAAAATTCTCTCTGGCTACTCGTATGATCACTATTCTGAGTTCAGACCCAAGACCAAAGCAAGACTGCTTCTTGTCATGCACAAAACTGAACCAAGCTTACTAAATACCTGTCACAATAACTAAATCCTGAACTGGACTTTGTTTCATTTTAGCATCCTAGAAGACTTTATCTGCTGGATTTTAGGCTCAACATCCAGCAGCAGAATGGCATTCCACTTCCCATTCTCAGTAACACATAGCTATGACAGCTTGAGGATGCCTGAGGAAGAACAAGCAGCCATAGGGAAATGAATATTGCTTTTGTTTTTCATCAAAAGACAATCACAATAATGATGTGATTGTCCTGCTAGAATACACTGAAAGAGTGGTTACAGACACAAAGTCAGAGGAGAGGAGTTTGAAAAGATACTTTTTTCCTAATCTGGAACCAAGTTTTGTTCTGTCTGTGGAGCAGAATTGTAATGCAGAATGAGAACTGAACAACTACAAGGAGTTATTGGCTAAAAATAAAGACTCATCAGAGAGTATGTGCGGATTCACTCAAAGTTAGTGCAACAAACAGTAGAAGTGGTAACTGCAGTGAAATTAATGCCTGATTTGTTGATCCCAATCCTTTTACTCACTCTGTATTATCCACTTTTTCCTGCTAACAAGGAAAGGTAGAAGAGCAAATTCACAAAATTGTGTAACTTGATTCTCATCAAAAGCTACAGAGGAAATGGAATACCTTGGAATGGGCTTCCCTGTTATGCAGTAAATCATAGTTTTCAAATGAAGATTCATCAAAATACTGTCAGAATTCATCATCCTCTAAAAAACAATCAAGGAATTTAATTTGAAAAATTAACATCAGTAATCAATCAGTAATCAGTAATGTTTGACTGACTTAGGAATGTAAGGTATGATTAAGTCACTCTTGGATGTCAGGTTATTTCAGGACACAGTTATTTCAAACCCCACTTCATTCTGAATAAGCAGAATATAGAAACATTGCACTGGAGCATCTTAACATAATAACAATATGAACATGAACAAATTAATTTTGTGAAATGACCTCAGCTTCCTTATCAATATAGTTTGAAGATATTCCTTTGACTGATGGGATGTAAAAGTTAAGGCAGTATTTCACTATAAGGGATTCTTTGAATCAAAGAATTAAAAGGAATGTGAAAGAGAATAAAGGTCAGATATATCTGACCTTGAAAGATAAGAATGAACTGCAACTCTTTAAAGCTTCTGAAATTTCAAAAATAAATTTAAAAGGAAGGTCATAAAGGATTTAGTCAATTTGCTTATGAATAACACTTTAATGAAAAGTAAATCTTCTGTTTTATCACATGAGTAAATGTCATGCCTGAACTATATTAAAGATCTAGCAACATAAATGAGAATTAAAAAAAACATTCTTTCATCTCATATATATATAGGAAAACTATTAAAAGATGTAAACAGTAATATATAGGTTTAAACTTTTTTCATTAATATTATGTTTAGGAAATAACATTGTAATAACAGGAAAAGTCATATAAGTTAATTTAAAAATTAATATATGGCCTAAAGATGTAACTTCAATTACATTTTAAGTTTGAACTGTTTTGAAATTACCACGACAGGCACTTAGAAGTATTTGTTTACAGTACTGGTATTTTTGATGTAGTTATATTTAAACCTTAGTTCTGCAATTTTGATCAATCAGTTTGTTGGAGGTTTTTTTTTAAATATTAAAATACCAGTCCTGTGTTTGAATAGAGTGAAATCTTCAGGACATAAGCATCAATTATAAACCATTGTTCTGACTGTCCTATTGATTTAAAAATAAAAGTGGAAAAAACATTCAAGTCATAGCATAGTCTTATGGGACAGGAAGCAACCCAACAGCAGAGCTACAAAAAATTACTATTTTATGCCACTTCAGAGACTTGAACTTGTAAAAAAATCAGAATCCATTCAAGGAACAACTACTTGAATTTAAATAAGAAAGGATTGTATCTTCTGTAGCTCTCACAGAAATCTTTGTACAAGAGAGGAGTCAAAAATGGACAGTACAATATTAGTCAGGAAGGAAATCTTCAGAAATACAATCCCACATCACCTCTGCAAGGGATGATTTTGCTTACAGTTCACTTGATTTAAATCTACTCATTTCCTTTTCTGTCCTCTACTTAGAAAATTCTTTATAAGACAAGTACTTTCAAAAGAATAATTCTCTTTCCATAAATAAAACCGCCAGTAAGTATCTCATACCTGCTAGAAATTGATGTGCAATTATGCAACATCCTAAATTTTGGAAAGTTACATTTCAATGTCATGATGTCTGAGATTATTTGGATGTTCATGGACTTCTAGTCTGCCAATGATACAATAGAAAAAATTAGCTATAATTACTCTGTTTACGCAAAATATTATTCTCAATTCTTAATAGGGTAGAAGTACTCATAAAGTAGAGACAAAAAAATAACTTTAAGCTATAGTAATTCTTCACATAAAGCTATTTTTGGAACCTGTTAGCTACATAGCTATTCATAGTCACATTTTGTCCCTGCTAATACTTGTCACAAAAGTATTCTAGGAAAGCTCACCTCAGAGCAATCTTCACAATGTTTATTAATTTATGTTTTTTCAGTCCTTCTAAAATGCTGTAAAGTAAAAATGTTTCTCTATTCTTCTTGGAAGGATTAGCAAATAGGTATTTGGAGAGGTTTGAGAGCATGTGGAAAGCCAGGAAGTTAGGATGACAGGATAAAATTATTTGCAGCTATGGTGATGTTACCATACTGATGTCTACTTAAGAAACATCTTTATCATGCTGTTTAGAGTACTTATTTAAACAATAAATACCTGAAACCACAATAATTTTTAAAACTTTAGCCATCTATTGTGTGTATTCTACATTTTTAATCCAGCAAGGTCTCCTCTGTTGAGTTTTACAACCTTCTCTCTATTCCTGAAGCAGAAAACATGACTATTATTTATGGAGAGAAAACATGCAAAGTTCCATCAAGAAATTATTTATCATGTGAATAATTTTTTACATAGGTAAAAAAGACTCCTTTTTTTTTTAAGAACTGTGAGCAATCTGAGACCAAGACTGCCTGACTGACATGCTAGTCATTACAAGTAACCAGAAAATTTGTGGGGAAAGATGCATTGATGATGACACCATTTGAATGCTTCCAGATTTTCTTTTTGTTTAGTGCAGATTTGTATTGCCTGTTACTTTTAGATGTTTCAGGAGACACACGTGGATATTTCAAATAAAAATGTGGCAGCTTAGAAATTTGCATTACATACATGTTTCAAAAAGCAGTTATGGGTCAGTTGGTGCACAGCTGCATAGAGCTGTAGAAGGGAATAAATCCTCCTAGCTCCTCTTGTGCAACCCTCTGGGAAAAACAGCAGCTCCAACTGAATAACACACCTGTTCTTTCCACATTTTTGCCCCGAGATAAGTTTCTGGACTGCTTGAAACATACTTGGGAAGGCAGAAGGAAATGAATTTTCTGGTCTCTTTCAGTACATGTTCCTTAAGGTGCATGTTATCTGCACACTGTGCCTTTCTGAAGTCACTGAAAGGACATGGATTTTTCCAAAGGAATATAAAGGAAAAAGAGAACTAAGCTAGCACGCTTGGTTTGTTATAATATTGTTCCTTGTAACAGTCAAGTGTAAATATGCCTGGCCTTCCACTTTAGCTTGTTCCTCTGTAAAGGAATCGGAAAGAAAAGTAAATTTCCAGGTACACTAAAACAGGGAAATTTGGAAGATGAAGAAATAGGCAATTTCTTGGCTTCTGACTAAATGAAATAAGGGGGAAGTCATCACTTCTAAATATTAGCATAGTACTTACCCGCAAGGCAAATGAGACAGCCCAGATCGATAAAAAAAACCCTCCCACAGCAACCAGTAAAAACAGGTTTGGCATTTTTAGGACAGAGGTTCTGGGACTGCCTACACAAAAGATTCATCAAAAATTTACTGAAGCTGATAATAGGTCAGCTTTTTGCCTCATATGGGACTGGAGTGAAAACCCACAAATATTCAAATCCTTCTAAGAAGAGCAATAACATAGGCTTGTTTCTGAATGGACTCTTGCATCTGCATCATCTTTATATGTCAACAATTATTTGATTATATGAATTTTTACAATGAATAGAAAGACTTAAAAGACAAGGAGAAAATACAGCAAAGTGTAATACAGCCAGGAAAGGAAGAGCAAGGCACTTTGGGACTCTATTTTAGGGCAATGTTTTAATTAATTAATCTCACAATCACATAGCATCTGTCAGCTATGGAAAAACATTAAGGAAGAATGAATGAAATTTGTACTAGAGAGAAAAAAAATAATGCATAATAAACTGATTACAAAATGATCTCCTGTAGATCCTCTGAAGAATAGTAGGTTGACTCGTACAAGGAACAAACTAAATGTGTTCATACAACCTGTGCTGGGAATGAACAGAGCTACATCTGGCTGAGACAAGGGAAAAATGCTACCTCGTGCTTTTATTCTCATGGGCAGAGCAGATTGACACTTTGGGTGGCTGAAACCACAGAGCTAAATATTCATTAGAAAAGACATGCATTGCAAATGCAGGTAAGCCTCTTTTGACACCTGAACCATTTGCAGGTGTATGTTTCCCAAATGTGTTAATTTTTTTTTCATGATTCAGACAATTTAGCTGGATATACTTTTACTGGAAAAAAATAAAGAACAGACTGCCTGGACTATTTTTGCCCCTTATTTTTGGCATAATTCTTGGAATCAATAAAATGAAATAAAGGATCAGAAAACAGAGAATGGTTTTCAAGAGGTACCTACCAAAATACATCCTGAAATTAAGGTTTAAGATGTGTATATTCCCCTGTATAGACCTCCCCTGTATAGTGATTTTGATATGAATTTTAAACAACAAATATTCTAAAAAATATTCTCAAGTCCCAAGAATTTTCACATGCAAATAGAAATTTTATGTGTAATCCTATATAATGAATATATTGACAAAAAAATCACAACAGTAAAGCTTTAATTTATGGAGGTGTTTTAAATTTTACTTTTATCACTAACCACATAACTATTCCCTGAGCATCCCAGAGGTCTCTATGAATCACCTTTTAATTACTTCTCATTTACTAAGAACTACAAAGAAGGTTAATGTCGCCCTTTCATATTCTGTGCACTTCTTTTTCAAGGATAGACCGTGATTTTAGTGATTTCCTTCAGCTGAGTCCCTGGTCGTATTGCTGTATTCACAGTGCAGTGCCAGAAAGATTCCCACAGTCAGTTATATCACAGGCTGATTCTATACCATTAAAAATATATACCACCATTGTCAACTGAGAAAGATAATGAACTGAAAAGCTCCAGTGCATTCTTAAAGGAGCATTCTAGTAAAGGACCTCTGAATCTCAGTAACTGCTATGTGGCTATGACCAGAGAAACTACTTCCATGGACTAAATCCATGGTGACATGGTGGTGAATGAGACTGCACAACTGGCTTCTCTTTTCCTTTCTGCCTGTTAAGAACAGCTGTTTTATTTTTGTATTTCTATTCTCTTTATTCTCTAATATGTTGGAGATCCAAACATGGGGGAAAAAGTTTCCTTAACAATACCAAATCAATTATTAAAACTCAAGTTGTTTTATTTATCTTGACCTCAAATACAAAGCAGATGAATTTCCCTTAATTGCACCTGAGGAATTAGAATTGTGCTGCTAATGTGCAATTCTGCTTTTAACATACTTTATCTAATTATATTTAAATGAAATATTTGATGTGCACTTTGTCCCTAAAAGTCAGGCTTAATTTTTATTTTCCAAGATAAAGAAATACTAATTTTGCATTCTATTAAAAGCAATCATTGTAGCAGACTGTTTCCGGCTGAATACTTCCCTCTCTACCTAGGTGTTTACATGTCCCTTGGTGCATGTCTTCTTTCTTGTAGCAGCTCAATATTTCTCCAATCTACGGTATATGTCACAGCATGTTATCAAATTCTGTGACTTGGAGCTACGAAGGCAAAAAAAGTAAAAGATAAGGAGGTTCCATCTGTATTTATATTTCTTCTTATTACATTCTGTCTGTATTTCCTCTTTCCCATCTCACAAAATCATAATAAACTCATCATCCACCCTGGGTTCATAGATGTTGGGAAGCAGATTCAAGCAAACCAAGGAGTCTCAGGAGAGGCCATCTGTGTCTGGCTCGCAGCAGCCACGGGATGGAGGTTGGCCGGCTCGCTGTCCCACTGGTGGCCGCGGGGCAGACACGCGAGCGGCTGCCCCCGAGTCTCTGCCGTGACTGTTGTGGGTGGCGGTGATTGCTGCAGCGTGGGCAGCACAGCAGAGGCACAGGGCACGAGGAAACTGATGAATAAGGGAAGGACACTTGTCTGAGTCTTCAAATGTTTAATGTCAAAGTTGGGGCAGAGCAAGTGAACCAAATCTGAACCTGAAGGGTCTACTTTTAAGTGATAGGGGCAACACAAGGAGGACACAACCTTTGACCAATAGGAGGGCATCAGGGGAGGGGTGCAGGGTAAGGGCTGCCCAATAGAAGCCAACGTGGGGAGGGAGCAAACCTTACAATCCAATTCTGCTTCAAGGAAAGGATGAAAGGCAGGGAACACTCCAGAACCAAAGGAGTGTGCTATCTTTGACATGGGTGAGACAAGGGAACAAGGGAGGTATACAGGTGGATTGACATGTGGATTGACATACATTTTGGCGTGGAAAACTGTGGTAAACAACTCAGAACTGAACCATCTGGGAAGCCAAATGGGGTACAGAGAATGAACCACTACAAACTTATAACAAGGAATATTAAAACATACTACAGAAAAACAAACTGTAAAATAACAGACTACCAGAGCCATCCCCAGACACACCATCACTGTGTCTGTCCAACAGGCCAACACTGCTCAGTACAAAATGCTTCGGAGCCACTTCTGTCATAGGAGAACTCGATATTCAAAAAGCCTACCATGAGCTCTCATGCAGAATTCACTGAGATGTGGAATAAAATACAAAGAAGTCTGACTTAAAAATTACTCATGTAAGCAACTTTTGACTGTGTACAAGGTTCTCCCAGCCAGTCAGGCTTTCTCTACAGATCTTTTTTTTTTGTATATAGATGAAACATCTTCCATTCCTAGCATGATTTGTTTTGAACACCTTATTATATATGATTAAAAGTTTAATGATGATGATGTTTTTATACAAAAGAGCTTTTGCATAATTACAAGAGAATGACATGAAGTTAATACTAAATATAAAATTTTGTCTCTCATTCTATACATGAAACTTAGTTAAGCTTTTACAGAGCATCTGCCAAGGTTTCCATGAATTCTCCCAGTCTTTGCTTTGGTGTGAATGGAGTTCATCCCTCTAAATTATGATAGCTGCCAGCAACTTTAAACATTCACAGCTAATGAGGTAGAGGAAAGCCCTCAGCACTCCTGAGGTTAGAAGGACAGATGTGGTGTTAAACTGGTATTCTGTCAGCTGTGAAGGCATGATGCCTGTACAGCCACTAAAACAGCCTTAAACTGCTGATATGCCACTACAGCACTGAAAAGTAATGGCTCTGAAGCCCAGAGTTTAGGCCATAATGTTCTGAGAATCCTGTAAACAGTGAAGTGGATATAGTTCGTGCTACAAAGACAACACTCTACTACTCTAATAAACTAACAGGTTATTATATGCAATCTTTTTAAAAAATGGCCACTTTCTGGCCTCAGTTATACTGCTACCGAGCACCTGTAACTTCCCTGTAATTCATTTATCAGTAGTTTGGGCTTTTTTTACAAGGTTTCAAAGTAGGTATGAAATACATCTTTTAAAGTGTGTCATATAACAAGCAAATATCATCAATTTCCCATTAATTCCCATTAATTTCAAATACAACTTTTTGGTTCCCCATCAACATTGGTTTAGAAAGCATAATCCTTCATATATTTTGACTGACCTATCCACTTTTAAGTTAGTCAGTTCAATCTTCTGGATTTCAGGATGCTGACAAGATATCTAGACATCCACAGCAGAAAAGAAAGTGCTCATTGCTAGACATGAGTTCATGCTAGACATGAGTGCTCTGGTAACAAACACCTTATGTGTCACATCATCTGCTGGTGACAGCGTCCAGTCATAGCTCTGGGCTGCAGATTTAGTGATCCCAATTCATGTACAAGCTTTGTATTGGAACACAAGACCATGAAGATACTATGATAATTATCTGTTCCCTGTGTCCAACCTTCAGTGTTTCAGTCATCTACTGCCTCCCAGCATCTGAGCATTCTTGTAGGACTTTTCCCACCTTTCCCCTTCTTCCCTTACCAGGAATTAGGATTTTCTACAATAGTTCTTCTCCCCTGAAATTGTGAAATTGTACAGTAAAGGACAAGTGTTCTGAATACAAGACATTAAAAATGCACTACAACCTTAAAAAGAAAAGTGAACTCACTATGTGAAGAAAGATAAAATGATCGTGGGCCATATTGAGAAGGAATCTGCAAAATCAGCTTTTTCTTGGGTCATCATTGTCTCCACATCCATGTGGAAACACCTGCTGAAATAAATAACCATAAAAGTATGTGCACAGAGGATTGTCTGCAGTTTCTTGTAAAAAAACATTTGCAGTGCATTCTAAAAAAAGTGATGACCAAGGAATGAAGTTTTACAGGTGACTCTTGTTTTACAGTAATAGAGATTCAATTTTTAAATTTAATTTTTACCTGTACTGCAACTTGCAGTAAGATTGAGAATTTCTGTTACAGAGAATCCTTAGCTAACCATGTAGGATACCTTAACTATCTAAAATGGCCACAAAAATCACCCTTTTCCAATTAGGGTTGTTACAAGTTCTTTGCAATATTTCCATAGATCTTGAAATTACAGTTATGCATTAGAGAAAGATTGTAAAAAAGAGCTTACATTTTCCTATACATGAATCATTCGATTGAAACAAATTTTTTGTTCCATTCATAGATGCAAAGTTTAGCAGCAACCAGCAGGCTGAAAACTTATACATTAAGAAGAAATTAAAAAAAAAAATTATGTAATAGTGTCAGCCAGTAATGACTACTAAATCATGTCCTAAGGACACCAACCTTACTACAGAGTTCCTCAACACAAGCCAAACATTTCATTAATAAAAAACAACTAGTCTCATATCCCATTAAATCTTACTAGTCTTATTTACACTGTTTTATAATAAAGCCATTTTGTTTTGATCGAGCTTTTCTAAAGAAGGGAATGATGCTTCTTTATGATACATTAGATACATGCACTGTATTTTTGTCATCCATTATGTTAGTATTTTATTCTGAAATAATTCCCAAAGGCCTGCTATCAGGGGACAGCAGATGGAACTTTATTCTTTTAAATGGATGCAAAAATTTCCAAAGTAATATATGCCTTGTTCATGTATTCATCACTCAGCTCTCATGTATGCTAACTAGTTCTCAAGTTAGAAACATACCTACACAGAAATGGAATTGAATATACATTCTCCTTCTAGTAAAGACTTGCTCTTCTGAGAGATTCAAGGGAAACCCTGAGACCATTCCTTCAGCACCGCTGAACACTGCCTGTGAGGATGTGAATTCAGTGTGTATGAAGATGCTCTAGACTTTGAAGCTAAAATAGACCTATATAATTAGTCAGAAGAAGAAAAAAAGAGCAATGAATAACCTAATATTAATTGCCAGCAAATGAAACCAGCGTTTTCTTTTAATGCCTCAGTCTTCTTCTACATGTTCACCATAAAAAGCTGAATTTGTGGTACTTGCAGGCAAGTGAAGGTCAAAGAAACTAATTAAGAGCAGAAGAACCAAATGGATGCGTTTTGACTCCGGCAAGGACAAACAATGAAACAATAAATGCTTTGATGGGAACCTCAGCTGGAGTAAGAGGATATACATTATGACATGTCATTACAAAGCATTGAATATGACACTAAGGTTGCCAAGAGAAGGAGACTGGGTTCCATTCACCTTGGAAAAATGGGAGGATCAGCATTGTGTCAGTCAGAGATTTTGGTTTATTTTCACCTTTGTCTCTAGAATGAAATGAGCTGATTCTGTGACATTATCAGAACATTCAAATAAATTTTAATTATTTTGGAAAAGTCCTATTTTGACTTCAGAACCTGCTGTTTTTTCTGCATTTTTCACTCATCACAGTAGTTTGCGACAACTTGAGTTCCTCTGTGCTCTTTAATAGGATTGTGTGTAATGGCCTTCATTTTGAGTAGAGTTTCTTGAATGCCATTTCTTAAGTTTTGGATTTCCTTTCCAAGAACTCTTCTTAACACCGTTCTCTTCTCTCTCTATATCCACTTCTGTTTCCATGTGCATGCATGCCTTCCTGAAACCCTTGAGTCTCAGAAGCCATATGAATATGGTTGCTTTTCAAGTAACTTTCAATTTAGTAAGCATTAAAAAATTTCACAGCAGGGTTTACTGTTTCAGCTCAGGGCAGGCTGCTGAACTTTCCAACACTGACCTCCTGGATAAATACTAACCTAGAGTAGGTTCTCTATCCCCTTAGTGAGGAAAGCCAGAAGCAAAAAGAGAACAAAGAGACATAAAAGAAAAAAAGATGCCTGCAGCTAAATTTTACCTCTTGATGCTTTCAAGTAACCAGCATAATTTCACCAAGGTTTTCAGTAGGTAATAGGTAGCTGGTATCACTCACAGATCATTACATTGCCAAAAAAGCAGGGGGGAGGCCAAAAGCCACAGAACTATAGCACTATGAAAGGTTAATAACATGACAATTTTCAGAGAAAATAACCCCAGCTCTAAATTTTTGCTATCTTTGTTGCAACTTAAGACAGAGTTTGCCAATTCTACAGATTGAGAGACATCACTGAACACACACCTCCTCATCTGTGTTGCATCCCGGAGTTTGGGTTTAGATTAGTGTTTTTAATTTATGTTAAAATAAGTCAAGTTCTGTAATCCCACGTTTCCCCCGCGTTGCTCCCCCCCGCGGTTTCTGGCCCCACGCTGCCTGCTGCCGGATCTTACCCCTCTGCCGCTCCTGTAACCACCCTGCCGTCCGGCCACGGGAAATCCCGTGCTGGCCATCCCAAGCCACATGATCCCGCTCAGCCCAAGGTTCGGTGCCCGCCCCTGCGGGGTTCTCTGGTTGGTCGCTGTTGCTGGCATCACCGCCACGGCAGCCGCCCCTATTGGGCAGCAGGCCGTGGATCCTCTCGCCCCGGCCCTCCATAAAACCCTATTCCACTGGCAGCCGGGCACCATTTTCTCCCATGCGAGTGCCGGGAGCGGTCGTGTCTTTCCATCGAACCGCGCCACCTGACCAATAAACCGTTCCTGCCAAGCACAGAGTAAATGGACAAATTCCTTACCTTTTTGCCGGATCCCTAGTGCACGGTAACAGAGGCTGGCCAGCCCACGCGCCCGAGACACGGAGCTGTGTCCGGGAACCCGCGGCAGCAAACCCCGGCAGCACGTGGAAGCTACGCCACAGCCGGGCTCCCAAGAGCCACGTGCAGCCGGGGAGAGCAAAAACCCACGCCGCAATTGGCGCCCGAATGTGGTGCCAAGGCCAGCACTGAGCTGATCGCGTGGAGGGAGGTTCACCGCGGAGCTCCAGGAACAGCGCCGGGAGCCGCCGCCGCCGGCCAGGGGCCGCGCCGCCGCCAAGGGGGGAGCGCCACCGCCAAGCCAGAGCAAGCAGCGGTCCGTGCGGGATCACAGCTCCTTGCTGGACGGAAACCGAGAGCATGGGCTCTCCAAAGTACGTCAGTGAAGTTCCGTCGCCCACGGGGGACCAGACAGTGTGCCCTGCGTGGGACAGGAAGTGCAAACTTTCGCAGCCAAGAGGGCAGCAGAAAGGACACTTCTTGGGACTCCTGGACCCTGGTGGCAGCTTTCCTTTCTTCAGTCTGGTAAGTATTAGTCGTGGAAATGTGTCCAGCTAATACGGGGAGGGCTGGGCGTGTTCCCGAGGTTGGGACGTGCGGCGCGCAGCACGAACGGCAGCCGCTGGAGTTGCCTGCGTTTTTTTTGCTTTTTTTTTTCTTTTTTACTGCCCCAGGGTGAGGTGGTTTGGGTGGAAGAAGCATGGGGACCGTGCCATCTGCCCAACAAAAGGAATTTTATTCCCAAGTTAAGGAAATCCTTGCGGTGAAGGGCCCCTACCCAAAAAATTTAGTGAAGAAATTTGTCCGGTGGTTGTTCTTTGCTTTCCCCTGTCTGTCTACCGAGGACGTGCGCAAAACAGAATTTTGGGAGCAAGTGGGAAAAAGGCTAGCAGAGGGGATCGGTAGGGATCCCTCTATAAATGACTGCTTCCCTAAATTCCATTTGTTGATCTCAGATGTGGTAAAATCAGACCCCGCGCGAAACTCAGTTGGGGAAAGGAAAGAACCATCCAGAAAATCGGTTACTCCCTCTGAATCTGTTTCCCCATCCCCTTCTCCTACCCCTTCTTCCCCTAACCCGGGTGGGCGAGGGGGGGCACCCCATCGATCTGAGACGCAGGGCAGCTCCACAAACGTGGACCGTGCTCCTGGCTCCCCCAAGCAATCCCGACATCCCTGCCTTAGCGAGATCGGTTGATTCGCTGAGGCCACTACCCTAAACCCCTTTTCCAATCCCTTTTTCCCAGTAGAAAATCCCAGTTTTGGCACTACCCCGCGCAGTTCTGTTTCTTTAAACCCCTTTCTTTGTTCCTCTGAGGAGGCCAAGGCCACGTGGGTTGATCCCTTTGTCTTCCCAAGATGGAGGGTGGCCACGTGGCGGGGTCTCTTCTTCCCACAACCCCTTTCTGTTCTTTGTTCCTGGTGTCCCCGCCTTTGACCCAGCCCCAACCTGCCTCCCTGTGGGCATGGGCGCCGCCCCCTCGGGAGTTCAGATTACTCCCTCACCCATTGTTCTCCCTCGAATGGGTGTTCCCTCCAGTCCTTTGCATGTCGTCCCTGCTGAGTCATCAATTCCGCCCTCCCCCACCGGGGAGAGCTCTGCCATCTCCACCCCGCTGCCTGAGGGAGGCAGCCCCCGTCCTGTTGCCCGCACCCTGTCCCCATCTTCCCATGGGTCTTGGAGATCCGGGCGGGAGGGAAGAGGGGGGAGGGAGGAGCGGGAACCCCTACCCCCATCTTCCCATGGGCCCCGGAGAGCCAGGCGGGAGGGAAGAGGTGAGGGGCGGGGACGGGAACCCCTACCTCCAAGTTCCCATGGGCCCCAGACGTCTGGGCGGGAGGGAAAAGGAGGGTGGGAGGGAATCGGAGCCCCTGCCTCCACATTCCCATGGATCCTGGAGACCCAGGAGGGAGGGAAGAGGAGGAAGGGGGGGAACAAGAGCCCCCGACTCTGCAGTCCCATGGTTCCCAGAGACCCGGGAGGGAGGGAAGCAGGGGGATGTGGGTCTCTGAGCATTTTCCAGATTCCGTGGAACGGGTCAAGCCGACAGAGGAGAGGCATGTAGAGGGATCGGAGGTTCAGGACAAGTCTGTCCTGGAAGTGGCATCCATGAACACTGCTGCCTTGGATGCCGTGCCTCCAAAGAACGCTGGTCCAAAGCAGCCTCCAGCAAGACGCCAGTGCTTCCACTGTGATCAGAGAGGACATTTTGTTGTTCAGTGTCCATTTCTGGGCAGGGCACCCCCAGGGACAGTGGGAGGGGGGAGAGGGGGGGAGGGAGACCCCATTCCCCCAAAAAACTGAAAAAACAACGTGCACCTGCCTCGCGTGAAGATAAAAGTAAGGCAGGCCACAGCACCTTAAGGGGAGCTGTGATTGATCAAGTAATTGTGCAGGTGGTAGTTCAAAACATCAGGGTGCCTTTGAGTGCGGCAGATGATCCCACCAATCGGGGGGTTGCATCAAACCGCAGGCGACGCAAAAGAAAAAGGACCCTACGATCGCCTTAAAAAATGTTTTTCCCCAAAGCCCCAGGAAAACTTTCCAGCCACCCCAGTCTGTGTGTGTCCCAAATCCCCATGTTTGCAATAAAGTTGTCCCAATTTCCCTATCCCTAAACACCCTGAGAAGAACCAGCCCCAGCACCATCTCCAGGCCCTCTCCACCTGCGTAGCAGTCACCGCAGTTGCAGCACCAGAAGAAGCTGGGAGAAGAGGCCACCGCTTGAGAGACTGAATCAACCACTGCTTTCTTTTTATATTTTATTAAGCGGGGAGATGTTGCATCCCGGAGCTTGGGTTTAGATTAGCGTTTTTAATTTATGTTAAAATAAGTCAAGTTCTGTAATCCCGCGTTTCCCCCGCATTGTTCCCCCCCGCGGTTTCTGGCCCCACACTGCCTGCTGCCGGATCTTACCCCTCTGCCGCTCCTGTAACCACCCTGCCGTCCGGCCCCGGGAAACCCCGTGCTGGCCACCCCGAGCCACACGATCCCGCTCAGCCCAAGGCTCGGTGCCCGCCCCTGCGGGGTTCTCTGGTTGGTCGCTGTTGCTGGCATCACCGCCACGGCAGCCGCCCCTATTGGGCGGCAGGCCATGGATCCTCTCGCCCCGGCCCTCCATAAAACCCTATCCCGCCGGCAGTCAGGCGCCATTTTCTCCCATGTGAGTGCCGGGAGTGGTCGCGTCTTTCCATCGAACTGCGCCACGTGACCAATAAACCGTTCCTGCCAAGCACGGAGTAAATGGACAAATTCCTTACCTCTTTGCCGGATCCCTAGCACACGGTAACAGAGGCTGGCCAGCCCACGCGCCCGAGACACGGAGCCGTGTCCGGGAACCCGCGGCAGCAAACCCCGGCAGCACGTGGAAGCTACGCCACAGCCGGGCTCCCAAGAGCTGCGTGCAGCCAGGGAGAGCGAAAACCCACGCCGCAATCCGTTCTAGTAAACTTCAAGAGTTTCTCATTAAAGGTGTATCTACTCCCTAGTATCTACTCCCTACTGTTTTTCCACAGTGGTTTGCTCATTTTGAATTATGAAAACATTATGGAATATTTCAGTTTTCCATACAGTGTCCAGAAATTATTTAGCTATTCTAATATATTTTAACAGATGGGCTTAGTCAATAGCTGAACTTTTAGGTTCTATTCCCTTTATGAAACAGAAGGGGACATAAGCCCACAAAGATGAACTGTACTTAATGGCTAGTCTAGGGAGACAAAGAATTTTTATACAAATAATACTAATTCCAAGCATTCAAATTCAGAAGATAAGACCACAATCATAACATAGGCTTTAAAGTCTTGAAAGGAAGAAGCGAAAAGGATTCATTGTCTTCATTTCATCCTACTGAGGTGAATTTGTCAATCTTTTCTTTCTAACTTACAAAAGCCAGTAACCACTTTAAAATACAATAATAATAATAGTAATAATAACAACAACAACAACCAAAGTTTAAATTCTGAATTATAAGGTGAACCCAGGAGTTTCGTTGCAATTTTTTGAGAAAGAATACCAAAATTGAGTGGGGTATGAGAATTCTTGGTAAATCAAAGAAACTGTAATTTAGAGTAGGTAAAATGTTACATTACTTGATTTTTTTTAATAAGGAGATATATTCATGTATGTTATAGCATACTAACTGTATGTGGCTTTTAAAGACATCATCTCATAAACAGATATCAAAACACTTATTGACAATAATCAGAATCAGTACAGCTACTTCACAGATGGAAAAACTGGGACAGATGGAAAAACTGGGACACAAAGGACTGAAATTACCAAAGGGAGCAGCCAGCAAAACCCTTCCACTGACCTTATAGCTCAAAAATCCAACAGAAGTATTCCTTACCCAAAAATATCCCAAAAGAGGCATTTTTACATTTACACATTTCACTCATAGACAATAAAATGTCCAAAATTAACAAAATGCGCCTTATTATGATGTATAGTGTTGTGCAATTTTTTCATCCATTTTTTCTAAAAATCCTACTTCTAAAAAAAATCCTGCTTCTGTGCTTAGCATAACCACCTGATAAGAGCCATTTCCTTTGAGCTTCAGATCTGCTTTAAATATAAATACCTGCTCATTTTATCTTTCTGAATATGTAAAGCTTTCCAGTAGTGAAAACATAACAAATAAATTCAAATTGTTTTGACTCTCTGTCTGACATACAAAAAATTAAGTAAAGGCAAAATATAAAAAGAGAAAAGAAAGGACAATTTCAAGGTAATATCAATGTTTTTGCCCTAAGTGTGAAAAAAAAAAAAATGAAGGGGTGGCATATGATTAAATATAGTTTACCAAGTACAACACTTTTGTCACTCTTTAGTGTAAATATTTGGCAATCAGCACCTAAATTTTATTATTTAATCCTGAGAAGACTTATGTGCAAACTTAAATGCACTCCAATGCTAAAAGTTTATTGTGTGCATAAATCTTCAGGATCACATCTGAGTCATCCATTTAATCCTTCTGATATAAAACAGTGTGTCACCATATAAAGTAACGTATCACTCATTATTTTTGGAATAGGAATTTTGTCTGGAAAGATTTCTCTGACTACATGGGATAACAAGGTATCATCTCCAAAACTGCACAAGAACACTTTCCATGGGAAAAGCTGGACATGAAAATAATCAGATTTTCAGAATTACAGCTCATGTTTACAAATCTCAGAGACTTCAAAATACAAGATCATTTGGCTGATTACAACTCTTGCCTCGTTTTGACCTTTCACATATGACAAGCTATTATATTCTGAAAATGAAAAAAAAATTGAAACAAAGCATGACCCTATAAAATAAAGCATAAAAATCAACTTATACTTGCAAACGCTCTGAACTGGAAAAAGGCTGTATTCACAAACAGCTTCCGTTCATTATGGAGCATTAGAAATTAGAAATTTCTAATTTCCTACTGCTGACTCACAGCAATTAAGCCAGAAAACATAGTCAAGATAGACAGGCAATTCACTATTGGCAGATAAGCTTATTCACAGTGTGAATTTGGCTCTCAGGACAAGAAATGAGGTGTCACAAAATCCTAGAAAAGCAAAGTTTCAGTGAATTTTAATTTAAAAACTACAGAAAATGGAAAGAGGCATATGGAATAATTAGGCTGACAACATTATGGTTTTAGTTACAGCAGGCATAGCAAAACCAGGCAGCTGAAAACAGAAGGAATATAAAGCACTGAATATTATTTTAGTGATTGAATAATCTGTCACCTACATCAAAGAAAATGTTTGGGTAAAAAATGCATTTCTCTGACAATATTAAGCACCACATGCAAACAAAGACGTAAATAAACCAAATGTAAAGTTACAGTGGTCCAAAGAACAAAAGAATCAGAGTCATAAATGAGGCTTTTGCATGCAATCTCATGAGCTAAGTATTCAGAGACAGCAAATTTTCAGTAGCAGGGAAATGCGCATGCACAGAAGCTTGGTTAATACTCTACTATAGCAATATCAGACATATTTCAAGCATGTAAAGTTCAATCATGAGTTTTTATTTCTTTTATTCATTTAAACCAGCTGTGAAACTAACTGTGCTCAGGACCAAATGAGAGCTCAGAGAAGTTTCTGATAGTCAGAAACTATCAGCCCATGCAGCCGCCTTTACCAGTGTTTGCATGATGCCATTTCATACATGGCTGTAGCATAACAGAGAACTCCCAGATCCCAAAGTAACTGCTGGTAACCAGAGAGCTGGGATAAAACACTGGTACCATCTTCATCACACTCTTAAAAGGACAACCATGGCAAGAATAAATAGCAGAAAGAGCTACTTCAACTTTTTCAGCTATCTGCCCAAAAGTAACTTGTTAACTTCCTTACCTATATCTGCAAAGGGAGGAAGAGAGTGAATGATTTTTAAGGTTCATTCCAACCCTAAAAATTCAATGATTCTGCATTTTAATATCTTCTCATCTGAATCCAGTTGCCAAGATATGCACTTTTCATAGGAAAAAGTCTTTTAAACTGTGAGAGGGGATACCTTGCTTAATTTGCTTCATACAGCTAATTCTTCAAAAGTCACTTTGTTTTCTATTTCCAGAGCTGGCTTTTTCAAAATAAGTTTAGTTTCCAATGAAGGGCATTTCACAAAGTAGCAAATGCCCTGCATGTTACTGCTATTTCAGCAGTACAGTGTATTTGATGTTATAAGATCAACATGTTGAAGAACACTAGGGTTAGATTATATTACAAGGTCCTTGCAAGAGCTGCTGCTGCATTCATCATTAAAGCATAAAGTGCCAACTACTGGTCTGGGCAAGCCTTCCAGAACAGATGGGCTACCCCAGAAGGCAGGGATTTTCAGCTAGCTGAAACAAGATAAAATTATTTTCCACTTTGCCCCTGAGCATTTAGAACCAAGCAAATAAAAATCATTCTTTGATTGGTAGTTAAGTGAAGAAAGAAATACTCATTGCTAGTGGAAACACAGGACAGGAGCAAACACTGTGCCTAATTTTTGAAGTAAAAGTAGATGTCTGAAAAAAGATACATAAAATTTACATAACTACATATATATGACTAGAGTTTAAAAATATTTTTACAATCAAATGCAGAGAGGATTACACATTTTTTTCTTATGCAGATTATGTTAATGTCCTTCACCATTTAAAACTTGAAGTACATAGCAACATTGTTTAGAACTTGGCAACTATTTCACATTCTCAAGGTCAGATGCTTATCTACAACCACAAGACTTCAATCAGTACCATCTCTCTTTAAGAATAAATGTCTCAGACCATGGATTATCTTTCATAAGATGAAAAAAAATCTGAGGTGGGAAATTCCATCTCTCCTGCATTCTATAAAACCACTTGTATCTCCATCCTTTGAGCATTATTTTTTCTCTTCTACTTTTCATGTTGTCCTTGACCAATAAACAAACTTATTCTAAGTTTATAAACATGTACATTTAACACTTCTTTTCATTGTCACAAGCCTTATAGTATTTTATTTTTAGGGGAAATTATAATATATTCTATTTTTCAATGAAAGAACTTCAGTATCAGGGATCTCAGAACTCCAGAGAGGAAATTACAGAGGCAACTGAAGACTGAGATCCTAATGTTCACAAAAATAAATTGTTATTTATCCTTATTTCTTCTAGAAGAGTGGTGTACAGAGTCACAACTAAGGGTCAAAAATATTCTATCGGTCCAAGCATGTCAAGCATTTGTAAATTTAATAATGGTTAACAAAAAAAAAAAAAAAAGCATACCAGCTCAGTCATAAACTTAAACCTAATTCAAATATCAACGTCTGAATTTTGATGCTGGGAAAGTGTTCTATGTGAAGTATTCATGAAGGAGAGAAAAAAAAATCCTGCAGATAAATTATGAATTATTTTTCTCAGCTCTTTTTCAGGACATCGAGTGACGTTCTTTGGTGTCTCCAAGTTTCCTCTTCTTTAAACATAAAACATTACCATATTTTAAAATTTCATGATCAAGTCATAAAGATATTACAAAGGATCTGTGAATAATAGTTACTTCAAAAGTATTTTAGATAGATAAAGTTTAATGTTGACTTTAAAATGAATAGTTTTATCATTTGCCAACAAAATTGTCTACCTTTTCCTGGTCAAGTTTCTTTTGGCAAGATATATTAAATTCTAGGGAAAATATATAGTTTGCAAAATTATTTCCCAAAGTGTATCCAGACATCTATTTTCAGGCCTCATGCTTTGTGTACCAGCATCTATATTTCAGCCAGATATTTTTGCACATGTATATACAAGCAGAGGAAATACCACTATAGGATCATCAGAATTCATACACCTTTCTGGGCATTTATTTAACATTGATCTTACATATTCTTCATGACTCTCTCTTTTGCAGCATTAGCTTTAAGGCCATGTCTACTTCATTTTAGCCAGCAGACCTTAATTTTGATACTTTCAAACTCTGTTTCTTATAAATGGTTAAACAGCTCATTTTGTATTGCAACATTATAATTAGCTTCATATCACCTCTTAAAATTACAGTATTAAAATTACAGTTTTATTCAGATGAAGTTTTAATTTTAAGAGCATGAACTTATCCCCAGCTGAAGTCAAGATATTACTAAAGGAGGTCATGTCATGATCTTAAAATATAGATTGTGCTGGGGAAGAGTTAATTTTCCTCACAGTGACTGGTGTGGGCCTGTGTTCTGGATTTGTGGTGAACAGAGGGTTGACAACGTAGAGATGGTTTTGTTATTGCTGAGCAGGGCTTACACAGAGCCAAGGCCTTTTCTGTTTTTCATACTGCCACACTGGTGAGGGGACTGGGGGTGTGTGGGAGGCTGGGAGGAGACACAGCCAGGACAGGTGACCCAAACTGACCAAAGGGATATCCCAGACCATGTGAGGTTATGCTCACTGTATAAAGTGGGGGGAAGGAGGAGGAAGGGAGAATGTTTGAAGTGACAGCATTTGTCTTCCCAAGTCACCATTATGTGTGAGGAAGCCCCTTTCTCCTGGAGATGGCTTGAAATTACAAGTGAAGAAGGTCTTATGTGAAATGTGATCTAAATGAGACAATATCATAGCTCCAGAGACATCAATTTTCACTTGTAAAGCTTTATTTCAATTCATTAAAATTGTATTTGTAGACCTAAAAAACAAATTATTGGGGTGTATTTGAAAAATTGCTTCTGGATAAATAGTTCAGATATTAATAATATATTATGACTTTTGTTTAGTTTTTGTATATTGTGTTATGCATTTTTATTTCTTAATTATGTTTTGTCACCAGCAAGTAATTAATTTTCCTCATATTTTTTACTTGAAAGACTTCAAGAACCTTAAGGCATTCTGTGAAAGCTTTGAACTTTATATTCCTTTGTACTTTCCATTTCTCTCCCTATTCTGCTGGTTCATACTTAAATTCTGAAAAACATTGCAAAAAAGGTCACAAGTGAAAAAGAGAGCTGTAGCAGTACTAAAACAATACAACATTTGAGTAAACAGAACGAAACGTAAATATTTGTAGTTTATGAAGGCAACAGAAACTCTTGAAACAATTCAGTAAATTGGTTTTTAGTCACACTGTTATCACTAGAACTTACATCTCAAATCTGAAGCTACTATAGAATTGAATAGCTTTGGTATTCAAGTTTTCTAAACCATGAGTTAAATTAATTTTGAGTCATCTGAGCCCTGATTTTTTTCAAATTTCCCCAAGTATCTCATACTTTCCACACAATAAACTTTTTATTTATTATAGGCCTCTTGGAAACATAAAACATTAGTTATTCCCAACTAGGACTGTCATTTCATATATAAACAAGTAAAATCAGCAAAGTACCTTGAGTTTAGTCTTCTAAAAGGAAAACCCCACTAAGTATTTCAGAGCATTTCCAAACAGCCATAAGTACATGATTCCCAGGTGGAATAATCAGCTTTCTGTAGCAACAATTCAACAAAGCATGTGCAGTATCTTCCTAAAGTATTGTTATTTAGGAACAGGGTGCAGTTTTGAAGCACCAATGGCAAGACTTGACATCTGCCTAATTTATTGTGAGCATCACTGTTTGTGATACACTTAAGGTGACATTGTATACTACCTTAGTTGTATTTTGTATCTTGTTTAATTCTGTAGTGTTACTCTTCATGCAGAGCAGGTGTCCAGCTATAGCAATATACTGGTGTTGTTAACTAAGCATCTAAAAAAACCAATGTCATTAATATCAACAACACTAAATTGTTTTCATTAATTTATAAAAATACTGTAAAGTTCCAAGAATTACAAAAGGCAATTAGTAACCAGCAAATTTATCTATTGCAAACAATCTCTCTCCAGTGCCAGAAATGCCATAAGTGCAAAGAAATGACATATGGTCATAAAACCAGACAGGCTGATAGCTGGCAACCGGGTAAGTGAACAGTAAAAATGACAAACAACCTAAGTCAGCACTTGCCACGACAGGCTGTTGGTTTGGTTTCTAAATAGATGCAATGACCAAAGAAAAAAAGCTTAAGAAAAATCTCAATATCGACAAATGCAAAGAAGGAGGTAATATCAGTAGTCGTTATGTTGGACTTGTTGATTTTCTCTCTGAAAAAGACACCAGATTCCTACATAGTCATGGAAATGAAAGCAGAAGGCAGAAAATGTTATGTATGCATAAAAGGCCACTTAAATTATAAATACCAAGGTAAGATGCCATTACTGCATATGCAAAATATTATTTCTGGCCCATGAAGAAATTCTATCACACACAGCTCCTCTGTGTGAAGGTGATTTTGTTCATACTACTAACCACCAGAAGTCACACTTGTTTTCTGCTGGCTTCTTCAGTAAGACATGTCCCACTCCACAAGTCCAGCTGTGGGGCTCTGGCAGGAAGGGTGTAATCCTGCAGAAGAATCAGCAGGAATGTGCTCCTTTGAGAAGAAAGCAGCAGTCCTGAGAACATGCAGCAAGCACTCATAGCATGAAGAGCTGCTCCAGTCACTGAAAAAGAGCGCTTGGAAATTGGATCAGCATACCTGAGATGCACTGAGCAACTCAATATAAGTGCTTCTACATTTCAGATTTGATTCAGAATTCTCTGAATTCAAGAATCATTTTGAAACAAGAGAGATTCTTCCCAAAACAAAACATGCTGTTCTTTCAACTGGCCATGTTTACCATTATAGGCACTTACTGCACCTGATGTATGGAAGAACAAGATATAAGATGAAATCATATCCAGTTTTCTGCCTAGACATTTCTATCTACATCCTCTGTCATTGGCTATTTCAGTTCCACAAATTCAGGAAACTGATAAGGGCACTGCTGGTTCCACTGCTGAGCTCTGAGGAATCTCTGAATGCTGCAACATTGGCCATTTCTTCAACCACATGTTGTGGGTCTGCATTTCCTCTGTGCAGTACCTCAATCACCATCCTTGTGATGTGCCACTGCAAAATGCTGCTGGATTGTGCCATTCCCCCTGCAGCAAGTCTGGATATTCATTTCCCTCCTTGGCCAATCAAGTCCTAGAAATGACCACCACATAGCCACCACCAGAACATTTTCTTCCTGAATATTAAGAGAAAAAAACTGTTGTAAAAATTATTCAGAAGAAAAAATCATGTCACTATATTCTTGAAGAGATGGTTCTTGAGTAACATTAGCCATGTTCCATCATACCCCAAAAATTCTGCGTTTCAAAGCATAGCCAGGAGAAAGTGTTAAATGAGTGAATCACTCGACTGATTACTCTCTGTGAGATGTGAGATGCTATCCAAGAAGCTGTTGTCGCACATATGTATTGATGCCTCTGTGTTTTTCCAAAAAGAACACCCAGACTATGGCAGATTCTTACTTGAAATGAGTCAAGATCACAAACAACTACTGCAGCAGTTTCTGCTCTTTGTCTGGTGTGACTAATGAGTTATCAGGTCCTATCATATCCAGCAACAGACCATCATTTCTAATGAATTTGAGGACTTTGCTAGGAACCTCACTATTTAAGCTAACACCATCAAACGATCAGGCTAAATAAATGATGTAGACAGTTAAAAGTGCCTTACAAAGAACTGCCAAGGGAGACCAGCCAACAAGACTTGTCAGATCCCTCATCTGTAGCAGGTCACATCCACAGCTGGGCAAAGACAACCTCTGAGCAGCAGTTCTACAACACAGACTGCACCTATGTCTCTGTTGAATGTGTCGGATTTTATTCCACCACCAAGCAGTGCCCACTGACAGCCCAACTCTCCTTACTCTTGTCACTCAAGAAAGACACAGTGCTGCTGTGCTTGCAGTACAGGGGGACTTGCAGTCTTCCAGAAAACTTGCCCAGTTGAGGGAGGTAGATAATATTGCAGATATGTGCTACATGTGCATGTTGTAGGGATGGGTATTTCATATAAGGAGAAGGAATGTGTATGTACAAGAGAGACTACAATTTTGGTGAATATAAAGAAAGTTTACACAGCTTGTAAGGAGATAATACAAATAGAGATGAAAGAGTAAAATCTAGATTTAAAGATTGTCCCAGAAACATCATAGACAGACCAGGCAGCAGAGGCAGGAAATGGGAAGTTATACATACCTGGTATGTATATTTTTTCATGCTGTGAGTAATTGTACAATTGCTGACCATCTCAGTGGTGGTGTAGAGCACAGAATTACTCTGTATTTGAGCCTCATTGCATGTGGGTTAATCATCAAGTTGCCCTAGTAAAACAGCTCTGTGGATCTGCTGCAGAGACATCTGTCATCAATGGACAAGGTCCTGGCTAAGAGGGACAGGTGAGAGATGGGAAGGTTTTATTCTCACTACTGCAGGAAACCTGTCAGCATGTGCACTGCAAGTTTCAAAGAATCTGGGAGTGCGGGGGAAGAACTTTAGGAAACTTAATTTCTTCACATAATTTGGTTTAGATGAATGAAATACTGTCCAGATTATTTGTATCCTTCTTCTGTACTTGTGTTGTGTGTGGGAATGAATACTCAGGGCAATGTTGTCTCTTCCTAGTTCCACAAGCTTTTCTTTCAGTAAGGGGCCTCTAACAAACGTGCACTGGTGAGAGATACAGTTTTCAGCCCCATATAGTTTCAGAGCCAGGAGGGATGAGCAGAGTTGAATGCATCCCTCTTTACCAGATGCTGGCAGGCAGAGGATTATTGCACACCCAAGTAGACAGAAACAAAAGACAATCGCAAATCAAGTCATCTGTGCGAAACCCTGTAGCAGGCTTGAGAAGTTGCAACTAAAGGTGAAGATATGAGTACAGAGAGCAAGTGCAAGAAATAAGGAACAAAAGTCGTTGTTTGAAAAGCTTGCTATTGATGGTAGCTTTTGATAAAATTTATATCTTTATTCATTTTATCTAGGCTGCTTCTAAAGACTGGGAAAATGGTTCAGAGTCCTTAGAGCTCTTATTCCAACCCTGCCTTGTCCCTCCTATTTCTGTCCTGTTTCTCCTATTCCTATCAGCTTGGCCATGTTCTGTATGCTTCTGTTGACATCTTCAAGGTGTGGAGCTCACCAGTCTTCTAGGGCAGTGTCCAAAAGGTGAAGATGATCAGTAAGAACACAGTCCAATCCCCCACATAACTGCTGACAGAGAGCTGCACCCTTGCTTTCTATGTGTTTTGTGCAAACTTTACAGGCTTGTAGCTGCTTCTGCATTTCGATGCTCCTAAAGGATGAGGTATTACTTGATGCTTAATATCCTTAGGTCTCTCAAGTCCATCTTGTGTACGATAAAATTAACCTGTCTGGTCTTGTCTGAAGCAGTTGCATAATGATCAAATGTAGCACTTGGCTCATGTGGATTTTAATTGCATCTCAGACATCTAATTTCTCATCTTACAACATAGAGACATATACAGGCTACAAGAAGTTGCAAATACTCATGCTGGATGGGTACTGTTGAGGACAGTGCTTGGAAATTGATCTAAATGGGAGGGAAGGGCAGAGGAAGGTGCAAAACATTACCAACAAGGCATGGGAATGGAAGGCTGAAGCTAGAAGAGCAGTCACTAATGCTGACAGACTGTAAAGAGGGATGGAAGAGAAAAGGCAGATTAAACAAATGGGCATAGATGAAAGGCAGCTGGTTGTGCCTGGGAAGGATGAAGATTCAACAGCTCAGTGCTACTCAGCAAGAGACAAACCATGTGAACACAAAGCTAAAGTGAACTTATTATTTATACTAAAGCTGCTTGAAACAAGTGTGAAAATAGGTCACAACTGCAACAGCCTAAAGTACCACAGGGAAAATGAGCAGAGCATGTTCTGCTGTGAAGCAAAGAGTCAGAAGTCTGAAATCTGAGCAGTTGTATGAGTGAGAATTACCAGGGAAGTGCTCTTAGAACAAAAGTATCTGTATCTTCACTCAAGTCTCCTTTTTATATATAGTAATTTGCTAAAGATCAAGACGGAAGCATCTAGGAAATTGAAGACAAATAGATCCTTATAATGACAGAAACTTTACTTGTGGTTGTCTGCTGTTAATCAGAAATCCTGAAGACTAAAGTTTTAAATATGAAACACCTACTTATCCTTATTGCCATATGTTCCAAAAACAAATCCAACCTATGGTGCTATTAGCAACATCAAAGCTTTTGAAATTTTTCTGGAAGGATTACATTTTCCATTTGGCTCAAAGACACAGAGGAAGGCTTTTCAAAGCCTTTGGGAATATATCACAAGAATAGTTACATATATTAATAAGAAAATGCCCTGGCCTTGTAACAAAAAGACCAGCTTGCACATTATAGCCAAGTCCAGAGGGATATATGCAGGTGGGTTAAAGTACAGGTGGACTAATAAGCAAAAATACTGATACCAGCTCATTTCCATTTCAACAGGAGCTTGATATTACATATTAATGAAAAAGTTGGAAATCTTTCAAAGAAAAATGTGCTTGGTATTTCAAAAGTACCTACCATTTTAGCATATTGTGTGGAACTAAAGGCCAGAGGAAAAGATTACTTTTCAAAATGCTCACTCTTCTTTTTTTTTTTTTTTTCTTGCTTAGCTACTCCCCAGCAGAAATAGTGGAAATGTAGATTTTAACCTTTCAGATACATACTTCACATGATTTCACTGATTGTAATATTACACTTTCATATTTCTTTGTGAGGCAGTTGATGAAATTGATGAAACAAACGGCATCGTATGATTACAGACATCACTCCTTTGATTGACCAAGAATTCAATTATAGACATTTCACAGAAAGAGTATGAAAGCTTTAGCCTCATAGGTGAAGTCATGCTGTGCAGTGTTTTGACACACTTTCCATCATGAAAGTAATCAAAAAAATGTAAAGCTTTTTACATGGGCTTGGTAAGACCTTAGAAGCTGAACTGTAATTCAAACACAAATGGCCATGCTAAGCATTTGAAATGTTTGCCTTAGAAAAAAGATAGTTAAAAACCTATGTATTATTAGTAAAATATATAATTTCTTTTAATAGCAACGTAAGTACTTCTCATAAGTAGATTTCCATTAGACTACTCCCAAATGACTCTGTCTATTATAGTCTATAAATAAAATGCCAACTCACAAGACACAGACTGAATTTTGTGCTTGAGAATCAATTGGTCTGACAGTGCCAATGATGCCTTCTGTTAGTATTAAATATAGTTCACAGCCAAAAATTACATATGTGAACATATGTGTACAACTGGCACTCCAAAATGCACCGCATGTCATGGTGAAGCATTGGAAATGACTGATGACGAGTTTTAAATTCTGAATGTAGATGTGGAAATATCACAAAATGGGACTTGTTGTGAAAAATAGGTGAATAAAACCACATGAAATTTAAATCTCGCACTACTTCCTATTTATTGCAGAGTGCATCTACTCCATGCAAAGTTCTGAAGTGGACAGTCATGATTTTTGTGCAGAAGAACTACATTGCAGGAATGCTTTAAATTCACCACATACCAAAAGCCCAAGGCAAACAAAATGTCTAAGTAAACAGCAGTAAGAATGTCTTTTTGACTCTAAAAGAGATAATAAATCCTATCACTAAAACACAGCAGTAAGCCTAATTTTAAAGTCACATGTAAGTTACAACTTTGAAATTAGCATTTTTTATTTCATTCCTACTTTTAATATAGTTTCCTAGAAATTGGTATATAAAAAATGTCAAGAGAAACCATCAGGTCTTCCTTATACACTCTCAGACTCTGAAGGGGTTGGATAACCTGGGTAAGTCAAACTCAAATATAATGCAAGGCGAATGTAACACTTGGTCATAGAACACAGTGCAAGGGTGCAGTGGGAGAAGGGCAGTGTTGCTGATGAGTGCGGGATGGGGAAATCCCCCCACTGGCACCCGGCAAGCAGTCAAGAACACACTCTGCACTCAGCCTGGGCATGTCTGCACTCCTCCTGAAATGAAACCAGCTGATGCAGAGCCAGCTCCAGTGTCTCCACATCAACTGCAGACTGAACCCTGAGTCTGAAAGATTTATCCTTGAATAATCAAGAGCTGACTGCATCTGGATGAGCTCAGCCCATTTATTAAACACGTAACCTCCAATAGTGGCTACAAGCAAAGGGAAGCTTTTCCTTGCCATATGCTGTTTACTGAATGAGTGCTGGAAATCTCCAGTGTGTTAGCTGCTTGTTCAGCTAAGATAACACTTTCATAATGACTTTTCCCAGTACCATGGATGTTGCTTTAGCCTGTCATTTTGCTACTGCTTGTTTTCGATTTTTTACAAAAGCTCAGCATGGAGAACTAGTTTGCACTGAAAAGACTAAAAGTATTTTTCTTCTTCCTTTTATTTCTATTTCTTTAACCCACCAAAAAAGCATACTTTGCTTTTAAAACATTCAAATGTTCAAGAATTCTACGCAGCTAATTTTCTTGAATCACTACAAAAAAATTCAGTAACAACAATATCCAAATCCAAGGCAACAGGCTACTTTGTAAAAATTTAAAAGTAGATTTGAATCCAGGGTAATTTAGAGCCAAATATATAATGTAAAATCATTTTAACCCCAATGTATGTAATCGTATGGCTACCATAGTTAAAAACACAGTTAAAAACATAATTAGACCAATCATTTTCTACAAAGAAATATGCAGCTATTATCTCAGTGGGAGATAACCCTGGCCTTTAACTTGAAATAACCCTGCAAGTTACCTTCCTGATAAACAATGCAATATTAATACCACAGCTGGGAGCAGTTTTCTGAACACTCACAGCAGGTATCAAATTTGTTGCTTAATTTTTGTCAGAATTGTAGCATCCCTTTCTAATGGATATCTTTAGCATCAGGTAAGAGGAAAAAGTAGAGTTCAAGACATAATTAAAGTAATCCATATTAAGCTAAGGGACAAAATTATCTACAGAGCAGCAAATATTAAATCATGAAAAGCGTGAAAGTAACAAATTATTCAACCCACATTTTAATGGAATGATTAAAGATTCTTAGTTATTAGTAATAGAAAAATAAGCATATAAAAATTGAAAAAAAACAAATACCTGGGGAAACCCTTGTGTCTGTGTTCAGCTTATATTGAGATTCCAAGTCAAACTGCATGATTTATTATGGTGTCATAGATAAATTTTAGGAGGGCCTGTTGTGATAGGACAAGGGTAATTGTTTGACACTGAAGAAGGGTCAAATTAGATTTTTTTTAGCATGAGGGTGGTGAAACACTGAAACAGGTTGCCCAGAGAGGTGGTGGATGCCCAGTCCCCAGGAAACATTCCCGGTCAGGTTGGACAGGCTTTGAGCACCCTAATTTGGTTGAAGATGTCACTGCTCATTGCATGTGGGTTGGAGTAGATGTCCTTTAAAAGATCCTCTCCAGCTCAAACTATTCTATGACTCTATTAAAAAAAGTGATCTCTATTAAAAAAAAAAAAAAAGTATCAGTAACAATAGAAACACTGTTTTGACTAGAAAAAGGCAAAAAGCCTGACAGCTATTTCTTCCACTTTGAACACCACTAATCCCAACACAACCATTCCACACCTTTTAGTATGCATCAAGGTGAGAGGCTCTATTTTTGACAAAAAACACATTATTTGGTAACAGACTAAAAATCAAATGTAACACAGATGCATAGTAGGCCACTGTACTCAGTTATGAGATTATTCCAGATTGTATAACCAAGGAATTATCTTGAAAAAAAAAAACCAAAAAACTGTACTTAATTGTAAGATTTCCTAATTAATATAATTGTCAATTAGGAAGTTGTGATAAATGACAGTGAGTGTTCTGCTGTTCTTTATTCTCAGCTTAATCTTACCTACAGTTTATTCTGGCATTCATCATGGCTTCTCTTACCTTCTGTTAACACTTGAGATACAAGATCAGGGGTTTGGTCTAATGAAAAAAAAATCAAAATAAAAAACTATGTTTCCCAAGGAAAAACAAAACTGCACTCAAAATCTGAAAAACATTTGTTTTGTATTTGATGTTTATAACAATCACATTGTAAGGAATTTTCTTTTACAGTCTTTAGCTCTTTTTTTGTTTTGCTTTATTTTTTTTTAAGTGTCTTTTCCATTGTTCCTATAGTAGCTCTGGAAATTTCAAAAAGCAAGGAGATTTTATAGCTACAGAGTGCTCAGCAGTTTATGCACCAGAACAGTCAAAAAGAAACTTCTGAAATCCATAGTCAGCAGTTCTTATCTGCATTTCTTTTAATTCTACATAAAGTGAGATTAATGAGAATGTCAGCTGTCGCACCTGTCAGCATTAAATGCTGATGGAATAAACACAACATTGAAAGTAGAGCCTGTGTGTTATGACATATTGATGTTTTGCCACACAACCAAAAAATGCCAGTCAGTGATTTCTGTTGCCTTTCACAGAATCCTTCCTCCCAACTTTCTTTTGTAATCTTTGGTGTTGAGATAAGATATATATATATGTTTACATGCACACACACACACATGCACATATATATATGATGACCAAAAGTTATTCTTAAATGTATTCCCCAACACTAAACCTATATTTTTTAAACAAATATAGGTTTACATTTTTATAAAAATAATGCAAAAAATCCCCAGTGAAGACAGGCTGTCAAAACATCTACACAGTATGACAAACAACAGTGGATCTAAAGCAATATAAAAAAGTATCTGGACTACCCCACTCAAGTAGCCACTAAAACCACATGTTAAAAAATGGTTTATAGAAAGAGAAGTAATAGGTCCTGCACCTGAGGCCACACCTCGAATCCTGTGTCCAGTTCAGGCCCCTCACTACAAGAGGACATTGAGGAGCTGTAGTGTGTCCAGAGAAGGGTAACAGAGCTGCGGAAGGGTCTGGAGCACAAGACTTGTGAGGACCAGCTGAGGAAGCTGGGGTTTTTTGGCCTGGAGAAAAGGAGGCTTTTTTATCACTCTCTACAAGTACCTGAAAGGAGGCTGTAGCCAGGTGAGGATGTCTCTTCTCCCAGGCAGCCAGCAATGGGATGAGAGGACATGGCCTCAGGTTGAACCAGGGGAGGTTCAGGTTAGACATCAAGAGAAATTTCTTCACAAAAAAAGATTTTTAAGGATTGTAATGGACTGCCCAGGGATGTGGTGGAGTTACCATCCCTGCAGGTGCTCAAGAAATAATTGGATGTGGCACTTAGTGTCATGGTGTAGTTGACAAAGTGGTGGTCAGTCAAAGGTTGGATTCAATAATCTTGGAGGTCTTTTACAACTTATATGATGCTGTGATTCTGTGAATTTTATATTTAAAAAAAATTCCAACAAAAAAAAAAAAAAAAAAAAAAAAAAAAAAAAAAAAGAAAAGAAAAGAAAAAGAAAAAGAAAAAGAAAAAGAGTGAACAGTTTCACATTTACCTGGCCACACCATCCTGTATCTCTAGGTTGTGAGGGTTGCAGCATGGTTGTAAAAAGACACAGCAGCTTACAGACAAGAAAAAATATCCAGAAACAGAAGAGATCAAGAAAAACCTTCCCAACAATAGAGGGTTCAGACAAGTTAATAAGGTAGGACCAAAAAATCATCAAAGAATCAAGGTAGTGTGAAATGTAATGGGGTGAAATGTAATACTACTACCAAGTGAACTGATTGCTGCACTAATGACAAGAAATTTGTCATCTGAAGAAAACAAGGCATGTGAAAGACATGACTATCTTAATCGGATAAAATAATGTCTGCATGACTTGGTTTTGTGAAAATAATGAATGTTATCCTAAAACGTGTAAAAGCCACAGCAACAATAAAAACTCATTCAATGCAATCTATACCGTTCTCTCTTTCTTCAGAAAATCAACAGTTAAACATAATCAGATGCAGAAAATAAATCTACTAGAGATCAGAAGAATCAAATAATAGCACATGAAAAAATCAGATCTTGTGCATCCTAGCAAACCAAAACACTTAAAATATCTGCTTGTTCTTTTAGTGGAAGAAGACCTATGTGAACTGTGGCAGTAGCAGCACTTAAAAAGAATAAATTGTCTGAAGCAAAGGCTAGACATTTTGAAGTGTTTTCTAACCAACAAAAGTAGTGATAGTGAACAAAGTGATAGTTCTTAAATTCATGCAGATGTACATTTAAATTGATATAGGATGATGTACGTTTACTTACTAATGCAAAAGATTAGCTCTTTAGAATTTGGAGCATCGCTCCCACACTTGCATCCTACTTTCCTACAAGCCAACTAGTAAAGCTGGAAGTTGAACAGAGAGAACAGCAAAAGAAAAAGCTATAGGTCTCTCAATGGGTTACATGAGGAAATCTGTTATTTTATCTTTACCCTTAAGATAAGGGTCTTAAGATATAGAATGTATTCCTAAATGACGATTGAGGGAGGAAATAATCCACCTCACTCAATTCTGTATGATCATTGATTGCCTTCCTATAAAAGGAGATGCAGGATTATATATAAAATTAAGATTCACTACTAACCTACAGAAAGGAAGACCTATTCTGTGATAAGAGGAGTATCTCTCACTCCACACCCACACTAGAAAGACCTAAGGATCTCTAATCTTTGCAGACCACATTATGATATGATCAATTATATTTTAGCTCACAGAAATAAAATTATTATTGTATCTCATTAATTTAAATACTCTTTGCAGGAATATTTGCAGGAATTGTACCAGCCCCAGAGTTATTACTTTACAGGGATAGCACTTCCAGAGAACAGGATAAGGAACATCCTTATGTCACCAACTGGGTAACAAATATTAGCAGTTTTGAAACACAAAGATATACAACACCAACAGTTAAGGAAAATATATAGGTTCTCAAACCTTACATATTATGCTATGTTTTTCATAAGAGAACTGTAACAACATGAAGCTAAAGCATTGCAGCTCTCTTCACTAGACTCTTGCATTAAATAAATACAGTACTTGAATAAAACTTCTGTGACAACACAAAGCTAAACTGTCTTCATCTGCATGTCACACTGACTGCTGCCTGTATTGCCACGACGAGTCGGAACCCAGTAAAACATGAAGCAAAATTCATTATGCCAGAATGATCTATTCATACCAGATAATAGAACCATGTAATAAAATCAAACGTTTGCAATTATTCTATACATGTTACTATGGAAACTTAATAGGCAGGTGGTTTTTTTTTTCCTTTTCTTTTCACACATTTTAATTTACTAGAAAATCAAACAATGTCATAAAATCACTTAATCATTTTGGTTGGAAAAGACATTTAAGATCATGAAGTTAACCTAACAATGCCAAATCCACCACTGAGCCAAGTCTTTCAGGAGGATTCAAAATCTTTTGTAAGCTGAGAGGAGGTGTGAGGTAGCATTCATTATTTATATTCCTGAAAACCATCACACTCAGAAACAAGTTCCACCCTCCAGTGGAGGAGAATTACACACTCAGAGTACAAATTCAACAACCCTTGCCTAAGGATTTTTGGCAAATGCTTCAAATAAAAATTAACATCACCCCCAACTTAAATGATTTTAAAAATGAAAATGAAAAGGAAGAAAAATACATGATATGTGGTTTAAGAATGGAGGGAAATCTATAATGTGATTTGGGAAGAACACGCAGGAACTGGGGTTTTGTCTCTTTATTGCATTGAACAAATCTTCTCTGGCTGTTTTGAAATATTTTTAATTGGGCTCTCTGATACAGAAAATAAATAGTGACTGGTACTAAAAGGGATAGATTAAAGCTAATGGAAGAGAATGTTTTAGGGTGGATGTTTCGTTTTACAAGATTTAATTCCACTGATACTTTAAATGTCAAAGAGGAAAGTGAGTACACCAAGACCCAAAATGATAAATATCAGGCACGTCCATCAAAGTCCAACAGGAATGTACTTGTGACTCCACTATGTTCTGGGTTTTGTATTAGCAGTTGATCAATTAAGTCATTCTTAGCCATTTAGAAATTAAAAATGCTTTCTCTCACCTTGCCCTACTGGTTTCCAGCCTTCTGTGTCTGCCTTGACTTTTTGTCTCTAAGAAGTATCTCACAACCCCTCCTCGGACACCAGCCTGATTTGCCCATGCCTGCCCCAGGAGAAACAGCACCACCACAGGCTACCCACTGTATCCAAATGTCAGAGATGGAGATGTGGGGAGCAGCACAGCCCATGCCAGCATGCAGCATCCCAAACTGTAACAAGCTTCCAAAGGAAGAAAATGAATAATTTTAATAGTGATAAACAAGTTCCACAGGACCAGCCATTTTGAATATTTAAATTAAAATGCCAGATCTGTTTTTTCCTTCTGTCTGTATACACTGCTGTGATCATTTCAGATAAATATCCTGTGTCTTTTGTTGTTGACTTCTTAAGAAATAGCATGATTGAATATGATGTTCCCTTCCCCCTCAGACAACTCCTCTTGAATTTTAAAGCTTCATGATTCTCTTGTCATCTTTGTAGAGAACGGTATTTTCCATAAACACTCACTTCAACATAAAATTTCAAAAAGCTAAAATGACAATGAGGCAATGCTAAAATTACATACCTAAACTAGAAAATCAAGTCCACAGGATAGAATAGAAGTAATAGAAATAGCCAATAGATGTTTAATTTTTGGGATAGTTTTTAAAGTTCTTTTAATTTAATAACTTTCAAGTTGAGTAAAATTGGCCATTTTCTCTTTTATTTCTTAGAAACTTTTTTAAAGATAAAAAAATTAACTCCATAATGATATAGTAATATTAGCACAGATATTATTACATTTCAGTTTTCTAAGTTATTGCTTCTAACAGTGGGAAGGACATCTACCTCAGTACCTTTGCTTCAATCATTAGACAGCACACTTACATAAATTCTGGTGACTTTCTGAAATGAGGCAGAAAGTTTGAAAACTGCAGAAAACAAAAAAAAATGGACAAAAATATAGACTCCAACATCTTATTAGCTGTTATTTAATCATTTGCCTACTTTTTGTATGTGTGTCTGTATTAAGAAATAAAAATGCATAGAGCTTTATTACTTGTGCACTGCAAGGCCAGCCACAATTTACCACATGCACTGACTTTTGAGTAGTATGCCGTGTCAATCCTCTGGTCTCCACATTAAAGAAGTGACATAACTGCTCTGCATCTGAAGGAAATAGGCATTTGCTAAATAAACAAAAAAGACCCCTACACAGATTTCAATAGTAGCCACAGCCTGCATTGGAAACTAGAGGGCCAAACACTTGCCTTGGCTTAGCTAGTGCAGGCATCTGTCTGTACAGCAGGAAAATATTCACCAGAGAGCTGGGTTGGTGGGAACTTGGACATCCCAAGGTATCTTGCTGCCCATAATCTCCCTTTAGAATTTTTTAGAGAAGTGGCTGCATCTGACGAAAAAGTGTCCTTACGCATCAGCGAGGGACCTGCACGAGCTGCCGACCAAGTTTACTGACTGTGAATAACCCAGGGCAGCTGAAATGACAGCGTGAAAAATGCTAATCTGGCTATTGTTGTACATCCCCCAGCAGAACATAGTCACAGAGGTCTGCAGACCATAGAAGTTTCTCACTTCTCCAGTTGAATCTGAACCTTCTCTCTAGCAAACAACTCAGTTTTTCTAGATGGACTGAGGATTTGTATCTACAGCAGCAAACAAAAGTAGTAAATAATTCTGATTATGCTGCAGAATTTTACTCATAAATGCAGTAAATTAAGACAGCATAAACAGTGAAATTATGTAATTCAGCCTCCATTAAAAAAAATCAATTGAAAGAAAAAGAAGGAAGCATAGCATCTTATAAAGAAAATACCAGCCTCTTGATTCTATTGTGCCACCCAAAGAACTTGCATTTATTTAGACCAGCATGTGACTGTAGGAAGTAACAGTTAAGGAATGCCAAAAAGGGAACCTGCTGTTTTCCATATGTGTGGCATGATGGAAATGAGAAAACAAAGACAATTAAGAAACAACCAAAGCTGATGTCTTCTAAAGGTTTTAATTTTGTTACAAATGAGATAAAATGTGATAGAGTGGACTAAATGCAAAAATCCCACAGTCTTCAACTGCTGGTAGAACAATGTATTCCAGTCAAATTGTATAAGGACACAGAAATTTTTTAATTAACAGTAACAAAAACACCAAAATGCACACAAAAACCCCAAAACTGAGAAAATAAATGTAAAAGAAAAACAGTATCACAGTGGAAAGCATAATGAATTAATTTATAAGCCTCTGAAGAGGAGTATGACCAACATGACCCAGCAATGCACATTCACAGCTCAGAAGGCCAACCTCATCCTGTACATCTTGACCCTCCCTCCTCCTGGAATGTCTATCTGCTGAACACAAGTGGAATCATGAGTGGTAGTTAATGTTTGTTCTTTTCTGTACCTTTTCTGTCTTTTTCTAATTACCTATTCTCAGAATTTTGAGTAACATTTTGAGAAATCTAAAGTCAGATATGCTTGGAGTTTGCCAAGCTGAATGGGCTAATTTAATGTTCTGTGGAATTTTTTAAGTTGATTGAAAATTACTCAAAAGCTTTTGCCAAAGTTTTCTGATTTTCTAAGTTGACAGTAAAGGCTTTTTTTGTTGTTTTGACCTCTCGAGAATAACTTGGTGTTTCTCCCGTGCATGTAACTCAGAATATGTAAAGTAAGCCCTTTTAAGTGTCTCATCAAGTGAGGTTTTAGTGGCCTTATTGCCTGTCGGAACAAGTCCAGAACCAAGTTGATCACAGGGTTGGAGCACCTCTCCTAGAAGGACAGGCTGAGAAAGTTAGGGTTGTTCAGCCTGGAGAGTAGAAGGCTCCAGGGAGAACTTTATAGCACCTTCAGTACTTCAAGGGGACTTGCTGGAAAACTGGAGACGGACTCAATACAAGAACATGTAATGAGAGGACTAGGGGGAATGGCTTCAAATTAAAAGAGACTAGGTTTAGATAAGAATGAGATATTGAGCAGAATTTTTTCACTGTGTAGATGGTGAGGCATTGGAACAGGTTGCCCAGAGAAGTTGTGGATGCCCCATACCTGGAAGTGTTCAAGATCAGACTGGATGGGACTTTGAGCAACCTGGTCTAATGAAAGGTGTCCCTGCTCATTAAGGTCACTTCAATGCAAATCCTTCTGTAATGGCAAGAGAAGAAGCTGTATATATCCAAATAAGGGAAAGGAGGTAAAAATCAGGAAGGCAGCTAGAGTACTTAATGAGCATTCTGCAAGAGTATCTGACAAGAAAAGCCATTCAAAGTTGAATTTATAATTAAGATGTTTCTCTGAAGTCCAGTGAGTCAGAAGGATATCTTCTAGTAAATGGTTGGAGTACTTCAAGTGCAATCTACAAAACTTGACCAAGAGGATGGCATAAAAGCTGCAATGAGAAATGCTAACATTAATTTGGCAGGAGTGGCAGCTCTCTTGTTCCTGTACATTTTTAGAATCAGAAGGAGGCCAACAAAATAGTGGGAAGGGGAAGCAGCAGTACAAACCAATAAGCAGCACTAGCTAAAGAGAACATCTTGAATGTTTTCTTTGTTTTCTTTGCCTGATTATCAGAACTGGACAGAGTTGGCATTCTGTTTGGGTTTGTTTTTCAGGAACACAGCCAGAGTAAACCCAAGAAAACAATCTAGAAGAGCACAATGATTTTTTAGGAAATAGAAGTTTTAATCAGAAGTGTTTACATTTAACAAACAAGCATTCATTTGTTCTACAGATTCAATCAGAACACCTGAGCAAGATAAAAATCTTCTATTACAGTGAACTTCTCTCTGCTTGCATGAACAAAAATAAAATAAAAAAAAATTAAAAGAAAAAAAAAAAAAAAAGAGGGTTCTTCTGTTTTGCAAAGTGTCAGAATGGCTACTGGTATCCAGTGGGCCTCCCTACCTCTGAATACTCTCTATAATCCAGTCTTGAAAACTGAGTGCTTTGGGAAACTGAAACTCATTATACCAAGAGAAAATCCCAGTTTTACCTTCCACCACAAGATGAAAGAGAACCAACCATGACAAAACACAAAAACAATCAACAAGTAACATGCCCAAGTTCAAATTTTTGCATAAGACTGTCCATATAAATAATTTTTTATCAAACTCTGTGTCATTCTTTCTATTGATGTGAAGAAGCCTAATTGGAAGGCAAGTTTCTATTTTATGAAAATCTCTGAGGGAAGATATTTATATTCAAATTCAGAAAGAAAAAAAAAACCCTGTTGCAAAATGAATAGGTACATCCCTTGACAATCTAACCTGGAAGTTAGAAAACTCACCTGGGGGGTGGAAAGTCTATATTCAATCATTTGTTCTCTCTGACTTAAAGAACTGGCAACTTCTACCTCCCACATAACTGCCCCAAGACTAAGGCTCATTTTCCCTCACCAAATTCCAACTTAGAACCATTTGTTGCTTCCCCTAACTAGCAAGGAATCATCTAAGCATTACTATCAAATATAATTTGAATTGCATTTTTATAGTAAGCCATCTGCATCTTTTGCTCTGGAAGTTATGTAATAAATTATAGACAGGACTATCACTTTCTGTGACATGCAAAAAATGACAGCAAATAGCAGCATATTTTGAAAAGAATATTCAGTTTCTGTGAATGCTGCAGTAGAAGACAGATAAACATCTATTTGGCCTGCCTTCCTTCCAGCAGTATTAATGAAATTTCAGCTATGGCAGATCCAGTAAAAAAGTAAGAGAAAATTTGTTTTTCCTGTATTTCAATTTGGCTCTATTCAGCTCATTCAGGAGGCATGTAGAAAAAAAAATCTGAATAAATAAGACAGAAGATGCATGCAGTGAGGTCCCAGGAGACACCAAGTTAAGCTAAATTTTCTTTAAGAAAATGTATTCATGGCAGTATGCTTCCCAGCCTCAGGCAAGAGCCTTCCAGATTCTTAAATGTTTAACTCCAATGAAAAAGGTGAAGGTATTGCATCAAATTTTCCTTTGTGAAGTATAAATTGGACAGAAACTTGAAACTATCTTATTTTTGAACAAACCATACAATGAGAATAATCTTAATAAATTTTACAAAGAGAAAATGTCTTTGACAACTCTCGCCTTTCTAATTTTTGGGGTTTTTTTCAGGTGCTTTTATACCTTCTTCCTTTTATCTATTCCTCATAAAGTCAATCAATCCTATGTCAGGTGTCTTCTTTTTTTTTCCTACTCATGTGTTGTATTTAATTTATCCTGATAATGATATGTCAATTTCTTTTGTCTTCACTGCAGAATCTCTTGGTATTTATTGTTTTAAAAACTTCTGTCTCCTCTTTTCAGAGCATTAACTGGAGGTTTTCTTTCAAGAAGGTTGAAAATATGAACAGTAGAGACAGATGCTTGCTTTAATAACCCTCTCTTTTCAAGGATCTCATCCATAAATTTTGAACATTGTTTACTAATTTAAAATTGAACTCTAACTACTAACTTCTAGCTTTTAGCCTTCACCTATTACTGCCACATTTACTCCTCCAGAGCCCATTTGTTTCTAATCATGGTGTCCCTCAATTCTCATTCCAATAACCTCTTAGTTAAAATACTTCAAGTCAGCAAAGTTACAGTGCTTCAACTAATACACAATCCAGGACTGCATCCCAGTTCATAGGAGGAATTATGAGTCCTGGCAGTTTTCCAGCACTAAAACAGCAATATCTAGGTGCACCCCAGCACCTCTCAGCTCTCCACCACCACCCCTCCAGCACTTGGTTTTCTTGGAAAGAGAAAGAAGCTGTGTTTTCTCTCACTGATTTCTCAGTATAGACAACATATGGCTCAAAACTGTGAGGCAATCTGCTCAGAGTCTAGCTGCACTCTCAGCTCTAACTCAATACAGCTTTTCACTTGAAGTTTCTATGAATGCAATTCCTTGGGGATAGCATTGAAAGACAGCCCCAGTTCATCTCACATCCAGCCAATGCAAGCCTGGTTCAATCAGCTTGAATAGCCTTCCATTTGTGTAAAGAAAAAGGAAAAAAATTTGCATTTTTCTTTGCCCATCCATATGTGGCTCATCAAAATCCAGTCTCCCACCTGCAATTCTTTAAGCTATGTATGTAGAAGGAAACATGAAACAGAAGGATTTCTTTCCCCCTGGATAAATTAAATCAATTCCCCTGTCATGCACTAGTGCTAAGGCACTGCCATCTAGTGTGGGAAATCAATATAACAAAGAAAGAGGAAAAATAGAAAAGAAAAAAAAATATAAAGAGCATTTACCAAAAGGCAGATGAAATTCTACTGACTTCCATCAATTTTGAATTCATGATATTCATAACATTCACCATTCCACTTTATGGTAAAGCACAGAAGCCCTCCCTTTTAAGGAAAATCTCTGACCTGATAGGCTGCAATGGCTTCCATCACATGGTACTGCATCATGTCAGACAAACTCAGCAGAGCCCTTAGTCCCAGCAGCCTCATTTGGTGTAACTCTGTAAAACTAAAATCCTACAGTATTTAATGGTAGGAATCTCTTGATAGAAAAGAGCTTTTTCTTAATTACCACACATTTTACTGCAAATTTACAGTTTCAAGACTCGATTTTCTAAATCATGTTATATGGAAAGCATTGCAACATAGCAATCTGCAAGACCAGAAAATCAGAAATTTATGGATTTTGCCACTTTGTATAATAGCTGAAGATTTTCTCTTGTCTTCCAGACATTCCTTTCCATGCAGCCCCAGTTTCCTTTGTTTTATGTCCTGTGTAATTACCTACAATTGTTCAATGAACATGCAAAGGATTTGACCTGTTTCGCTTGGACCAGCTTTGTACAGATGAAGTTAAGTACACATGACATGAGCCAATGGAGCATAGATAGAATAAATTTACAAAAGTTGCAGAGCCTTCATAAAGACCAGTGATTATAAACACCTTTATATTATTTAGTATTTCTACAACTTGTTGTAATCTCTATATTACTGCCGTTATTATCAAGAATTTTAAACACTTGATTAAAGCTGTTGCTGACTTCTTTCCAGAACTGTAGCAAGAGAGTTTTATGTATTGCTGGTACAGATATTCTGTATCATCCTCTTTAGAGGATGAACAAAACTCTTTAGAATACAAGCTACATCAATGACTGAAAGTTCACACAACACAAGCCAAAGGGTTTTGAATACCGTGTAACTTAATTTTTGATTTATATTTAATGTGAACATAGAGGCACAGACTAGCTGACACCATCAAGACATCCAGATGTTCTCTGAGTGGATGCAGGTGAGCTCATAACAAGAGTATCTGTACCAATCTGTGCAATAAATAGTGAGGGAAATATATTATACCTTAACAACATATGCCTCACCTAGAAAAATAACTTTTGAGAAGAAAACATATTACTAGGCATAACTGACACAATTTCATTGATATTGAGTGTTTTGACAACCTACAACTGACACAAGAATTTACTTAAGATCTTTTTATTATGCCGCTTCTCTATGATCATGTATCTATATTTAACTATTAGGTATCAGTCAAATCAAACAATATTTCTGTTTTAGTTTGTTGTCATAAGGGAATTCTTAACAGCACAAAGAACCTTCAGCTACATCACTTCAGCAATCTTTTCAGTAATGTGGGAAAAGCAAGAGGAATATCCAACATTTTTTTTATAATCCTAGTTACTAGTGCCTCATGTTCTATTCTTACATTAAAATTTCAAGAAAGAAAAAATTTAAACTGTTGAAATACCCTAATAATTAACTACCTTGTATTTAAGCTATGCATCCATTCCGCAGTGTATTGCTAACAAGTATCTCCATATTGTTCATATTTCCTTTATTATTATTTTTAATAGTAAAAAAGGCTACCAAAATAATCCTCTTCAGCATTTTTGCAGTCGCTACATAAATTGATTCAAGCTATGCTAGGGGAAAAATACTGAAGTTGAAAATCAGCAGCAAAAAAATATGTCACAGTAAAGGAATTCAACACTGATTAAAACCATCAAAATGGAGAGAAACCCAAAGAAATCAAAGGCAGTCTGTCACCTTTGTGAGAGATAGCACCAGAATCTCTCTAAAGAATGACAATAAAAATTATTAAAGTTTTAAACAGTGGCGATTTTCTAAATTTGTGATAGTTCTTTCTTCAAGCAACATGTGATCAACAACAACAGTGCTATCCAATAAGTAGTTTGATTACTTTTTCAGATACTTTCTTAACTGTGGCATATTTAAAATTCTATGTCTTTGAATTTGGGCCAGAAAGTCCTATAAGAAACTTTATCCTGAAGCAATTGTTTCCATTCTGATAAGACACACTGATGTAAGTAAAAAGACAACATAAAGCTAAAGCTTTGAAGTTTTTGACTTTGAGAATAATCAGAATTTATAGCTTTCTAGCATCTACATAATTTACCTGCAGCAGTTCAGTTCCCCTGTTCTGAGAAGTGTTTTCAAATAGCCAATGTCAATGTAAATCACATCAGAGAAGAGAACCAGAAGATAACTTAGGAGCAGTCCAACCTTCTGCTCAAAAGCACGGTCAGTAATGAGGTTGGATCAGGTTAGCAGGGCTCGATCCAGACAAGTCCTGAAAGCCTGAAAGGACACACAACACGCACAGCATCACTGCACAGACTGTTTCAACACCTCCTTAACGGAGGAAATGTTTTGCCTTTCATCAAGGAACTTTTAAGTCTATTAGGAAGCTTGAAGGCTGAGTTTTATGTGCCTACCACATGTAACATTTAATACTCTTAATTTTCTGATCCACAGTCAAAAACCATATACCTTTTTGAACTGAAATTATGGCAACATGCTCTGGATCAGCAGTAATTGTCTAGTAATTTGCAATAGTCTTGCTACATGACTGATTGATAATAAATAGCTTTTACTAGCATTGCTTTCACTGTTACAAACTGACCCAATTGAGCAAGTTAATGAATGAGAGCTAACCACTGCTAGGAAGCAAGGTGAATTTCAATAAAATGTCAATTTCTGGATTGCTAAACCTACGCTATAACCACAGGATAAGGAAGGAAAGAAATAAGTGTTGTTTACTGCCAGTCATGGAGCTGATAAGAAAAACTAAATTTTCCAAACCAGCAGTCTAAATTCAAATTTTTCTATCCCTGCTGTTTGCCTGGTACTCAAAGTGCAGATAGAAATTTTCACTGAACTTGACTGGATTTTCTGAAAATACATTCAAGATTGAAAGCATTGATTTGGAGGTCAATTTTATTCTCATATTATTCTCAAATGTGATTCATTACACAGTTCATTTAAAAGGTTAACTATTTTTGCTAGTAATCTCATTATGATGACAGAGGATAATCCTGATTTCAAAATCATGTAATAAAATATTTAAAATAAACAAAGGATGTCTTCTCATTGTTCAGAATATTTTTTCTGTGTTTAGAAAATGCAGCTAAGCAACCACTCCAGCTTTCCTTTGTACCTTCATGCATCATGTGTGACAATACAAAAAGTCTTGCATACATCATTAATATTAATTATAAATGAAAAAAATTGCCATAGTCTAAAAAGCAAATAATTTTTTCCATTTTTTTATTTCAGGTTACATATTGCTTACAACAACTGCTTTTGCCCCTCCATACTTTGCAGACAAATAAAGAATATTTAGATTAACTAAATTAAGTTTGAGGTTACTATTGAATTTAAGCTGCTTCAGCAGCATGGTCGCAAGAACACAAATGGTGTGCCATAACACTGCATAAATATTAGTTAGATGCAACTCTGGTCTTACTGGTGCCTTTGACCAAGAACCCTTTGGTTTTCATGCATAAAAATAACCCAAGGAGTTATTTCTCATGTATTTTGCGCTATAATAAGTTTTTAAATTGTGGAATGCCCCACCCTGACTCAGTGCTCTGGCACTGAAGCACACCTGTGACTATGGTGCCTGGCCAGAGGTCATTGGAGGACGCAGCTCTTGGCTTATTTGCTGGTATTCACAGAGGGCAGACATGGGAAATAATATAAATATCAATATATATAGATACCCACGGGACACCCCCAGGGCTGTACTAGCCCTGACAGACCCACTGGGCTTCCCCAACCTGCCCAGGACCCATTCCAGCTGTCCCCCCTGGGGATGGCAGACCCCAAGGCAGCAGCACCTACACTCTCTAGTTCCCCATGGCCTTACACCCACCTTGCCAAGGCCACCCAAAAGCACCATGAGCCCCACATACACTTTTGGCAAAGGTGACCAATGTTCAATCTTGCTCCTAAGTCCATGTCAGACCCCTCAAACCAGAAAAGCAAAACCATCTTCTGAAGACATGGACTTGCACAGGCCATGCAGTTTTTATTCACGGCATCCCTAGAAATGGGATTTAGGAAGGAAGTACTGCCAGGAGACAGTACCTGGGGAACTGATTAGACAGAGAGCATTTAACCTAATCTCCTCTGCCATGAGCACATTCTGCTTCCTGTAATTAGATGTGATCACAGATGCAATTATTTAGTGGCATAATTCCACCAATTCAGACACCAAACTGCTACAGGTGGAAAAAATAAATACTGAAAGTAGAGGAATAAAAATGTGAGTGTTGTTATGGCTGGAGGCTGAACTACTAGACAGCTAAAAGTCACATGAAAATATAAACTTAGCAGATTATGAGGTAAAACTTCAAAAATTCCAGTATTTTCAAGTATCTAAGTAACAATCAGTTCTGAAAAGTTTGTCCCTTCTATCCTAAAGAATTACAGGGTTATTTTGAAGCCAAAGGATGTCATTATCTGTTACTCCATATGTTTTAGGGGGAACAAAACCACACAGACTGCATCTGTCTATAAGATTTATATTCACTTCCTGTATCCCCAGAAACAAACTGACAGTGTGAAGATGAGAAATTTATATTTGTAAGCTATGACAACATTAAGATAGGTAAACAAGCACAGCTTTCTGAGGGATTGGTAACAGAAAATTGAAATCTATGGGTCCTGGGAAAGTAAAAATTCCAAGCAGGATTGCTAATTACAGTGGTCTTAGCTCCATTCCTTAAAGAGTTTTGTTTTCCTCTTTAAATATGATAAGGTTTAACTGCACATACAGATTCTGAAAATTCTTTCTCCAAAGAAGGGGTACTTCAATGCTAAGTCAAGCAGAAAGGGTGTGGGATTTGATGCCAAAATTTTGAAATTAAAAGCGGATAGAAACTACCTTGCTTGAACAACAGTCCTATTCCATCTTGCATCATAAATAGATAAATTATTTTCTTCTTTCTTTTTCCCCCCTCTGAAGTCCATGTAGCTGCAGCAATATTGATCAGTATTTGTATAAAGCTCTATAATGGTATTTTTAGAAGGACAGAATGAGTGATATTTATATTACCAAACACTGGAAAGAGACAAAAATAGATGGAAAGGCAAGAGTAGCCATGCCTCTGCTTTGTTTCAGAACTGCTCAAAAGCCACAGTAGGCATTAACAACAGAAATAGTAACAGCTGTCTGAAAAGAACAATACTGGTGAGTGACTGCCTATAAAAGGGTGACTGTGAGAAGAAAGGGAAAGAAAATCTGTTTACTAAGAAAAACTAGCAAAAAGTGTTGTTTAGTTTTAATCTTTCTCCACTGTATTATCTACACATTACACTAATTAAATTGTTGGCATTCAATTTTACTGATTTATTTTATCTGCCTTCCAGCCCTTCTGTAGTTGATTTTCGTATTATTTTGTATTCATGAGTTTCAATGAGAATGAAAAAGCTTGGATTAAGAACCAGAGTGTTAGAGTACTTCTGTATACATAAACTGGACATCTGTCATTACTCTCATAGTTTTGCAGGTATCGTGGTTTTAATGATGATTTGAGTAACAAAAGAGGGAAAATCTCATTTAATTAAACTGTTAGTAAGAGGTTATGAAATTAACCCTTTTCCAGAAAAAATATTTATATAATCATGAATATGTGCAATTCTAGACCTTTTTGCTCCTATCATTAAATAAAGAGTTTCACAGAGCCCTGTGACATATATAAAATATTCACTAATACAAAGCTTTTGGAATGATAGTACACTTTCAATAACTTCTGTGGAATATACTGACATAGTTGCAATCCTTGAAAGAACCTCTGAACATGTACATCCAATAACATATAGAAGAATTTCACTACTAACTTAAGTTGCAGGAGAATGTTTATAACAGAATGTGACAAGAGTACCTGAGCACTAGTACTTCTCTCTTTGGGAATATCTGTTAATACTACTAAAGGGTAAAACCCAGCATGCATGAAAGAGAAATATACAAATACATCTGAAGCTTATTGTTGTTCGCTTATTCAACAAAAAAATATACTGACTTAGTTTCTGAATAATATCTTTCTGCTAATGCAAAGAGAACATCTCTATAATTATTAAATACAACTGAACATATGCTAAGTGAAGACTTGAATCTTTACTTTCATTTATAATAGTCAATGATGATGCTGATTTTCCCCCTCAGTTTCCCAGCCCACAACCTTCTACCCCTGAAGAGGTGTGCAGAATACCTATTTCAGTGCACTAGTTGCACTTGTAACTGAATTGTTGTCTCTGGGTTGAGTTATTCATAGTATTTTTTTAAAAAAGTGTTGTACCATTCCCTTCAAAAGAAAGTACTATAATTTTTTATTCTATAAGCTAGTCTAGTTTTCTTTTTTTGCTAAGTGCGTGTCATTGGGACAGAAAACAGGTCAGGTACGGGGTACGTGACTGGAGCAGTACAAAGCCAACCCAGAGGCGGTGGCAGACCCCAGAGGCAGCAGCCCCTGTCTCTGCACCTCTTGCTCAGAGCCTCTGCCACAGGGTTCAGGCATGTTAGGAACAATGAGAAAGGGGACAAATACATTTTGACCCAACTGCTCTCAGCTGCAAGATATTGATGAAGGAATCATTGCACCAGCTGTAACTCAGAGCAGTCTTCACACTGCTTAAGGCCAGGCAAACCCCATAGCACAAGGAATGGATAAACACACTGTTCCATAGCTCTGAGGGCATATCTCCCCTTTTGAGCAACTCCAGGAAAGACAAGATACAATGAATCTCACAAAGAAACAGTATTTGCATAAAAGTTTTAAAAGCATTGCATTCATCTGGTTGCAAGAATCATGAAGCTCATTAACACCACTGTGATTTTGACTGGTGAAGTCCCCAGAATATTTAGAGCTGTGATGATATGAATGGAGTTGCACCTTGCAGCAAGATGCACCCTTTAGTTTGTCTTCTGAAGCTACACTGTCAAAATGTAACAAACATGATAAGTTTAGCTACCACAATCTGATAAAATGCAACCAAAATGGAATGGCATCAGTTTCTAAAGTTGCCGTAAAAATTACAAATCATCACTGCTTAACTCCTGACAGGATTTGGTATTAGAAACAGTTACAAAACCAAAGAAGCACTGGTGTAGTTTGAATTTCACCTTTATGTGAGGGACTAGCACAAGGCTATTTGTTGCTTCAGTCCCAGTGCAGTTGCAAATTTGAATGGAACTTGATTCTGAGTTTCACACACTGTGGGTCCTTATATATATGATTAGTTCCATTTAGGTCAAAGAAAAAAACCAAAAAGTAATTAATTCTCTTAATATTCTTCAATTTTTATGAGGTAAAAGCTAAATATGCAATTATTGGCTTAAAAATAAAAAATAAAAATAATACAAAACATTGAAATGAAAGTACTTTGTTTCTGTTGAGAATATTTTACACATAGAACATTTTTCTCTTAATGTTTATTCAATATATGAATTTTAAGTAAAGTATAAATTACTTCTTCTGATAAAGAACATGCAGTTTGATCAAGCTGGAGTGAACAATCTCTCCAGGAAATCCATCATGAAGCATTTGATTTGCTAAAGCAAAATGGAATTTGCCTAGTCATTTTTTTAAGGATTTTTCACTGGAGTTCCAGTGGCTCAGTTTATAAAAGAGCTATCTATGATTTGAGTGGCATTAGTACTCCACATGCTTTAGGAAATAAAGGTCTTGTAAGGAGAAGTGAAACAAAATCATCCTTGGATATAAAAGTAACATCCATTTGTTAGGTTAGGATCTTAGCTGGTATAGAGCCTTCAACTTTTTTCAATCATAGTCAAATAACCACCAACCAAATAAGCAACCTGTAGTGTGAAAAAGCCCTGCAAACACAACCATGGCCAGTTTAACTCTGTAACAGACTTCTTACAGTAAAGTACTCCAAAACTGAAGAAAGAAAATCTGAAGAAAAATCTGGGAGCAAATGCAGAGCAGGGCTGCACCACTCACCTCTCTTGCAGCATGTGACACCCAGGACCTGCTGAGTTGCTGAGACAGTGGAGGACAATGCTGAGCTGGCTGCAACCTCCACTAAGAATCACACCAGTCTCAAGCTGCTCAGGACCCCAGCAGGGTGAGATGGATGCACACCACCCTGTGCACTTTCCTTCTTGACCCATCTGGGTATTCTGAGCTCATCCTTAAACTGGTAACACACCAGAACATGAGCAATTACTTCTGGCCGCTTTGTCCAGGCCCTCCTGGTATTCAGCTGGACCAAGAAGATGACCTTTCCTGATACTCTTCCCTCCTCACACCCACAGGATCTTTCTTTTGACCTCTGAGAGAGGTGCCTGAGCAGTTTTTAATTTCTAGACACTTGTGTGTGGAACTATGGCAAGAAAGGGGCTAATGTGACAATCAATGAACAAACCTCATGGTGCAAATCTCAGTGATTTTTTGTTTGCCACACAAATTCTCACCACAGTGTAACAAATGTGGTATTTACAGCAAAGGAGAAGACCAGCCATAATGAAATGCCAGCCATATCATACTGAGAAAGCAAACGTTGCAGAATATATTTTATTAGCAGTAATGCTTTAATTTTAAGTTATCTGCCTGGAACAATATTTAAAAAAAACTTTTGTATGCAGAACTTCTGTGCGTGAACAGTAGATAACTAGAATTTCATGTTGACACTAAAGAAAAAATAAAATATGATTTGCTCATCTTACTGTGAAAAAATAAACATTTCCCTGCAACTACTGTCATAAATCCTTGAAAATCTATGAAATGATCTGACACCAAGAAGTGGTTCTCCTGCAAAATATTACAGATCCAGCAAAGTCAGCTTTTCTAACACTGTCACTTTTTTCCCCAAGTAATCCACAAGAAATACCAGTCTGGGATAATATCAAAGCCACTGTGTTTCCATTTCCCGACATCAGAAAAAACAGCTGCTTCCATCAATTCTTGCTTATTCTTTATCTAGCATTGATCCTGGTATATAATATCCAGGATAGTTGATTTTCTTAGTTAATCTCTAATTCTATTTTTAAAATACCACACAACATTTTCAACACCCAGCTCTAAATATTAAAAAGGCTCCACAATACTTAAAATATGATTTTTCTGTAGTAAGGCCAGAAACTGGAGACGATTGAAAAAATGTAATCACAAATCATTGTATTGAGTTATGCGTATTTTGAAGGAAGTGTAAAAAAAATCAAGAGGTTCCTGGCACAGCTTTTCACTGCAGCAGTGTCTTTTATCTGTTGGAGAGGAATGCAGGTTATTTTCATTTTTTAGAAAGTCAAATCTGTTCAAAGTTCTTTTAAATCTCATATTTTAAAACAATTCTGAGATAAAGTCTATTGGTTGAAATTATGACTAACATCAGAATACCAGTTTCAGTAGACTAGATTATTCCATTATATCAAGTGGCAGCATAAGAGTAATATTCTTATATTATTAAATATGACTGCACACTTTGATTCATCCCTTTGCATTCAGGAACATACATATTGAAACAATGGCAAGATAAGAAGCAGTCTATTACTTATTTAATTTTAAGCTGTATTAAGAGTTGAGCTGAAATCATAAGACAGAACATCCTAAAATTCCACACCAGTTTTCCAGAGTCAAAGGACTGCCTACAAAAATCTCTCTTTAAAGGGAGGACTATTTTGCTCAACAGTCCTGTCAGAAACAACAATCTAGATCTTGAAACTGTTAGAAATCTGAAGCTTTTCTATACTGTGCTTGTGATACTGATTTAATCCTTCACATCATCCTGCCACAACAAAAATTTGTACTCTAATCTTATGCTCTGGTTCAGGTTCAAAGTAAATTGTCCACATTTATCTCCATGTATCACAGAGATGTAAATTCCTTGGTCTCCTTTTTCTCCTCAATGTCTTACATATATTTATTCCAGATTAAAAAAAAATGGCACAGATACACTCCACCAAAGATGCAGCGATGGATGGAGAAGAGCTTGACATGGTCACAGTAACCACTTGCAGGATGGCCTTCACAGCACTCTGCCCTCAAAAGAGCAGTCTAGGGTTATCTGCCAACCTATCAACCCCTTACTATCCCAGTGGGATACTGAACTGGACTTGGCACTTACAATTAACAACTCAATGTATTTTACATGCAATGACACAATCAATGTTGGTTAGGTTTCACTGTTGTTGGCTGGGCTTTTTTTGGAGGGGGTTGCTGCTATAATTTTGTTTGAGTTTGGGGTTTTTTTTTTTTTTTTTTTTTTTTTTATACCATATTGCCTCTTAAAAATTCATTTCTTCCAACTGCTTATTCCCCATCTGATTACAAAAATATTATCACTTGTTTATGACAATTTCCACAGCATCCAATGTAATCTCAAAATGCTGTGACTTCGAGTGGAAAATAAGCACCATAAATCCATGATAATGTCACCTGTTATAAAACAAAAACAAGAGAAAACAGAAATTGTCATATGTGAAACAGGAGTGTCAACACAGAAAGCATGTCAAAATTTTCAGGAAATACTACTGCATTCTTCTTATAATAAAGATGTCAGTTCAGCATAGTAAGCTTTCAGCTGAGCACAATACTCTCAACACCCCTAAGTCACATTGCATAGCAGATGTTAAAAGTAAAATCCATTAGGACTAATTAGATTCTACAGAAAAAAAAAACTAGTAATAGCATGCACAGGCAATCTTGCATTACACAACTGTACTGAGAGATACCATGAACCACAAAAAAAAAATCCCCCCAAAAACATTAAACATATACATTTCACCCTTTTCTCACCAAGATGTAGCTAACAGAAGACATGTTACAGTGCTTGCAGCCACAGGAAGAAGCAAGGTCTTTTGTATCCAGTTAGAAGCAGCTTTTGTGACAGCCATAACCTACTGTATATCAACAGGTAATTAATTAATCTGTCATCCTCTATGGCAGTGTGAAACTAAGCAGCAGAAGAGTTTGAGCATCCTTCCCAAACTGCATATGCATTTCATATTACACTAACCTGACCCAAGTCATCCTCACATGTACTAAAGTGAGACTTAATAGCATGGAGCCAAAAAAAACCAGTTTGTGGTACTCTCTGATAGAGCTTTTTCACTACCATATAGAAGCTTACTCCTTTAACTGGCCATTAAGAGACAGGGACAGGATTTGTAATGGACATCTGGAACAGATCTATGAGTACTTTTCAGAATTGAGCCACCAATGCAAGGTACAGGCTAAATTCAGGCCATGTACTAACTGTGTAGACAAATGAATCTGTCACTGCATACATGATAGCTCAAACACCACTAGGGGCAAAGAACTTAATTTTTTTAATAGGATTTATACATACTAAGAAGGAAATCTGGTTTGGTATTCGTCATGACACATTGCCAAAGGCTGAAGTGTTATTTCTTTGTAAGCAGTGTCAAATAACCTCTGATTCCTCAATCAGAATTAGTCTGCATCTATCCCTAGATATTAAGCAGCTCATAAATGAGTTAAATGTATATGCAATATCCCAGGTGAATTTGATCTTCCAGAATGTTTAAGGATATAAAGTAATTTCCATTTTTTTAGAAAAGTGATAGATGATCATTTCAACTCAAAAAACCTACCAAAGTTTGAAAGATCCTAGAAACAGACCTGAAATATGTTTCACAAACCACAGATTAAATCTTTGTCTTTCTTTAGTAGCTCTTGGGTAGAAACTCATTCAGCTACTTATGGCCTCAGAAAACAGACAGAAAGAATATATCCTCATGTATATTTTCAATCACTTTACTATCTACCATTACTAGGAAACAGAATTGTCCACAGTCCTCAGGAGAAATGGTGAAAAATAAGTTTATGTGACTGCTATGGACTTACAGCAACAAATAATACAGCTGCTGTTGTTTGCAGATGCTCATGATGTGAATAACAAATGCAAATGCAGGTACAGCTTTTTTTCCAGTGGGATATAAAACTGGGTTTCTTCTTTGCTAGCACCAAATTAAGTCTCAGGCACTGTCCAAAACTGAAATAAGCTCCCTAAAGTCTTTCGCCTTGATATTTTTTTGCCCGTAAAACACAGCCCGGGGTTGGACCTGAGAGCTCTTGAAATCAGCAAGTTAAACTTCCCATCTAAAACTGCTTCCTCTTCAGGGTTCATGGGGACATTTCACAATGAATGAATTGAAAAGCAACTGCTCTTCTTCTTGTGTATTAAGGTCTGCTCATGAGCAAGGAAGGAACAGGGCCCTGGCTAAGGCTGTTGGAGAGCTTAGAGCCAGTAGCCCTGATCCCTCTTGTCACTCTTGGTGCAGAGCACAAGGCTTCCAAGGTTCGCTCTCCCTTGGCTGGATTCTTGTGCAGCTGTCAGGTAAGGCAGCAGCACACACACAATCCATCCAGGGCATGTTATGATTATTATTATAATAAAGTGTTGTCTTAGCAACAGTCTCCATCAATTGGACATCTAGTCAGACTAAAAAAAAAAGACAACAAAAAAACTAAAGCATTTACTTCAGGCACTGTTTCACATCTTTCTCTTCCCATTTTGGTGATTTTTCTTAAGTGTTGTTTCCATCTTGCTATATTTCAGAGAATGTATCTGATCATAAAACAATGTATAAAGTCGTTATACAAAAAAGATTCTAAATGCAAAACAAGCAACCAACATCTTTTCAGCCTATTTTTATCTTAGCCATTTTTTTTGCATTCAGAAGTAAAATAAAACAAAACTCCCACCTGAAAAATTAAGCAAAACCATAAATTTTCAGTTAATTGTATCAATTTAAGTAATTAACTATTTTACTCTTCACATCAGAAGCTTGAACTAAAAACCAAAACAAAAATCATGACATACAACATCCAGTTCATCCCTGGCATTATTCCAAATAAATCAGTGGTATTACACTGGGGATTAATTTGGAACACTGATGTGAATTAGAGGACTGTTCTATACAGCAACCTCATCATAACATACACACAAGAAAATAACCAAAACATTATGAGCATCACAAATGCACACAAAAAAAAATTATGCACCTACAAATCTATTTATAAGCAAACAGTACATACTATTTCAAGGAAATTTTATTCTTTAGAAAATAATTACATCAAATTTTCTGAGAAAGAACGTTTAATAATCATGTGAAATACTTGATAGAATTCCACCCAGGAGAATGTGAAGCTCCTCTAGAGCTCAATTTTCACATATTCCATTGAAATACGACCAGTGGTAAGTTATGTAATTAATCTTCAAAAACTGTTTTAACCCAGTTTCAAAGATTGATCTGAGTATTCAAGTCTGCTCAGCAAATGGAAGTCACCACCTATACAATATAAACTAATGAATTTCCCCTCCTAGTAGAAAACCATTCACATTTCCCTCCTCTATTAAATACCGTGCCTAAGTCCACTTTTGCAGGGCAAACAAGTTGCTTCTGTTCAGCTGCCTAACCAGTGAAGTTAGTCAGAGGCTGTATCTCCCACCTCACCAGAGGCAGGCAGATGCTCTGCCAATTCATCCCTTCTTTGCTCAGGGAGCGTGAGACCACACAGAGGCAGGAGAAGAAAGAAGTGGATGCATCTCTCTTCTGCCGACTCGCTCGTCTCTCAAACACATCTGTAATCTTTAAGGCTGCCTCTGCCTTTCGAAGACAAATCTCTGCCAGGGGATGGTGTTCTCGATCCAGCTGCAGTTTCATGACCCGAACCCGCTGCTCAGCCAGTGCCCTACATAGCACTATATACTTTGCCAGATTGAAACTCATTCGTCATCGCTCGGTTTTCCTATCTGCGAGTGACCCGAAACCTCTAAAGCTACCCACAGCCAACCAGCGAAGTTGTTTAGGAGCTGTGTAATGGCTATGGAGTGGTTAATTTCTCTTTTCCAATTTTCATCCACCTTGGAGCCAGACTCTTTCTTGCTCCTTGGGAAGTTGGCTGTGCCCTCGCTGCCCCTTCCCTCACGGGGACAGTGCCTAGGCGCAGTGCGCTCACTTGAAGAAAACGCAGCGATAAAATATTAAAACCCTTCCTTGCTCGGGGATCTCTGCGTCGCCTCGCTGGCGGGGAACACCGCAACGCTCCGCGCCGGAGCCGGAGCCGCGCCCGCCCGCACCGCGCCCGCCCACATGGGCAGGGACACCCCCCGAGGTCGTAGCCCCCCGACCCGTAACCAGTGACCCTTCCCCCGGGACACCCTGACACGTAGGGGCTGCCTCTCGGCACTGAAAGGCGGGATCAGCCCAGGCTGCCCCACGGCGTGTGCGTGGGGAAATGCTCCCACGCCGCGCTCCGGACGGGGCATTTTAAGCAGTCCTGTCCCGCCCCCACAACGCACAAAATGAAATTTGAACTATGGCGGTGACAGAGCGGAGTGAGGGGAAGCGGGGCAGCCCCCATTTCTCTCCAGCTACATGTTGCTTTGGGACAGCAAGTGCTCTGGGTGTACAGCTGTACTTTAGGTGCACCCGCCGGGGCCGAGGGCAAGGGGGACGACACCGGGGCGCGAGCAGCACTTACTGAAGAAGATGTACTCTGTGTAGCTGCTCCAGATCTTGTCGTCCCTGTACTGGTTGATGAACGCGGCGGTGCCGGTGGAGTTGCAAGCCACCATGTGGAAGCCCGCCTCGGAGAGCCGGTCGAAGGCTTGTTCCAGGTAGGTGAATTTGAGGTAGAAGCGGGAGGTGTACTTCTCGGGGGGGCGGTCGGGGTCACGGCTCTCGTTGAGGGTCTCTCCGAAGACCTCCTTGGCCAGGGCGATCCTACCGCACACCATGATGCGGGCGACGCGGCGGAACTTGGCGTCCGCCTGGTTGTCCCGCACCGTGGTGTAGGAGCCGCGGTAGCCCACGGTGAGAAAGCCCGAGCGCTTGTCCAGCGCCGCCCGCTGAAGCCGGTCGCTGCTGCCCTGCGAGTTGCTATCCTCCAGGTCGCTCTGGCAGCCCTCGTCGTTGAGCGAGCTCTGCTTGGTGACCTTGGGCGACAGCAGCTTCACCAGGTCGCCCAGCTGGAAGTACTCGGCCTCCCGCAGGAGCCGTTCCTTCTCGGGGAAGTGCTCGGGCAGCGCCAGCTGCTTGTCCCGCAGGTAATCCAACACGTACCTGAAGAGGAAGCCGTCGCGGTCGATGAAGAAGCGCGCCCGGCTGTCCCTGGGCAGCTGGCGGGCCGCCGCCGGGCCGCCCCGGCACGGGGAGAACATGGTGGCCAGCGTGCTGTCCGGGACGCTGAGCAGCGTGGAGTGCCTCGTCACGTACACCTGGCCCCCCACGTTCAGCTCCACCACCTCGGGGAACGGCGAGCCCGACGGCCCCGACACCATGTCGCTGATGGGCAGGATGCTGCCGCCCGCCTCCTTCAAAGCCATGGCTGCGAGCGGGCGGCCGCGAAGGAGGGTCTCCCTCCTAAAAAAGCCGGCCTCCCTCCACCCCTCCTTCCCTCCCCTCCCCTCCACCCACACCTCCCTTCCTCCTCCTCCTCCTCCTCCTCCTCCTCCTTCTTCTTCTCCTCCTTCTCCTCCTTCCCCCGCCACCCGGCGCGCCCGGAAGCGCCTGGACGGAGCCGCTGCTCCGCCGCCCTCCGCCGACAGCGGGCGGCAGGACCCCGGCCCGGGCGTCCTCTCTCTGTCCCGGCGGTGGGACAGCCTGGGCTGGGCTCTGGGCTGGCCCGGCCCGGCCCGGCACGACCCGACCCGAGCGCCCCCCGGCCCTGCCCGCTCCGCCCGCGGGGCGCGGGGCCCGCAGCCGCGCTGGCCTCGGGGCCGAGCGGCCGCCGGAGCCGGCTGCCACTTTGCCAAGCGCTGCCGCGCTGCCAGGCTCGGCCCAGGGAAGAGCCAAGCCCATACCGGGCTCCTCCCCTCGCTTCGGCTGGCTGGCTTCGGTTTGAAATTAATTTTTTCCCCCGCTTGAAAATCTCCCAGCCTCCCCCAAACGCCTCTGTCTCTCTTACACTGTCGACACTTGCAGTGCCAGAATGATGGTCGTCCTTCCAAAAGTAGCATCCAGCAGGATGCATATGACAGCATTTTTGCCCATTTTCCTCCATCAGCATGCCTTTAATGGTAGTGAAGAGGGCATTTAAAAGAGGGTACAAAAGAAACCAGCGTTCTGCTGTGCTCGTGGCACAAATCTAATGGCTCCTGATGGGACACAAATGCTGGTTTTGATGTTGTGAGGATTCACTATGGCAAGGCACACTGGGATCTTGATTTTCAGAGAATCTAAGCGTGCTCTCTAGATTGACGATGGAATTGGGGTGATTCAGAGCAGAAAAAAAAGTCAGCTGCCTTTAGGGTCCAGATGACAGACAGTGATTTGGAACACATTCAATTTGGAACAAATTGAAACACCTCAATTTGTACTATATTCAAGCAGTATAGGTTTTTTAATTTTTATCTGTTTCTAGTGAGAGCCACAGCTCACCTGCATCCAGATTTCTGATGCATGTATTTCCAGGCTGTGCTGCTGGAATATATTAGAGCCCAGATTTGTGCTCATGCATTGACTGAGAGATGTACAATTGTGTTTGCCAGTAAAAACCAAGACCTAAACCTGACTGTGTTTCTCTGACTATCAGTGCCAGGCCTAAGTGTGACTGTTAAGCTGGGTGTTTCATACATAGGAACATTTCAGCTTTTTTTTTTTTTTTTTTTTTTTTTTTGTAGTCCTTTAAGTGGTGAGGGTTCAACCATTAATTATGCCACATAGGCAGGAGCCCAACTTGTTCTTCATTTCAACAAGAGTGACTTCAGGCCTGGGGGTAAAAATCATCAGCAGGTAGGTAGCTGTAATCTATTACTTCCTCACTAGTGTGGTGTGATCAAGATGACCAGTCATCCAAAGCTTGGTCAGTGTCTTTAAACCACTAGTAAAGACTTCTCTGCTTTAAAGCAGTAACATACACATCTACAGCACTTCATCTGACCTGTCTTAGATATCTCCTTCAGGGTGGAAGGAATCTGTCCATGGTGATAACTTTTCTCACTTCATTTGCTATAGACTAACCCTAAATCCGTGTTTAGAAAGAGCTCTTTTAGCTTTTACATGGTTTTCATAAACTGAGAAAATACTCCAAGAAAACTAGATGTGTTGTGCCTCAGACATAAGAATTTTGTGGTAGTTAAGGGACATGCAAACAAATGTGCAGGAAAGATTTCAGGAAAGATTTCTGCAGTGCCCCTTCTTAACCACTTAACCACTTACTGAAACCAATTATCAGCTTTGAAAAAAGAAATAACTGTAAGAAACAAAGTAAAATTTTGTCCCTTTCCTTGTTTATTTTGTTTGAAATGGTCTTGAAGGCCAGAAAAAAACATTCAAACTGCTGGGCAAGAAAGAAAGGCATCATTGTTTATTGACAACTTTGCTGTATGCTTCTGTAGGTTTAATTCCTTGGGATATGAGAGGACTCAGTTTTCATTGTCTTGTTCATTTCTGCAGGTGATATTGTTTCTCTTGAGGATTCAGATGAAATGTTTTTACTGATTTCTAAGAGGACAGATTTCCTGTCCACTGTCTTCTGTGTAATATAGAATAATAGTTTGCCCACGTCTAAGACAACTCATGCAATAATATTGCATGGCTGTGACACTGCAGCACCACACTTATGGGCAGCACTGAACTGTTCCTATGGTCAGAGTGGTGCCATTAGCAAAAGGATAATTGCATTTGTTTTTCCCCTCCAGAAGCCTGCAGCTGCAGCAGAACTGTATCTTAAACATTCTCTCTGGTGACTTGTGTTTGCAAGGATGTGTAATCTAAGAATACATAGTTCAACAAGATAGAGTGAGATCATTTGCCACACAGAATTTACCAGAGTTTGTCAGTTTGCATAGAAGTCATGCATAAAGCAAATATTAATGTATTACTTATGGAAGTAAGTTTCTTCTCAGGATTATCAGTGAAAGAAGGGACAATCTGTGCTACATTCTTCCTAGGCTCAACAGCCACTGTGACACTTGAAAAATCCATACACCAAATGTTACAGGCACTTCAATACTAAGCTTCTGTATGCTGCCTGTTATTTGGTCAGTTTATGGTTCCCTCTGTGAATAAGCATATGCTAGGCCCATCAATGCCTTTGTCTGAGGTGATGAAAATAGCCCATATAAACTCCAAAGGTAATTTTTCATGAGAATGGACAGAGAGAACTTGTTTGCGCTCTGTGGAGTAGGAGCCATCTTCTTACATGTTTATGTTATGTATTGTAGCAGCATCCTGAAGTGCTATTTGAGTGAAGTCTAAGGGCAGTGCAATGGAGAAAAGTAAATCTTTAAGTACATGAGTAAATATCCTTAAGCTTCAGACATGTAATGGTTTCTGATGCTTAAAGCAAAGAAGAAAAATGCAGGTGAAAATCTGTCATGATCTGTTTCTTTCTCTGTCAGGAGTGTTTTGAGATTGGGCTGAAGAATTCATGTTAGTTGGAGATTCCCTTAGGTAGGGACACTGTTGCAAGCAGCAGGCAGCAGCAGCAACAATCATTTTGGAAGTAGCCTGGAGGGGCACAGTCAGGATAAGTTCTTCAGATAAAAATCTTCTTTTCACTGTAGTCCCTCCTGCCCTGCAGTCAGTTGGTGTGCTGGTTTGACCAGTCTACATGATAAAACTCAACTAACCTCAGAGAATCATGCTGAGACAGGAAAAAAAAAAAAAAAAAAGGGTCAGGAGGATCATCCGGACCACATCATGTAGATCAAGCAGGTCATTCTAATGAAACATTCATGTAGATAAAAGTATGCATTTACTGCTGCTCAGACAGTTCTAAAATGGAAATTAGGATGTTAGGAATTAATACATTTACTTGGTTTACTGCTCAGCCAGGTTTTGAACTGATTTACCCAGGTAAAGGTAACTTTTTTACATATAAAAATGCAACACTAATCACTTGTGAAACTGTATTTGATAAACAGTGTTTCTGAAAGGAGAGAGGTGAAAGTGAGAGTTTTCTTCATGAGAGACTTGTTTTAAAGACACTCTTGAGTATTATTAAAAAAAGAAAAATTATTCATGTATATAATACAAGGTGATTGGATACCATGAAATAAAGGATACATAACCAGTTTTCAAGTTAAATTGTAAAAAAAAAAATCTTATTTCTCTATGAAAATCAACAACCAAGTAAAGGATAATGTGTAGTGAAAGAACAGATACTCCCTTAGAGAGAGAAATATAAAAAGTTCTTTAGTCCCAGCAAGGAAATAAATTAAGTCAACTTCTCTAGTAAGGAGAAAATTCTTCTGGTGGGTTCCTGGTGAAGTCAAAGAGACTTGGTCTTTGGTCCTGAGTTGCAGGATCAGGAAGGAAGAGTTCCTGCAAAAGAAGTTCCAGATGATTACTATGAGCTGGTCTGCAGTAATTACAGAAATCACCTAATAAGCATTTAAGATTATTATGTTGTCTTTTAAACAGTCATCAGCACAAAGAATGATCTTAAAATTGTAGACAAGAGTGTGACAAACTGCCAGCAGAATCATATTTCCAACACTGTTGTACTCTGGCCCAGTAAGCCTACAGTCTTGGCCACTTTCACAATTCCTTCTTTCCTTTTGCTTGTCATTTCTGTCAATTTTAGAGATATTAATATTTTGCTGTTAAGAATTCTTCCTGTTAAGGTCTTACTTGCTTCTCTATTAGCAACAAAACATCAATCCAAAGTACTGATTTTTCTAAAGACTTTGAGCTTGTCTGTTTTCCATCCACCTACCAGTCAACTCTTCAATACATATGTTTGTTCTCTTTGTTCCTTATTAGCTCATTCAGCACATTTTCCTTCCAGTCCTGAGGTTCATCCTTTTAAAACCTTAGATGTATTTATATGTAACATTTCATTATTCTGAAATTATTGGAATTGTGTCCTACAAGAATTTAGAAATGTTTGTATTTATATAGTTAATTATCAGAGTTAAAGAGAAGCATTCACACATATAGATGTGCTGTGGGGATTTGTACATTCAGGACCTAAACAGCATTGTATACATTTGGGTTAGGACTATAGGTTATTTAGTTGCAGTTCTGGGACTTAAATCAGAAGAAATTAGCCTGCAGGCCTGATTCTGGGAATCTGGGAACTTTCTTTACAGTCCATAGTTATTCATAGCTCTAATTTAAGTTGCATTTGAAACACAGCAAACAGCTATTAAGGTTTTAAAAATCATGCATTCTCATGAAAAAAAAAAAAAAAAAAAAAGGCCTGATGAGAAGTTTTGTAAGCCAGATTAATCAAGAAAGAATTTACCAACTTTTGCTTCCCAAAGACTGGAAGTTTTATTCACTATTAGTTAATTTATCTGCTTTCTGACAGTATTTACAGAGGTTACCACTGTGAAGTCAGCTCTGTCATACTGTGGCTGAAGTGATTTGTTTGAATTATTCATGCCAACAGGTGCATTAGCTTTACCTGACAAGTTCTGCAGGTTGAGAGTCACTTTTCACTTATGAAAGTTAAAATGATGCCTGTGCTTTCATCCTGTAGCAGTTTGGAGTGTTCCCTACTAACTAACTAGTATTCCCTGCTAGCAATACCAAAGCAAAACTAAAAGAAAGAATAACTCCAGGAATTATAAACCTTTTTTAGAATATTTCAACTGTATTTATTTACCCAGACATATATGAGAATAATTTGATATTTTATATTATTGGATTTATTCCATGAAAAGTGCACAATTTCTTTTTCATCATTAAGATTAGCATGCAGAATTAGCATTCCAAAAATATTTAGTTCATAGTTCCTTTTCAGAGTAGAAATGTGTCTTCTATGTAAATTTACACTAGCCTAAATCTGACTACATTCTAACTTCAATGTGTCAAACTCTGCATTTAACATATTCTGCCTATAAACACCCCCATAGCAAGAATCTCTTCACTTGCTGTTAATTAGGCCTAATAGCCTGAACAGTTATGCAAGTGTATTCCAAGTATGACAATGGCGTTTTTCTCACTTTTCGCAGTGTAGGCTGTATTTAGCATTTGAATGTACTATTTTTTTTCCTTCTTCATTCATTTATCTTTTTTGAAAAAAAACATCTTTTAAATGTTGATCAGTGTGAAGTCATTTCCACAGAAGTACTGCTTATTGATGTTCTGCTCAGCTGCTCATTTCTTTCTTATCCTCAAGCAGCAATTTACCAGAGCCTGAAGAAATTAACAGCTTGGCAGAACATATATATATATATATATATATATATATATATATGGTATCATATGGTTTCCTTATAGTGAAGTTAGGCTGTATTTCATTAATACTTCCTCAATATTAAGACATTTAATATGGTCACTTGTTATAGCAACAGTTCTTATGCAGAAAAACTGTTGCTATCAGAACAGGGAATCTCATATTCTCTCACTGCTACTTCTTTATGAACCTAAATTGAATGAAATACAGAAATCTCAGGTAGTGAGGACATAGGTATAGTGGTACACACTTGTGCTGGAGCAGCTACAGTCTGAGTCTAACTGTTTTGTGAATAAAGATTCTGATTTTCCTGTGTTTTGATAGAGTCTACACAATCACAGCTCCTTTTGGTTTCAGCTTGTGTTTACAGTGTTCAGGAGTTCTGATAAGTAGGCACTTAGTGTCTGAGTGGGTATGTATCTACAGTCTAGCACACAGAAATGAATGCAGAGTGTTTATTTCAGGAACTCCCTACAGTAGTGCAAATTATGGCTTCTCTAAATTCAGTACAGATTTTTCCTGTTTGCTCTAGGTTATCTAATTTTGGAATAGATGATCATAACAATTTTTCCTTCTTCATTAAGGGGGAAGATTTCAAAGAAAATAAAATACACAATGCTTTTCTAGTTTAATATTATGCTTGAGTTTCTAAATGCACAAAACCAATAAAAGTCATTATTCTGGTAATATCCTAATTTGCCATGTTGTAAGTCAATGTTTCTGTTAGTCAAGTGAAAAAGGAAAAGACATGTCTGTCAAGGCTCTGATTCTGCAAAACACTTAAGGCCAGATTTATAACAGAATATTCAAAAACCTTTCCTGACTGAGGTGCCTAAACAGCAGCTACTATTTTGGCTCTGGACATACAAACATTTTTGCAGTATCTGAAGAATCCTATTGCTTATGATGGGAGTACTGATTAATGTAAAAAGTATGCACATGCAATGCAGAATCAGAGATTATACTAAGTCTTTGCTTCTGTGTTTGTTATACTGCTGTTTTGTTAGTATAAAATAGTATTTCTATAAAGCTTAAAACAATAATTCATAATGTTTTAGAGTTTCCTGTCTACTCATGTCATTCACAAGAGACAAAACAGCATAATGAAATATGATTATTTGTTTGTAATTTCCATGTATTTTTATTCTTTGTGTACTTGTTATTTTCTTCCTGATGTTCCATTCAGGAACCAAATCAGAATACAAAGACAGAATTTCTTTATCATGCGGGGGGGCTGCATTCACAAAAGAAAGCTGCAGAAGGTGTTACAATGATAAATTAATGATAGCTTTAAAAGAAAAAAGTATGGAAGTGACAAACCTCCAAAGAATAGCACAGAAAATTAACACATGAGAATGCAAAAGTCAGTAGTACTAATAACAACGTGTATTTGATTTTACAGCCAAATTGTTATCACTATCAAAATAGTGTTAGATGGTAAGGAAAAATAATAAAGTAAAATTCATAGAGGTGTCTGCCTCCCACACTTTGGAAGACAATAAAAAAGTCAGGAAAATAGATAAAAAATAGACACAGTACAGAGTTAAAGACATTTTGGTTCAAATGCTCTCCCACATTATTTTCCCTTACTGTAATGCTGATAGTTTGAAACTGTTCTGTGTTGTACTTGGCAGACTTTTTTAAGGGTATAACTATATCTTAAAAGGAAAGAAGTCAAAACTACAGAAGCTTGTCATACTTGGTTGCACAAAATGAAAGCTGAGAGGAGTATAATTACTGTACATGACTACGGTATGAGCTCTGAAATCCTGAATGGCCAGGCTGGCCCAAGGCCAAGTAAGTTGAAACTGATCCTAGATACATTTATGCTGGAGACAGGAAGGAGGTCAGTTTCAGAAGAGAGGGTTTCTGACCCTCATACTTTATTGCTAGAATCAAAAGGTCAAAAAAAAAAAAAAAAAAAAAAAAAAAAGAAAAAAAAGAAGAAAAATCTGAACCAAACAACAGCTTCAACAAAGCAGCCTTAATTTGTTTCAAGATGTTTATAGGAAATAATTAGATAATATATTTTATTTGCTAGCTCAGTCTCATATTCCTGATTTCTCTGTTTGAATTAGAGCACCATATGTGGATACAGAACTACAATGCTCCTGGCACAGCCAAATTTCTTGTCACAGGCACCAGTTCTCCTGGCACCTGCTGCAAAGGAATGGGCATTGGGGAGTTTCCCAAAGGGGGTCAGGGATGACACAGGTACTGGAAGGACCAGCCTGGGGCGATGCTGTCCTGGATATACAAGGATGCTGTCCTGGATGAACAAAGAGTGACCGAGACCCATCATTGTAGTGATGGGTCTCTAGTCTTACTTTTACCACTGACATAAGTCTAGAAACTTTTCTTGTTGCCCTTGATGCTCTAGTCAAATTTAATTCTGTCAGGGCATTACCTTTCCTACCCTCATTGCTGGCTGGTTGGACAGCCTGTCTGTATCCCTCCAAGGCTACCTGTCCTTGCTTCCACCCTTTGCCTGTGCAGCAGTCTTGGCCCAGGCTCTTGTAGCAGACTCCCACTATGAAGTCACCTGTCCCTGCCCTGTATTTCATCCTGGATCCTCATATCCAACCCATAAGCTTTTGCTTGGCTCCTCTTCCACTCCCAGGTGGAGCTCCATGCACTCCAGCTGGTTATTGACAGAGTCTGACACCCTCTCTTGCCCTGCAAGATCATGGAGCAGATCCTCCTGGAAACTGTGATAAGGCACTTGGAAAATAATGAGGGAATTGGTCACAGCCAACATGGCTTCACTAAGGGCAAATGGTTCCTGACAAATCTGATGGCCTCCTGCAGCAGGGTGACAGTGTTGGTGGACAGCTGGCATGGTCTGCCTGGTATGCCTGGCATGGACTTGTGCAAAGCATTTGACACTGTCCTGCGCAACATTCCTGTCTTTAAACTGAAGATATGTGGATTTGATGGATGGACCACTTGACTGATGAGGAATTGGTTGGGTGGTCATGCTCAGGGAGTTGTGGTAAAAGGCTCAAAGTCCAAATGGAAGCCAGTGATGTGTGCTTTTCCTCAGGAGTATTGGGACCAGCACAGCTTAACATCTTTGTTGGTTACACGGAGAGTGGGATTGAGTGCACCCTCAGTAAGGCTGCTGACAGTACCAAGCTGAGCATGCAGTCGACGTGCTGGAGGGAAGGGACCTTGACAGACTTATGAGGAAATAGATGATCTTTAAGGTCTCTTCAAGCCCAAACCATTCCATGTGATCCAAATTCCCTGTCTCTTGTGAGACTCTTTCAAATAGCTGCAAACCCCTTCTCATTTAATCTATCAAATGGGGAGGAAAGACTTCTAGAAATTGAGTGCATCAGTAACTCAATTTCTTAGGTATTGTAATGTTAGAAGAACACCTTATAGTCAGCTGACCCTATTCAAGCAAACTGTAGTCTTACCTTAATGTGGCCTCTAACAAATACATACATAGAGAGGATGAAAACAAAAAGAGGAAATGTTAACAAGGGTTTGGGTGGGTTCCTTGTGGTGGAAATGTGCTATATGAGAGATTAATGGGGAATTGATAGACATTAATACACAGTAATGTAAGCTCGGTAATAAAAGGATGTTAAAATGAATATATAAAACTGGAAATATGTTTAACCGAGTAGATGGGAGGGTGAAAGAGATAGTCGTATGAAGAGAAGTAGGCTATTATGGGCACAACTTAAATCTGGTTTGAAAATTACATTATCTGGGCTATTAAAAATAACAGTCACAGATTAGATGAAATAAGCAGAAATGTGAAATGAAAAGTTTGTGAAATGGGAAACATTTGCCTTCCTTATGAGCAGCAGCCATCAGGAATGAGACCACTTAATTCCTTTTCACTTTGGAGTAAAGGAGAAGGTAAAAAAATTTTGTAATACCAACTTAAATGAGCTAGAAAATTCAATGTGAAGAGGAAAAGTTTGGGTTTTCCTTCCAGCTGGTCCAATCCCTGCTATGAGAAAAGGCAGAGAGGAGTCAAAACATTCCCTTATGCATTCTCTCCCATGGCTGGTTTTCACATAGTCATTGACTTGCTTATTACTTGAGTGAAAAACAATCGTGACCTGGTCATTCCTAAGACTGCAGTGTCATTCAGTGTTGAATCTGAATTGGTCTCAGAGAATAAACTGGTTATACCAATATGCTATATTTTACCTTCTCCCAAAACAAGAGCTCAAGTGTGAAATGACTGAGTAAATTAAAAGGCATATGGAAAGGTCAAGAGAGCTGTAGGAGTAATGAGAGATTTTCTTAACCTAGTCATAGATTTGAGAGACTCAAGTGGAAGAAATGAAGCTGGCAGTATATATATGGCAATAAAACACAGCTACTATTTTCCTACATCATAAGATTCAAAATACTTTTAGCACAAATACTGCTGAGAATTACAAACCCCACAAATATGAGTGAAGAAAGCACGGAAGATGTCAAGCATAAAGATGAAATGAAAAGCAAAAATTGAAGTGAAACAGAGATGAGTCCTATTAAGCATCAAACCAATGTTTCAGGAACTAATAATTAAAATCCAATGGCTTGAGGTACTAGGGAATACAAAGATATTTCAATTATTGAACATACTAAAGGTATTTAGTGCTTCAAGCAGGTAATAAATGTAATATAAATACCAGCACTAATAAAGCATTAACACAGAAATAAGAATGTGGCCAACTAATTTTAGATTTGACTAAAAAACGTCTTAAATTGGTTCCAGTTTTATAAAGCACTTTTCATATTATAAATCATCAAATATAGGAGTTGCTCATTTTTCCATCTGCTGGAAATTGGGATTTGAAGTATCATATTTCTGAAGTCTTCTTTTTAAAAAAAAAAAATAATTTATTTGTGTATGTTGCAAATGCATCTTAGACCTGTCATAGACAGCCTGTGTTCTCTCAGCTCCTGGGGTCAACGCAGCAAAATTACTGCTATGAAGTTGAAGTTTACTAAATATTAGGACATAACCTCTTGTAGGTGATGCTGATCAAAAAAGGTTGAAATCATCACTTTAGCTGAATATAAGATCCATCTTCATCCCAACAGTCACCTGTTATAATCTCAGAGCTTTTTATAATGAAAAATTATCAAGTAAGGCCCCCAGTTCTGTTGCAGTAACTGAATTGGGGATGGAGGCAGAAAAAAAAAATCAGTACAATTTTGTGGATTATTTTTTCAGACTGTCACCTACATGAATAATGACCTACATGAATACCTATATGTTTTTTCTTGGATTAATTTTTATCTGCCTGGCTGATGACAGGTTTTGTTGGCATGCACAAGAGCAACGTCACCATCCCAAAGTGAAATATCTTATTTCTAAGATGTATGATAGAAAAAGGTAATTTTTCTAAGGCACAATATGGTAAAGGAGCACATTCTAATTAGTTAAGTTAGCCCAGAGAGTCTGCATTGCATGTAAATCAAAAAAGAATTTGGCCTATGGAGTCATGTTTATCTCTGGGAGAAAAAATACATCTTCATCAATAATATCAAACAAGCAGTGAGTGGGACCAAACTTTGCATGTGTGGAGGGTGTGTTCTCAGCCAGTTTACTCATCTTTTAGGCACTATGTTGTAACATATTATTAGATTTCTACTACATAGGTAATCAGAGAGGCTGTTTTTTTATGGGGTAAAGAGGCTGGCTGCCATCCAAGAATTTTTACTGCATTAAAAGAAAATTTGATGATAGTGCTAAATTCATATTATGAATATTGAGAGCATCCTACCTAGGAGCACACAACACTACATTTTAACAATTATATCCAAAGGATCAACATCTTTAAACTGTTTTACTTAGAAAGAGGTAGAAACAAAACACCTTTTTTTTTTTTTCTTGAAAGCTTTTCAGTTTAGTTTTCTTATGGTTATGTTTAGTGTTACCTAAGTGATGATAATGGGCTCAGAACATACAACTTAATGGACACTAGCCAGAGCTGACTCTTGAGGAGAGGTAATAAATTATGTGTTGGACCAGATATATTCCTAACAGAGCAGTACACCAATATATTTTCATACTGATGAATAGTAAAACTTCCTAAACAATTGATTGAGAATATCTGATCATTGGGAGGTATATTTGTAGGGAAGAAAGTGATTGCTTTCAATAGTATGGAAGTCACCTTGAAGAAAGTACCTTTGTATTCCGCTGATCTAGATGACTTAATGTGTAGAAACCAAAAAGGAGAATGCAGCAAATTAGAACAAGAAAACAGAAATTTAAATCTTAGAAATTTAAAAAGCAAAGAAGTTAAGTAAAAACCTAGCTTCACAGAAATCAGCTGCAAAATTCTCATTTACCCTGATAGGATTTTGCAAGAGAAATCTTTAACTCAACTAAAACTCTAATTTAAAAGAAAATAAATCTAAGTAGACAAATTCAATGTTATTTGAATGCAGAACAATAATCTAAAGTCTCTAACCTGATATGAAATTACTTGCTTTCCCATACTCAGCCTTTTCTAGACCAGTGCTGGCTTGAGGGGATTTGTTACACTTGGATGAAATATGTGAGACAAAAAGCTAAATGAATCATGCGAAAAAAACAGTGGAAGTCCTAGAAGGTGCAGAGGGAAAGATTGCCTGTTAGAGAATTAAGCAGAAAGGAGAGTGGAAAGGACTCATTTTTTTGTACATGTAAAAATATCACCTGAAACAAAAACCTCCAGTTCTACAAAAGCATACTCTAGAGACTTCAGGAAAAACTAGAGTTTTAAATGTAGGCTTTTTTCATAACTTTTTTTTTAAATAGAGGTTCATATCTGATCTATAGCTATTAATGATTAAATTCTCATATTAAGAAGCAGTACTGGGCCTGTGTATTCCTTAAATCTCACTTAAACCATCCAAATTAGGTGTGAGACAATAAAATGCTGTGCATTTTGTGAATAATGCCATAGAGCACATTTTCCAGTTTTTATAATGAGATTGAAATACAAGCAATTATTTTCTTCAAATGAGCAGTGAAAAGCTTTCTCCATGGGTCAAACGTGTCCCATTGTTTTGTTATCACCTGCATGCTTTAGACAGATATTGAATTTCATATTCAGTTGCTATACTGCATAGACTTTTTATACAGAGACTTGTCTGAGTAAGGTTACATATATATTCAAATAACAAGCTATGATTCATATTTTAAAATTTTGTTTGATAATGCTAAATAGCCTGATTAGAAATATACCATTCTGGTACATTATGTCAACCAAATCTTTACGAGGCAACAATGGAACTGCCTTTAATGTTCATCTTCAGTGACGTCCAGAAACAGAGACTGAAGCCAAGCATGATCATGCTGAGAATGGAAATTTGAGGAGTTGTCCTCATTTATGATAAACACGCCCAGCTGGGTGCACAGCTGCTAACTAAGGAGCCAAAGCACTGGCTTCCTGCTGCCTTAGAGGGTCTAATTACAAAACCCAACTGGACTGGCTTTGAAAACTACAAACAGAGGGTCAGGATTAATTTAAGCGTAGTCTGGAATACTGTCAAGGTAAGACATCTAAAACATCATCATGTCACTAAGTGGGAATCTTTTATACAGATCCAAAAGACTATTAAGTGAAAATAAAGTACTGTACTTCCTGGGGTACTTAAATTCAAAGTCCTAACTGACCCAGTTTGCCTGATCTCCTTTTACAATACTCTTTGGAAAAAGAAAACAAAATTAAAAAATAAGCACACCATGCCAATCCACAGGTTCTTCTTCAAAATGGAAGTCCAACACATAAAATTGCCCTTTTCAGTCCAACTTATTTAACACATTAAATGAAGATCTAGAAAATCAGAAAAATATAATGTATGGCTCCATCTTCCTTATTCTTGTTGTATAATCCAATGTTACAGTGAACTAGGAAGCAAAATTGTCTTCACTATATTTAGATATTATTGTAATTTCACCACAGTTTTCTATATTTTGGAATATTTTAGGATAGTACAGGAAAAGGATTTCATAAAAATTAAAAACTAAATTTAATTAGTGTCTAGTGAGTTACCAACAATCATGGACCAGCCATTCTAATTAGAGAACCCCCCAAAAAAGTCTGCAAGAAGTTTCCTTTGCTTTGTGTGCATCATAATATTTTGACATGGGGCTTAATATCTGTCAATAAATCTATATCTTAGATAAAATTTAATCACCAGACTTGGTGATTAGATCACTTCATTTTACATTTCCTCTTTCTGATAATTTCTTAATTTTTTTTTCATTTTTCCTAGTTTAGAATACTGTTTATCATAAACACTTAAAATCGAAAAGTTCAATTATTGTATATATGTTGTACTGTACAAAAGAGTAGGCAAACCAATTAAAATTCAAATGTGTCACTTAATAATATGAACTGAATATATTTTGTCCAAAGAGCAGACCCTGCATGCATTCTTAAAATATTGGTAAATATCAATTTATCAGTCAAGTTCAATTATAAAATTCATCAATCAAGTGATGAATGAATGGTGTAAGATGGTAACACAACAGGAGGATGTGTGAAATAATGTGCAAGATTCTTTCTGCATTTCCTCTGATATCTGCCTTATCTGTTCTCTCATTCTGCAACTTTATCTGCTGTCATTCCTTGCCTTACCCCCTTACTGTCTTCTCTTCCTTAAGTTTCAGGGACCTCCCATTTTTCTGTGGAAGTGTCAGGAGACATTCTTTAGAAGCAGCAGGTGAAAATTCTTTTTCTTGCTTCTTTGCTTAATAAATTGAAGCAGGCTGTAAGAAGGGCAAATCTGCCTCTCCACTTCCTTTTGCACCTGCATAGAAAGGACAGTTGTCCCAGAAGAAGAAAGTAAGTTTCTCTTTTCATAGTACTGACAGATAACTTCATGACATTCGAAGTCAGAAAAGCTAAAAGCCTTCTCATATACCTTTTAATGCTCTTTGGGATTACTTTGTCTGGTATTTTGCCAAACAGTGAGGCATGCAAAATTTCAAGGAAGGAGAGGGGAGTTTTCTACTTTCTTTGTCCATTGGAGCATTTTGATCACTTCTGAGTTCTTTGACTTCAACAGTCAGATGTTCACCAGTACAAGACAGAAATCTTGTAGGAATTCATGAAGTGCCATTGCCCACACTGTCAAACTTTCATGTGACTTGTAACATGCTTTTCATGCATACTGCTCTTGGGCAGCTGCAGAAGAATATCACATTCAGACAAACTAAGGAAATGTTTGCATGCCAGAGTTTTGTTTAAAAGAGATTCATATACCCCAATCACATCCAAAGGATAGCTTGATCCACATGGATTTTTGGTATGGGGATTTATAGTCACCATGGCTTTGAAAAATGGACAGGACTAAGATAGTATCTTTAAAGTGCTTATGTTGTTTTCCTTCATGTTATATCGTAAGGTCATGGCAGACAACAACAAAAGTTCAGGCATCTGTCTTTCAGACAATTTAAACCCTTTGCTATAACTGTCACTTTTAGCCTCTCCAATCACAATTTTGTTTTAATTCCAAATCAGAGTTAAAGCCCAGGAACTTGTTTTAATTTGTGCAGCTCTCCTTGAAGAATACATTTTTTTTTCTTGCAGTGTTCTTCCCAGTGTGTTTTTCCTTTGTTACAGTTACTAAGAAAATAATTTTCTTAAACAGTTTAACTTCATTTCTGCCCCATCTTCCTGTTCTTGCAGATGCTTCCTGCATATTCTGGAGTGAATTCCTGCAGGTGCCTCCACTGCTCAACATGGGACTCCTGGAGGTTGAACATGGCTGAAGAACATGTGGGGAAGCTCCTCCAGGCTCAAGTAGCTCTGATGAACAGCCTCGAAGTGAAAGGCAAACAGTTAAATGGAGGAGAACATTATTTATCCTTCTTCTTAGATTTCTGCCATCATATTACATTACAAAAGGGTTCAGGACTCAGGAGCAGATGCTGACCTGTGAGAATGCAAGGCACAGATTTTATATGCATTTGCAAGTGTGTTGCGTAGGATCAGAGAATAAAAGCAAGTTTAATCTTTTTTAATAATTACTCAGCTGCAAATCTGTTTTTCATGTGTGTGTAAAGATTCTATTATCTATTCTCAAGGCATCAGCTTCCTGTTGATATTAATGAGAATGATGTAAACTTAGTTGTGATGACATTAATTTAGTTATAGAAAAACATTGTTCCAAGTAATGTAACAGTAGTTTTCTAGGACATATATTTACCCTTTTTCATCAATAGATGTGCTTGCGGTTTACAGGAACACTAGCTAAATACAATATAGTATTTATTTAACATACAACATGGACAATTATTTTTTCCTTAGTATTTTCATGATGTGGAACAACTCAATTCTGATTATGTGATACATCTGTACCTCCTTGAAATGTTCTCATATTGAAAATTTCCTTCTACAGAAAAAAGAACTACAGATGCAAAGTGGTTGTTTCCAGTGACTTATCTATTGCTACTGGTTTCTAAAACTGTCCATTTGTTATTATCTAGAGTTGTAATTCCTTAACCACACCTTGTATCTATGTTGTCCTAAAGTTCCACTAATTTAGAATCTGCATTTCTTCTGTAGATGCAAAACTGTGTAAATTGTGCAGCAGGTTCACATAAATTTCTACCTATTGTTACCAGCACAGTAATGGTATAGGGGAAAAATAACTCAGGATTATACCAAATCCTAACCATGCAAGTGTTTCTTGCTAATTTAATGCAGGAAATAACATCCTCACAAAATCCATTTTGTACCTGCTGCCAGGTGATATTTTCTCTGGTTCCTGGAGGAAAGTCCACCTTTTTCATCCCCTCTTTCACACAGGCACATACATGTATGGGCATCTTTTATCTTGTTCTTAACCAGAGGAAAAATGAGGCAAAAAAAAATGCAAGGCAGTGATTAAAAGGTGATGTTATAGGAAATGGTTCTTTGCTGATTCTAAGAAAGGTTGTTACAGCAGCCAAAAGACACACGCCTGTATATCACAGAGCAGTGCCACATCTAGCAAAAGAAGCTTGATGCTGCCAGCTTCCTGGTAAAAATCCCTTTTAAATCACAATAAAAGACTAAATCCCTAGCATAATATTTTCTGAAAAGAAAAATACAGCCTGCCAGTATCCTGCCTTAGCTGGAAAGTAAGGAAGATTTCATTCACTGTTTATCAGTGTTTATGCCATGCCCTTTCTGTACAGATGGAAATGTAGTGAAGCAGAAGCTATTTGGGAAATAGAAGCAGGCTGGCAAAGACTTACAGCAAGATATGAAAATAAAAGGCTCAGTACTATTTGTTAGAAATGGCAATGCAAACTAGCTCCATATCTGGAATGAAGGCTTCACTTTTTCAAGTCCTGTTAGCTTGTGGGCTGTTTGTGGGTTTTTTCCACAGCTTCTAGTCTTGAATACTTATTAATAAGTGTTCTTAATCAAATGGCTGGTTTATATTTAAATCACATAGGAATGGAAAGTTGACCAAGGAGGAAGAAGTCTAAGGTGTCAAATTACTGTGTCTGAAGCTTTGTTGAACTTTTTTTAAAGACTTTTTAATGTGCCAGTGTCAGTGCTGGGTTCAAGCATGTATTCTTCTGGCTCCTGTACTAATAAATGAGCTTGATGTCTCTGAGGGATTGGATATATATATTTTTCTATTAAATATAGGATATCTCTACAATCTTTCAGAAGTGCATGTTTCAAAATATTGTAAACAATAATTAAATGCTCATCCCCAAACATACTTAGATACTTTTTCTTGAAGGATAAACAAATCATGGATCCATATAACAGGGGCAAGAAGAAAACCCTCAGGTCTACATAGGTCTACAGTCTTGAAGTCAGTGCTTCGAAAAGGCAGCTAAGCTTGACAGGAAAACAAGAAATGAAAGAAAATTTATAGACATGCTCCAATCTGTCCTTCCTCCACCTTACCTGTACTGCCAGAAGGCTTACCCTGGTGCACTGCACTCTAGTGCTGATCCAGGCCTCAAACTGCTTTTTTTCTCTACTTAAGAGAGGCTGCCTTTGCCCCTGGCATAGAAACCCTTCTCATCTGCATAGATAAAGTGAAGGGTTAAGCTGAAGTAGTTAAAGCAGTCATCTAATTTAATTTAAAACAAGATGAAAAGCAAAATGAACAGAGAGTGAAGCATGTGGTGTAGAATAGAATATCTCCGGAGTCCCTTAAGCTCTTCACAACTAAAACATCATGACAGGTTTTGGTAGTTTGGAATCTCTCCCTTTCTCTTGCTACTTCCAGAAAGTCCTTGATGTTCAATATCAGGGAAAGTTTGTAGGTAGGCTAGTGTGTCCCATGCCAGGATTATGTTCACTGGTATCATGCCAGTTTTCTAGCCACCTCCAGAGCAGCAGCTTGTTTTTTCTCTTAGTCAAGGATAGTCTTTTACTGGCAAGAATAGTATGAAAAAAAGTACTGCAGTATTTTCTGTGGAGACCAGCCAAAAGAAAATTATTGGTGAAAAAAAGGAAAAAAATTGGTTTTCAATCCTAAAATATCATTATGTTGACATATAGTTGCCAGAATAAAAAAATATAAGAAAATTTAGTCAATTTAATCCTCCTTTTTTTTTTTTCTCAGTTCCTTGGTATTTTCTTGCCCTGTACCAAGGACAAGAAATTAAATTTAATTTAATTACCAATTAAATTTTTTGCCAGACTTTTTGTTTTCCCCTTGAATAACTTTTTTTTTACTTTTTATTCAGGTGTCTTAAGCATTATTTTTCTAGATTACTGGGGCATCCTCTCATTTCTACTTTTTTGCTGCAATGAATCAACCTTCACTATGCATCACTGCAGTGTTTTATTCATAATATAGTGGCCACAGTCTCTGGCTGTCTACTAAGATCATCAGTTTTAATACATCTCTTTTAAGTGACTTCTTCTTCCTGATCAAATAGATGAAAAATAATAATAATACAGAATCAAAAGACATAAACAATTGCAATATGTATTTCAAATGAAATGAGAATTGCTAGTAAAGCACTTACTTTTGCATATCTGAAACGAAAAAAGTTTTCATTAACCTAGGAATAAGAGGACAGCCACAGATGAGCAATAATTCTGAATCAAACCTTTTCTATAAAAGTATTAATTATTGCAAGAGAGTATAACTATAATCCAACTTTGTCAATATATAAAAAGATATTATTCAGAACAGTAAATATGCGGACCTTAGCCAAGATGTTCAAGATTAAATTTCCAAATTGTATTATCTTAGCTATCTTTAAGTACTCTGTGCTTTATAAAATATATTTCTGCACACAAGTGACAGATTTTGGTCATTCTTTTTCTCTCAGAAAACTTTAAACAAGCTACATTCTATTCAGAAGTGTATGTGTACATCTGTACTGTCCTTAACAGTATATATAGAAAGTAAGAATTTGTATCTTAAAGGCTAAAATAGAATCCAGAGAATTACAACTGTCCCAGAGTCATATAGTGACTCGCAATTTATCAGGTGAAAATTTCCAGGACATCAATTACTGTTGCTTGCAAATACGGATGAACACATCACATCAAGTCTTTTAGAGTCCTCTCATAGATAAATATTCAATTTCCTTTTCACAGCAACAAGACATTGGCATCTTATCTGGTGGCATGCAATGAGTTATTTAATATGAAAGCAATTACTACTATACTTCTCTTTCATTTTCATCAGAAAAGCCCATTGTTTGAAGAAGAAATTCTTGCTTTAAGCCAATAAGTTCATGCCCTCACCTTTAATATTGTAAATTTTCAGGTTTGCTTTAGCTAAGGCCAGATTTTGAATGCAATATTCCAGTCCTTCTCTAAACTGAAAATATTCATATCTGATGTCCTCGCATTTTGTAGCAAAAATTGTGGAAGTACTATCAAAGTTGCAATACAATCAGTGTGACTTGTCTAATACAGATGAGATCTACAAATGGGGACTTTTTATTGCTGCTTGCTTAATTGCTGCAGGGTTTTTATTTTCTTCAAAAACAGTGGAAATGGAATTCAACAACAGAAAACACTCTCACAAGTCAGGCTGATAGTTCTTTTCAAGTTTTCTTTCAAAAATTTTCCCTGTATTTATCAAAATTGGTAAAAGTTCAAGATGGGCCATCCAAATAACTTTCTCACTACAGATGGCTTGCTGAAAGGTCTCCTTTTTTCCTTCATAACCCTTCTATGTGAGAAAGCCAAATCTGCCATAGTACTGAGGACCACGCTGTCTCAGGTCTTGGTGAGGAATGGTACAAAGAAATAGAAATTGTGAGAAGACTTCCAAAAAGCACTGAGTTACAGGTGAAAAAATACAGCAACTCTTTGAAATATATAAAGTAATTCAAATAACACCCTAAACTCTCAAAACTTGTTAGCCTTCTTTAACTATCTGAAAAGTAAATCCTGCTAAATCTCACATATGCCTGCAACCACATGCAGACACTATAACAAAGTATAACACTGATTTTTCAAAAAATTTTTTCCCCTGGGTTATTTTGCTTCTAGTATTATCTTTCTCCTAGCACTTCTTTAGATTAGCATCTCTGGGGTAATTTCTTTAGTGGTAACAACAGGGAGAGTGCTGTCTCAAGGTGTAAATAGTGGCCATTTAAATAACACAATGCTTACAGCTGCTTAGCACAAACCCAGTAAGATAACACAGTGGTTAAATTCCCCATAGCTATTACAACTTGTCTGCATTTATGTTCCATTCTAAATGCTGAATAGAGTCCTCAGGACAAAGCTGAAATGTTCAGTCTGTTGCTTAGATACTACTTTCACAGGCTTCATATGAAAAATCTGTGAATACAGGCAAATAAACAGATAAGTTAATAGGCTGAACCCGCAATGGACAAACATTAATCACTCCTTTTTTACTATCTTTTGTACTATATTTCTGTATGGAAGAAACAGGTGTGGAATACATAGAACATTAACACAATGCAAAATGAAATATCCATGCTTTGCTGGGATGCCTCCTCCATGCATAGATAATTGGGGCCACCCTACCCTAATGAAACAAGTTACATGAATCTTCATTCATTTGGGTCACTTGACTTTGTCTATTCTTGCTGTATAGGATACAGAAATGAATATCCTCTTTGTTTGCTTATGCAAGAGTCACTTATAATTTGTGACATTGCAACAACAGATCAAAACCAAGATCATATCCTAATGTTAGAAAATCACCTTTGTCACGTACACTATGGGCTTTATTCTATAACCGGGAGGAGTTATAATTTGAAATGGTTGAAATATTCTATTCAGAATGCCCAAATTGTATCTAGTGAAAACTGCTTTACTAAAAATAGATGCTGCTCTGCATAAGCATTAGATTGGTTCCTGCTATGACATTTCCTCAGTAGAAGAAAAAAAAAAAGAAAAAAGAAAAAGTAATTTTGGTAGTTGTTCTGCTCTGGTAATATTCAAAAAGTAATTTGTTAATTTTTTTAGCACCAATAATTTATGACTTGGAGCAACATACTCAACAAACCAGGTGTTATGCAAAAGCTGGCAGTTACATCATCACAATACAATAGCATTACCTATTATACAGTTAAGGTGATACATACTACTCTTGTGAAACACAAATTATAAAGCATTTTGGAGCAAATCCATTCTGCTCTGCTCAGCAAAATGAAATTGCTACACAAATTATTGTTTTTGCCTTTTGTTATATTTTTTTTTTGTTAATCCCCTGCAAGATAAGTGTGTATTTTCATAGGCTTTGCATTAAGGAAAAATTGTGAAAGCAACAGAAACAGAGCAGAATTCAATACCTAGATTCAATGCCCAGTACCTCTTTGCTGGAGGGAAGAATAGGTAGTAAAATAATTCTGAATTAGAAAACATTTATGTTTTGTAAACAAATTTTCACTCCTTGAACTAGATTTAATTGGTTATTTAGTTCCGCCTTAAGCATTATTTTTATATCAGTTTGTCATTTAGTTTGTATAATTACTGCAAAGTTTAAAAAAATCAGTCAAGATATTTAGAATGACAAATCAATCTAGCTATCCGCATTAAATGTACTTTCCATCAATTTCTACTACCAAAGAGTATAAACAGCTGCTAAGTACTACTTCTGGTGCAACTTCAAGATGAATAATTATATATATATATATATATATATATATATATATACCTGAATTTTTTATCTGGCAGGGACATAGTAACTACTGACAGAATTACTGGTCCTTAAAATTCTTCTGTAAAGAGTTATTGTAACAATAATGGCATTCTTGACATTATATACTGTCTACAAAATTATCCTACAGAAGATTATAATTTTCCAGGCATGGGTTTTGGTGAGAGAGACAGAATTTTAATGATTGGTTTCTATGTTTGCTTTTATGAAATGAGCTATGCTCAAATATTATCATTATAAATATGCTTATTAAAAGCAAAAGAACTTAATCTTCTCAGCAAGATTCATGTCTCAGGAGAGGTGATCAGTTATTTGGGTTCATTTTTCCTTAAAAGAATATTATTAAATACTGTATTTTTTTAAAAGACCATGCTTGATTTTTTTCTCAACTTTTCCCTAAAATATGTTCCCAAACTTTTTTTTGCCTATAGAAATCAGTGGTTATTTAACAGCTATTTCCCACTAAAAACCAAGAAAACAAATTATATACATCAAGAAAACAAAGAGACATAAGCATTTAACCAAATATTTTGACAATTTATAGTCAAACATATCAAAGTCATAATACGAATTTTCTGCTGTGAATCAGGTAACATTCTTTAGTTCCTTCCACCTGCATGACACATTATCTACCTTCCTTTTTGTGGCGCAGCAGTCCCTTACATGGTGCAAAGGGACGCACATTGAAAAAGGAATGAGGGAATGTTTTTACAGAAAACCAGTTCAACTATTTGATACCTAGAGGCTTTCCAGAATAGAGAGGAGTCATTTATGTACCTAAATTCCTTGCCAGAGGGGAGCACAGAAATGGGAGGGAAGAATCTAGTCAGCCTTCAGGCCGGATGATCCTGATGTGCCATCGAGATCCCTGATGGTTTGGGTTGGGTACTCACCTGGGCAGCTGGCAACTCCCTCCTGGCCAGTCCCTGCAGAAATCAGGGTATTCAAATGCAGGGAATTTGTGCTCAGGTCCTATCCTGGCATGGAGTCAGAAATCCTGGAGTGCACCTCTGACAGCATGAGGGCTGGGCAGGGTTCCCATACCCCACAGTGCAGCCATAGCCTGGGATACCTACTTGAGTCTTCCTTCTTCTGAATTTCTCTTTTCAACCAAGGGCTGGATGCCAGATCCTGTTAAACTATAAAAGCATCTATTTCATGATAAAAGGTGATGAGAAGTAAAATCATCCTTACAGAAGTTAATTTGGTATTTAGAGTACCACAGTGAGAGGGAGCAAGCTCATTACATCATGCCTTCCCACTGCAGGCAGATCCAGTATGGAGAAGAGGTCTCTGTAGAGGAGTGACTTATGCCTCTTGATATACTGTTTTAGTGATGGTGTAGGGGTGCATCTTTTAGTGTTTGAAAGAATTATATCATATATAAGACTGTGGTTTCCTTTACTGTTAATTCAAGTAGTTTGATGCCTCAGGGCTAGATGGTTCCTTTCTGGTTTTAATATAAGTGATACAATATATAATACTGAACTATCATAAATACAGGTACATAAATTCATAACTTATAATCAGTAAAACTCTACTTTTAATCATAAAAGTAGCTGTCCTTCAAGAGCTTATGAAATGGTCATGTGGACATAATGAGAGGCTCTATAGATTATTCTTTTAGTTGAACATTTATTCATTCATGTGTTCATTTACTTACTCATTTATGATTTTATTCTTATGATTCTTGCACTAATCATGAATAATGTAGTCACAGAAAGCTGCAGTTCAGCAAAAGTATGTCAACATTTAAGCATGTGAGTTGTCACTTTGAAGTCATGTGTATTACTGGTCAAACCACAAGGTAGTACAAGTGATCTCAGGAGAGCTTCACCAGTGGTAGAGTTTGCTTGAAATGACTGGGTTGATCTTTCAGTCAGCCCTTCTGTGGCAGGACAATAAAAAACTGACATGACATGTTTGATATAATTTCTTCTGGCAAAAAGTAAAAACTTTTCCAAATTAATTTGAAAATTAATTTCTTTCTGCTGTCATGAACAGTCTGTTCAGAAGCTCTATGTCCTTGAAGACAAGAATCTTAAGAATTCACCATATGGCCTGAATTAGATGGATTCATGTGGAATTATTTAAACCATTTACATTACTCATCTGCTACAGGAAAATATACACATATGTATGTCAGATATATATATATATATATATATATATATATATATATATATATATATATATATATATATTCTACCAGTGGAGCTAGGCATCAGGACTGACTACTGAAGGGCATTCCAGCATTCAGGGAAGATGTCTGAGGGTGACTGTCTCAAGGCTTGAATGAATGCAAGCATACAATGGTGACGAGCCACAATCAGCAGCAGTAATTTCCCAAGCTGAGGGAGTTCAATGAGGACAGAGACAGCTGCTAATATTTTTCTATTATTACTTTTTTATTTATTTGTTAAAAGAAAAACAACAACTACAACAACAACAACCCAAAACAAAAAGCAAACAAGGAAACAAGAAATTCATTATTTGTAACCAAACACAGGTCTTAGTTAGTTGGGGGTTTTTTAAGTCCCCAAACTGATCTAAGAGCTTTTTTGTCAATCTGGGGAAATCTGGAGTAGATTTAGAAGCAAAGTCAATGAACTTTTGAATATGATCTTCTGTTATATATTATATATTATTTAGTACTCTGCCTCCATATGGAAAATCAACTTAATGTTAATTTCAGTATATCATTCCAACTTGTATGTAAGTTCTTCTTGTCTCCATTAGAAACTTCCTGATAATGTGTGCACTGACATCTCATGTCTATCAGCTGGTATGGAGTCAATATTCCTGGTGTGCAGACCAAAAATGAGAGATAAGAATTTTGTTCATGCAGCAGGGATTAATCTTCCACTGCAGTAAGGAATGCATCTAAATTGTACAAGACTCATCACGCAGACCAGCCTAACCATTGTAAGAGTATGCACGCAGGTGGGCAGCCCTGCCGTGCAGCTACACTAACAAAACAACACCACAACAGATTATAAGAGTTTTACAAAGAGCAAAAAGGGGGTAATGCATATGTAGACATCTAATTCTGACAAGGCTACATTAACAAGATAGCAACATAAGAAGGAGTAAGAATGAGGACTATGATAACAGGAGTGGGTCTCTAACTTGAAGGAATTCAGTAGAAATTACCAGTGCAAACATCAGAAATGCTGAAGAATTATAAAATAGGGACAACAGGAAAGAGTAAATACAAAAAGCCTGTTTATTTGGGAGTGGATGAGAGTGGTAAAGGGAAAAAATTGAGAAGTGGAAAAGGGTGAAAAAGGGAATGTAAGCAGAAGTGTGTCATTTAACTAGCAGTTTAGCAGTGTATGTTGGGTAGTCTTCTGTTGATTCCACTTGGAGAAGTTATTATTAAATCTGCTATTATTTTGATAACATGAGTCTGACTTTTATCTGTGGTGAGTAGGGATACTTGAGTTTTCTCCAAAACTGGTGAAGGGATACGTGAAGGGGGTGGACCAATCCTAGTAGCTGTGGTACTGAACTTTTAGCAGAATCCATATTCAGGGTTAGGTACTGAAGGTCACAATAAATAGACTTACAAAGGCTAGTAAGGCAAGGCAAATAATGCATTTCTATATGCTGAGAAACACTCAGTACCTTATGCTAAGTTAAATTCATTATTCAGTATATCTGTTAGCTGCCAAAACTGCTTGTCGCTTACCTGGAAGTAGTGAAGGCACATATTTTCTCAATCCTGTAATGGTTATATGGGATGGGTGAGACTCAGATTCAGTTCTGTTCCTTACCTGAATTAGACTCACATCTTCCCCAGCATAGTAAGAAATTATATCACATGGATATCTCCTGATCTCTTTTGGGATATTTTCTGCAAAGTACTTCAAAAATTACTGGATCAGATTTGATGCTTACCAGTCTTCTATTTATGCCTAGAGGCTTAGATAGCCTCACCAGGGTTATAAGGAAATTTGGAGTTCATAAGATCGGAATGTGAAAGCACATCGAACCTCAAGCACGTGTGTGGGTTTTTTCATGTGTTGTAATGCTAAAGACTCCAAATACTTTGTCTTGAGTACAGATAACTTTTGGGTTGGGTTCATAATTTTTTGGAATCTGCAGGAATTTTGCAGTAATTTTATACTTTGCTGATTACAGCTGAATGTCTTACAATCGTTTTCTGAAACACAAGACAATATGCAACGCAGAATTTTCTGTACAATACAGAAGCTCAGCACATGCTGTTTACAGTTTTGCATTGCCTTCAGTATCATAAGGCTCCAGTGGCTGATATGTGATTTGGAAGCACTGAGAATTTCTACACGTTTGTGGTTTTAAGTGGTCTATGATTCTCCTGCTGTGAAATTACAGAAACAGCATACTTTGTAGCAAGTTCTATTTTAAGTTTTCCCTCTTCCAATTGTAAAAGCAACCAAATAACACTTTATTTATTGTCTATCAAATTAAACAGTTGTAGAATTACTATAATGTTCCCAGTGGCTTCCATGTTGCTGTATAGAAGTTGATAAAACTGAAATCTTCTCATAATGTCCTGCTGGAAGAGAGGCTTGGGATTTGTGTTGATCTGAACATTTTCTATTTAATTTCTCTCTTGCTTTTTATTCTACTAACAATCTTTTATGCTGCTTGACCACTTCACATTATAAAAACAGACAAGTGTTCACTAAAATGTAATTGTAGACTCATTAAAATTAGACTTCAAATATTTCAGTGTACTGTACAGGCCTTAACGTTAAACTCTTATAAACTCTTATAAACTCATAAACTCTTATATCTCATCTCAGATATTTACTTTACTCAAGTTACTGGCAGTTTTGCCAATTAAAAAAATCCACAGCAATATGTTGAAAATTATCCTGATGTTAGAAAACAGAAGATGCATTCACAGGCCTACAGTACATGTGTCAGGAAGAGAAGCTGAGACAGCACAGTCTCACAAAGACAAGGTTAAGAAGAAACCTAATAATAGCTTACAGATTTCTGAAGAACAGAGACAATCTCTTCTCAACTGTGGCAAATGGCAAAAGAGGCAATGGCCAGGTGGGACATCAGAAGAAACTTCACAAAGAACTTGGTGCATCACTGGAACACCTGTGGATGATGTGGACTTTTGGGAAGTTTTCAAGATCTACTAAACAAAGCAATGTCTGACACGGCTCAGTTCTGGGGATAGTAATGCCTTGATGGGGGAGCTGCACAACATGCCACTCTGATGTTCCTTCCAAACAACATTTCTCCAACCCTGTGATATAATTCTGTCATTCTCCCTTCTTCATTTAGTGGAAGTGCATGTGGAAAAGTTTTGTGGATTTTTTTTTCTAAAAATGGATGGTTATATAATTGCTAAAATAGTTTAACAGAACTTCATTGTTTTTTCTACAGAAAATAAGCACATACATGAAGAGCAACTAGGCTTCATTACACAGTAAAACTTCAATCCATTCCTTCCTTTTTCCTGTGAAAAACATGGTGATGATGGAAAGTCAGAGACTGTAAATTACCTACATGGAGCTTTAGGTTCTAAAGGGGATATGGACTGCAACTCTTAAAGTCTTGGACATTTATGAGAGATGTTTATTCCCTACCCAAAACCTCTTTTGCTTCTTATCCTTCCATTATTCAAGGAGCATGACTGAATTATTAGCCAATGATTATAATTCCTTTCTTACCTAAAACTGAAATCTTTATGCCTCCTATTAAAGAGTGCAGGGAGACAATACCAGTAAAGGAGCATTCAATGAAATCCTTTAATGCACATTCACACTCAATACAATCTACTGCAGCAGACAGAACATGGCCATGAGAATGTATTCTCCCTCCTTTCTTGCATCCACTTCCTTCAGCCATATAATGGAATATTTGTTTTTTGTCATAGAAGAGCTATCTGCAGCAATGCAGCCAGGGGTATCCTAGCACTTAATGGACAGGCTCTGAGCCCACACTGATGGGAGCAGTGTATGTATTGTAAGAAGGTGTGCATCTTACAATGCATGCACACCTGTGCATTATTTTTAAGATTCATAGGAAGAATGAAATAAAACCTCTGGGAGGAAAACAAATCCATCATTTACCAATATAGCAAAAACTATCAGATTAAATAATTAATTTTTCATTGGACTAATCTATGTAGTTTGTGCATCAAACCTTGCTTGGGAAACTGATTTTACAGGCATGATTTATGGGATCAGTAAATAGATATTGCCTATCATGCTTGTCAATCTTTGTATTGCATTGAGAGTTTACAAAAATAGCTTTAAAAGTAAGCAGGGTATACTTCAGTATTCCCTTAAGAATATGTATGGACTTGCTATAGAGTAGGCATCTCCAAGAGACCTTTCAGAGCTTTAGCAAGGAAAATCTTTTGGATCCCAGTCGAGTTCTTCAGTGTATAAGTCTGCTGTGCTAAATATGCATCTCATGAAGAGAAAGTCGAGTACTGAATAATGAATTTTGCCCAAGCCTCAAGTTTTGTTGGACTTTTCCATATAAATTTCTGATGAACTGGTAAAGCTGCACTAAAGAAATAGATTAGAAACTGACTCATCCCCTCACAATAGTGACCTCAATTTTGTAGATGCTAAGAATCACAAACTAATCAAACAGTTTCCTTGTTTTCATTAGAGACAAGCATTTTATTTTACTTCTGATTTGTATTTATTTTTTCCCAAGGACCTTTTTAGATTCTATCAACAAGTAAGACCATTTTCCCTAAGGTATATTGTGATCTCTCAGCTTCTGAAGCAAAAAAAAAAAAGATACAGAGGAGGCTATGGCATACGTTAATTTATTTACAAGTACCTGCTTCTACTGATTAATGTTTGTCTGAACCAGAAGGGATATGCTTTTGGATTTTGTCATTAAAAATGCTAAATCAATTCTGCTAATACAAACTTTTCTTTCTCAGGTATGTCACAGCTATTTTACAGTCCACAGAAGGTAGCAAACTGTCTATTTTTCTCTTCTTAAACCTAACCCTGCTGTCCAGCAGTATGATACTGGCCAGACATTTCAGGTCTTGATATTCCTACAATCTACCCATTGATATTTGCTAATGATCTTACTCCAGGTTTACTGTAGTGCAACTCAGAGTAAAAGCCTATCTTTTTTTTTGCAGTAGTTTCCCACTCTGAGCACTAGAATGGTCTTTTTTATCATCCTTGGACTTTTAGGGAGGAGTAATTCCCCTTTCTGCAAGAACATGTGGACAAAACTGTACATTCTACATCAGCTTGGATGGCAGCCTAGTCAATCAATGTTCTCCATTACTCTCATATGTAAAAAAAATATTTAATTTCCTTTGCATTCATCAGCATCTGGTGTTTTCAACTTTAGCAAGCCCTCCTCCCCATTAATTTGCCAGAAACAATGCCAAGTGAAGCCAACTTCAGTTTAGATGGTTTTAGAAATTCAACATTGAAAGAAAGCTGTGAGGAAGCCTATAGCAGAGTCAAAAGGAAAAACATAGAAACATATAAAATCCTAAAGGAAACACAAGGAGTTGGAGGAAAGCAGCTGGAGACTGGGAAAGAATGATCAGCAGAAACTCATTGTGTGTCCCTTGACATAGCCCAGCAGCTCACCGTAGCCCTTAGATATCTCTTACATCTGTTATACAATGAAGGATTGCTTTATACTTTGAAAACAGATATATTTTGATCACAGCATCTCTTTGTGCATGCCTAATTGTGCCTGAACAGTATGACAGTTTCAAGAGCATCCTGAATCATCATCAGTATAAAAATCCTAAGGACTGGTCCCAGGCTATCTGCCAACCAGACTGATGAGCAAGTGAGAAACAAAAAGAGAGACAGGTTTACCTTTGTTCCTTGTGCACTTTTCCAAAAGTTTTAATAATATCGGGATATGTGCTGATATCTATTGTACCCTATTGGGTGTACAATTTATGAACAGTTGAAATATTATCCACCATCACTACCAGGAACTTACATATTCTCAGTTTTCATCAAGAACAATAAAAGATCTATCCTAATGCCAGAGAATCTAGGGAAAGGGTTTCTATTGACTTGGATGGGGGATGGAGCAGTATCCAAATGAGGTAGAAAATTATTTTCTCTGTTTGCTGTTTACCAGAAATTAATCTGAAGAACAGCTGACTTTTAAAGAAAATAATGAAAATAGTTTATTCAGCCTAATTGCTCTGATGATATAGAAATATTCCAGCCCAGGATCTGACTAATCAGTGTGAAAGAAATACTTTGGACTGACTGACAATCTTCTTTCCTTTTCCTTCTATTAAATTTCAGTTCACATTCCTTAATATTTGAATGTAACTTTAGAAAATGTCCACTGCATGAGAAACGGGATAAGTAAAATACAAGCACCTCAGAGATTGAGGATTTGAGTTCTCTGTGTTTGTATTCAAAAGTATAAAGAATAGTGCAATTTCCTCTTTTCCATACTTCTAACTAACACTTAGCTATACAATGTTCTTTCAGTGATCCAAGTTAACTGAAATTTGAGACATAGCAGATTAAGTCAGCTTTGTAATCCTAAAATTGAAAACAGCCCACTCTTGTCATTTGATTCTTTCTGGACATCTTATCTACTTGTGCCTATGCCTGCACCAAATTTGCATTCCATCAGTTATTTTTTAAATGTCATGCAGTTAAGCACATCCTGGACATACTAAGGTAAAACAGCAAAACAATTTCTACTTCCTCAATAGTTTTATGACTGTTGAGATCTAATTCTCCGTCAAACTTCCAGGACTAAGGTTGTATGGCTGTTCATTCAGATAGAATGGAAATTTGTATTTCTATTTTGAACAAATATGCAGACTTTAAAAAAAAAAAAAGAAGTTATCTGGGACAAAGCTTTACACCAGATCTGTCAAAAAAGAAAAAAAAAAGCACTTGTGCATCTATTTGCTAAAATGGAGTATGCCCTATCAAGGACAAAGAAGTTACCATAAATAGCCAGTAATAAACCGAGTATCAAGAGCATATGATTGATGGTAAAGAGTTACTGCTGACATTGCTGACATGCACATTGACTTGTCACACTGGACTGCAGAATATAGAGTACTTGGTGGGGTTTACTGCAAAAATATTTCTGTAATGCATTGGACTGATTACATAGCAACAGATTGACCAACAGAGTTAAAGATATTTGATTGTTTAACACATCACAGGCTATTTATAAAATAAAGCCTTTTCCTGAGTTAGCTCACAACTAATGAACTAATATCTTGTTGAGGTCAAAGAAGCAATTTACTGAGCTCCATCTAATGGGGAACAGTGTGCTTAATCTAGTTCTGCCAGCCGGGCTGATTCTGCATAGCTGTCATCCATTGCTGTGGACAGTGATTGTGAGCTGAAAAGTCAGAAAACATGCAGAACATACTGAATTTTTTACAAGAAACTAGGATCCATCAGATATTGAGTATGCTGAATGTCTGGGTAAGAGTCACTCAGTAGCCCAGACTCAGAGTCTGGATTTCAGCAGTATTGATTTTTGGTTAGAGTCCTTTTTCTAACAGTTGTTGCAGGACAGAGGAGCTAAATCTTACTGAAATTAATCCTACCTGACAGTACCCTGGCCAAGATACACAGGTATGAGTGTTGGGTGTAGATCTGGCTCAAAGACCTCTACTGCTCTGAGCTGCCTCACATAGGATGCATGCTTCATGTCAATAAACAGTGTCAATATCTCCCAGTTCAGCTGTACTTTATGTCTCTCATATTTCAAAGAGACACCTGAGACTTCTAAGCAAGGAATGGGAGTTGTCACATTTGTTCATACCCATCTTGGTCTTAGAACAGCTGTGTTTTCTACTCTTCTGGCTGCTCCCTGGAGGTTTTAATGAGGATCATCAAAGGAAGACACACACTCTGCCTGAGCTCCTTTTTTAGCCCTCCCCACACTAGGGAGATGTGCTCACTGGGAAGATGTGAGGTATTTTACAGTGACAGGGAAAAGGCAGAGGAGAAGAATATGGCAAGCAGGAGAGCCTCTTGCTGGCTGGAGGCTGCCCTTGTAGCTCCACCAGATTTTGTCATATTCCATCTTTTGTCATTAGGGCCACCCCATCCACAGTGTTTAAAGACTGGGGAATGTGCATATGGGGACCATGTGTCTGAGTGAAAAGAAAACTTGCTAATTTGGGAAAGGAGATTTCACCTGGCTATTTTTATGAGAATTCACTTTAGGCTCTGAGTGCCTGATTTTTGTAAGAAATTTTTTAAGATACTAAACTCTTCTCACAGCATATTTATGAAATGTGAAGGCATCATTATCCTTGCTGAGAAGTCTCCGGGCCAGATACTGAGAGATGCCTGCACCTAAAGGAAATCAGCAGGATATGTCACTAAGCACCTTTAGGATTCAAAGCCCAGATGTCTGCCCAGGATGGGAAATCCAGCAAAGTGCCTGAGTTGAACCCATGTGGACTAAGTCTCAACCCAGTGTATTAGATACAATTTGTTTTTTAACAGAAAAAACCTTATTCCCTTAACTACTTGAAATGCTTGAAAATTTTTGGTAAACATATGTAAACAATTTATGTAACAACTGATGCTGTAGCTTCACATTGCCCAATTCATTCAAATCTGAACACATGACGTTGTGTACATAGGGATTTGTAGGCACAAAGGATATTATTGCTGTTGCCATGCATTGTATTTGCATTGTGATTCTCCTTAAATGTGCAGCATTGTTTTGTTAAGCAATCAGAATGCAAATACCACTGGCACAGCTAGAATACATTCAAGTTCCCAAGTACACAAAGAATGCAAACTGTGCAGTAAAGCACACAAGGCCCAACAAGCTCATTAGTACCATACTGCAGTGATTACAGAGCAAAGTGCCTTCTGAGGTGCAGTAGTCAGGCTATACAGAGGGAAGGCTTTGTAGAGCTTTAATGCAATGATATTTTTAATGCAATTGTATGCTGCCACAGTAGTCATATTTCACCAGCATAAGCTGCTCTGGGAAATAGGCACTATTCTCTGTTTGTACTTTGCCTAGGTATCATTCACAACTAGCCATTAGGCACTGCATAATAGTCTTACCAAAGCCCTATCCACCTCTGTATCCCTTTTCTGATAAAAGTCAGGAGTACATTTTTAAGCAAAAAACATGAGAAAACAGGCGTGTATAGAGTGACTCCTTCCCTGGTATGGCCTTTGAGATTCCAGCAATCATCAGTAAGGATGTGAAAACTGGAACTAGACTCTGTGGGGATCCTCTAGTGGTTTGATTTGCTTCATGGTCTCTGTTGTAACTTAACGACTCAAAACCAGATAACCAACTGTCTGTTGTCAGCATACCCGCCTTCAACACCCCTGCCAGTACATTCACATATATGCATATACACACACACACAGAAAAAACAACCTTACACTGTCCTGTATATGCCACCTACCACTAAAAGATGGTGCAGGTCTTCAGTATAGGGATTTGAAAGGTCTACTGAGAGAAAAGTTGACGTTTTAAAGGAAAGTCACCATGTGACCATCATGGTGTCAGAAACCATGTCAACCCTTCTTTGAGACAGAGGATGGACTAAATGTCCTCTTGGTGCTCTTTCCTGCACTGTTTTTTTTCATGAATCTATGATTATTCAGCTGCTATAACAGTTAGAAAGTTCAGTTTTAATTAGTCTGAAATAGGAAAATTGTCTTTCATTCTGCTTGAAAATGCAACACACATAATGTTTCATCTGGTGGAACCAGATGAAGACCTGTAAAAGTTGTGGTCATGTAAGGACCATAGCTCTTCAATAAGCCCTAGCCATAGCCTAGGAACTGAACAGCCATACATACATCTTCTGGCCATGAGCAGCACAGAGAGAGGCATGATTTATTTTAGCAAAAACATCTCTACATTATTCACTGAACAATGGTTGTGGGTCTGGTGAACATTTCTGTGGAGCTTCTTTCTGCACTTTAGGGTATTCTTAGCAACTGACCTTAGCAACTGATCTGAGCTTCCTCCTTTGCAGCAGGACCCAAGCAATTAATCAGACTGGTGTGCTGGAAAGAGAGAATGTAAGTATATAGGCAGGGATAGTGGTGAAGCAAACTGCAAAGTGCTCCATTAAACATATCACCTCAATGTCTGCCCTCAGAAATTCATGTCTCCAGACTGATCTTCTCTTTTGAGAAGTGGTCCTTTTTATAAGACAGGAAGCATTAGGTATGCTCATATCTCAGTCAAAGAGTTTCCTACGCAGTGCCAACAGTTATTCAGCAGTACTCATTATGCAGGTGAGCTACATCACAGTGCTGCTACTCTGCAACACTCTGCAGATCTCTATGCACCATGTGCACAGTGTCTGAAATATAAGCAAATTTATGCTGCACTCATCCTTTTTGTGGTTATTAGTGTCACTTAGTATCATCTTCCTCCAGCAAATTGACTCACCAAGCAAAATGCACAAGTGCACTTTAAAGCAGATCACATTATCACGCCTACTTCTTCTGGAGAGCCAAGTGTCATTACTACTTTTCACCAGGAATAACTGCCTAAACTGTTTCACATTCTGCAGTGCATCAACAGTGCTCTTCCTCCACTCAGTTTGCAGTCCAGAAGAGTGATGGAACAGTAATGCATGTCTATCTTATTGTTCTACATGGAGAGATAAAATCTAGTGCTCACTTTATTCCTCTTTAAAAGTTAGGGTATTTGTTTCTGGAATCTTTTCATCAAGATATGCAGTTGTATATCACCTCTAAGGCCCTGATCATATTTCAGGTATCAACAAGGTATTTGCATTAAAATTACTGTGTTTACTCAAAAAGAATATTAGAGGTTTCTCTCAACACTACTGATTAGATAACATATCCCAACTGCACAGTTAATTCCACAGTCAGGTGTAGACAATAAGGGCTAACGATGGACAAGTGCTGATAGGATTTTACTTCCAAAATATTTTCAAATTATTCATTAGCACTCTTTCTTCCTCTGTGTGTATTTTCTAGAAGGTAGATGGAGAATCAAAGAAATACAAAGGTGCAGACTGTTAAATGGTAAGACTATGACTAAAACCATGAACTTGGAACCAGAAACCAGGAAATAAAATATCTGAAAGAAGCATTTTGGCTAAGAAACGGAGTGAGAAGAGGTGCTAAGGGTCAGAATTTAGAACAACCAGCAATTTACTAGGCTGAAGAGCAAAGCCAGAGCCCAGTAAAACTCCATATTATACATTTAGAGATGAGATGAGAAGCTGCCAGTGCTTGAGCTAGATGAACTATGGCCACTCAATATCCAGAGATGAAGATTAAATAAACTAGAAAATAACCAAAGGAATAAAGTTGTATCCAGGAATTACATTCTGCAGCCACACATTGAGAGAGCTTCTTATGCTTGATTGCTACAGCTGTGTCTACCAAGAATTTTACATGGGTCACCAGCCTTCTGGGGCACTGCCTGGTGGATTTTTGCACTTTGCTCAGGAGTGCTTGTCAGGAGGCTGTCAGGAAAACCACCAAAGTAGACACTTGAGCTCAGATCTCAGTGACTTTTGGTGGGACTGACCAAACTTTGTGCTTTTAAAGATCCACCCCTTGTTCTCTGCAAAGTGATGGCTTCACATGTGGTCTATGATATTTACAACTATGAGTGTTTGGTGTTTTGTAACCTCTTCTCACTCATTGTCACTTCACTAAATTTCATGGCAAAAGAACAGTAATGATTCTTTTTTTCTGCAATTTTAACTAAAATGCTGCCAGAGCAGAGGGTACGTGTTGGCCGAGGTCTTTATTATGCAACTATACGTAGATCACTGTGAATTGCATCGTCCATCTAGTTCAGTGATGCAGCACCAAGGTCACTGGGCAGATTTAAACTAATGATGCAACCATAAGTCTAATAAATGTGCTTGGTAACCACAGCAAATGTATTGTCATTGTTGCAGATGTTATTCTTTCAAAAGCACTTGGCAAACAACTAAAACACAGCCCTTGTGTTTGCTTTGACCTCTCCTCAGAATGCACCATCAGGAACATTGAAGAGATGAAATTGTTTAAGAAGACAAGTCATGGCCTACAGCTACAGAATTGGTATTGCTCAAAGCACTCTTGCAGCTTGCAAGAAATAAACAGGCAAGAGGCTAACTGAACATGAATCAGTGAAGTTTTGATAGAGAGTAGATTTTGGAAAGAAACATATCCATGAGTAATACCAACATAGGTAGAGATCAATTTCTTATTACAATGATCTAGGCAGGCTGACATTATTACACAGTTGACTTTTGTAGCCATCATGCTGCAGTAACCCATTACATGCTGATCCAGTAGCCTTTTCTTATCTTTCATTAAATACATTAACCAGTAAATGCTTTGTCATTATGTGCAGTGATTCCCCACAGGGCTTATCAAATGCTGCAATTGCTGTTTCTTTGGAAGGATATACATCATCTCCCAGGCTGGGTTCAACAGATGGTTGATATTATGCTCTGAAAAGTGGCAATCTACTGTTCAGAACTTGTTGCAGCTCCAGTGTCTTGCACCCTATCATACATGTATATCTCTATTTTTACATATGTATATGGATATCATATATTCTTATGTACATCATATATTCTTATCTGCCAGGCATGAAGAAGCCCACAAAGGTCTGACCACTAAATATGCTCTTGACAATAAGGGAGAGAAAGGAAATTTAAAACAGTCACAATTTACTGAATTCTTACTTCATTTATACCAATTATTGATAGGAATAAAGATAAGTAATTCAGCCTTACTGTAAAATTCACTTAAGATCATTCACTGAACAGAAAATGCCAATATGTGAAGATGGTTGTTTAGCAAGGCACTGAAATAAAGTGGTGGCAAGAGAGGTCTAAGTCAAGACACAGAGCTCTCTTTTCTCATTCTCAAATGACATAAACAACACAGTCATGAAATGAGGTCACAGTTTTGTATATAAGCCCTCTGTGGCTTCTGAGCTTAAAAACCTGGAAAAATATTACTAATTACTAATATTACTAATATCCTTTGCTAATGGAGCTTTTTCACCAAGAACCACAGTGTGTGCCCAATTCAATGTGTCAGCAGCTTTCTGCCCTCAATTCAGCTTACCAACAGTTAAACCATTCAAGGTCATATTATAACCTATTAGAGATGACATGTGACAAGATGATTTTTGATAAAGAGTGGAACTTTGGTACTACAGAAGTGGCCAGGGAGAGGAGGTCTCCAGATGCAACCTGACATTTTGTCAGCAGCTGCTAGTCAGATATAAAAACATTCTATTGCCCTTGCATAGTCAGCCACACACTATAGTTTCCTCTCACTCAGAATATGGTCACTTTCATACCCCCTGCATTTAGCTGCAATAGAAAAGCAAAATGTTTACATTACAGCAGAATGCTGCATGCTTTTATCTGAGGGTGACCTTGAATATGCCTGGCACACAAGAAGTGCAGTGGAAGGCAGGCAAACACTTTTTCTACTACACCTCTGCCATTCTGCCTGTGTCCCACACTTATATCACCCTTTGAATTTAAAGAATGGACCTTCGTAAATGCCCATTTTTATGTGTGAATGCACATTAAGAACATTTCATGTGCATGCTATGAAGAACAAGAAACCAAAGACAGATTAGAAAACTTCACTCTCCAAAACCATAATTATTTTTCCCTTTATGTTCTGAAGCTTATTTGTAAGTCTCATTAATTTTTTTTAACTCTTTGGGTTGGGAAGCCTGAATTAAAAATCAGTACGTGACCCATTACTATTTTATAATCCTCTTTTTTGCAAGTTGAAAGCTACAGTTTGCCAACTTTGTATTTAAACTTTTATGGAAAGATATGAGTGAGTTAAATATGAGGGCCCAAGCAAGAGAAAATACAAGAAAGCTAGATGGTGTTGGGAAAGCCTGTCCAGAGAGTCAGAACAAGCGCTTATTACCAAATATACATGTTTAAACTGGTCTTAAATCAAAATAATATTTATTTTTGATGAACCAACAATTTGTGCTAGTGACCATAATATTTTTAGATTTAGGAAGTACACACAAGAATAACATGGTCAAAAGCATCACCATGGCTATGCTGACCTTCAGAAAGGAGAGCTGGGTAATAATGAGGAATCTTATTCCAAAGAAGTAGAAGGACATCTAAGACAATTAAACCCTCTCAGTCAGCACAGAGACTCCTGAAGGACACCATACTGGGAGCACAGCACCGGCATGCACCACTAACCAATCCCTTGGGAAAAAGGTAAAAGGAAATTAGCACAGAAAAACAGTAAAGCAAGGGAAGTTACTGGAATTAAGATTTTAGCATTCAAAATTATGAAGACTGGAATTAAGATCTTAGCATTCAAAATTATGAAGATGTGTCTCAGTGAAGAAAAGGAAGAAGTTACAAATTCTAAGAAAATAAACATAAAACTATAATTAGATTACCATTTGCTTTGTAAATGTTGTGGCAAAATTTCAAGGTGTTCATTTTCCCCATAAGTAATTTGACTTGTCTATGGCCTCAAAAGACAAATTGATGGCTCAATTCACTGCTTCCCCTGCCATTCATATAATGCAGATCAGCATGAGAATGAACATAAAGTGCTGCAGAATAGAGCCATTTTATACTTGTTTCAGACAGTAAGAATGATAATAGGAAGTGTAGGACAAAAACAGATCTAAATGTTTCTAAACCATCTTTTCTGAACTCTGCAACTAGTGCAGCCATATGAACCTGTCCCCTTTTCAGACATGAGAGTGCCATTAATGCATGGTAAATCAAAGTGCCTGATTTTTATATCCATACCCTGCAGTCACCTGACATGTTTATCTGTGCCTTATTAGTGTCAAATTTACTCCCTGATACAGCAGGGCCAAATTTGTCATGTTTACAATTGCTGATCTTCCAAATTCATACAATTCTCACTTATATGCAACTAGATCCTGCCTAGTTGGAGCCACAGTTTGCTCCAGGGTCATGCCTCCAATTTGGCCTCTCTGTTCCTGTTTTCATAGCCTTGCAGTAAAGAAATTGACCAGTGCAGCATTTTTTTTCCATAAATGAGTTGTGATTTTTTTAAGGAATTAGCTAAGTATACATTACCTTTTGTTTACTTCTCATGATCTCTAGTCTGAACTAGTTCTGCTGGAATTCAGTAAAATGAATTCCCGAATGGCTTGCATACGAGTTCTTGAAAAAAAAAACAAAAAACCAAAAAACCAAACAAACAAAGAAACAAAAAAAAAAAAAAAAAAAAAACACACACAAAAAAAAACCCCAAAAAAACCAAAACCCAATACCCAAATATAACAGCAATGAGAAATATTTTTACCAAGGGTTCTTGCAATTCAGAAAGAGAGTCACTAGCTTGAGGACAAACTGATCATCTAATATACCTCTGACCTGAAAAGGATTAGGAATACAGTTACTTTTGTGTATTCTTGAACAGCTTTGCCATACTAAGCTTCTGACTAAGTGCCTGCAGCATCAAGACCCTCTGTCCCAGAATCACTGGCCCGCTGTCTAGGAAGAAAATATTTTGTAAACAATTCAACAAAGAGTTCAAAACAATCAGTTGAGGATAATCAAGATCATAAGAATATGCATCAAGAAGAAAGGCACCATAAGACACTGAAGAAATAATCTGCTACCATTTATTTCCCTCATATTTCCATTTATTTAATCTATTTACTTTTCCTAGCTCTTTCTACACCTACCTTCATTTTCTCTTCTACTTCATACTTAGACTTTTTTCATGTTGTGACTGCACCCATTTGCAATTTCTCTTGATGGCTTGGTATTTCTAATACTATATTTTAAATTGTGCATTCTCTACTTTATTGCCATTATACAAATGTTTGGCTCCCCTAAAACTAAAAACAGCAAATAGATTTTTGAGGGGCAGAAAAAATTATGGAAATTTGTATTTTGCCTGTTCAAATACAGTTCTTTCAGGAGACATTTTTAGGGGTTACCTTCACTTTGTTTGGTGCTTTCCTGCAGTTACAGCAGGCAGTGGTTTAGTGAAAATTTTCAAATAGAAAGTTACTGTGCATTAAAAACAGTACAATGGTGTTTTGGACACCAGTACCTCTTAAAAATAAAAAAGAAAAAGCAAGACAAAATTCCTAAGTTCTCTCTGTTGTATCAGCTTGCTCCTGGCCAATTCTTCAATGTCACAAAACAGGGTCACTCTGTTGTCTTCTGTCTTTTGTCACAAAAAAAACCCAAACCCAAACATATAAATCCTAGAAATTAATTAGTAATTATATAAAATGGCAGTCTCGTTTTTTTAAAAAAAATAAATATATATTTTTGCTTGATTTACTATGTCCATTAAATATTTACATAATTGCATTCTAGTTACTCTCTAGCATATGTATTATATTATAAATACTCAGAACAGGATTTTTATTTTAATTATAATTTATATCTTTATTTTGCACTTTTACTACCTTCTCAATACAATTTCTTTTCTTTAAGCTGTAAGACTGTCAAAACACCATTATTTTAAGGCCACCTACCTGTTAGCTTGATTTTTTATTTCATTATCAGCCATTAGGAAAAAAACAGTAAGTTATAGAATCTAATTTTGTTAATGGAACTTAACACAACTCTAGGCAATCTGAAAATAAGTAAATAAACCTTTCCCCTCCAACAATCATAAACAGATTGTGAGAAGACTACCAGAAAATTCATCTCAGAACACTGTTAGAAGTGCAAAAAGTCCATAAAGTAAAGCACATGGGTATGCAATCAGGAGCTGCTGTCCTTCCATAGCCAATGCAGACGTAAAAATTTTGGAGGCTGACAAACTGCACCATCCAATAATAAACAGAGCTAAGACAGTTCCTGGGGTCCCCCTAGGAGAAAAAAAAAAACAAAAAAAACACGAAAGAAACATGACAGAGTCCACATATTACTAAATGTAGCATCAAATCTTACCAAACTCAAGTTCACGTCTAGTGGCATGTCATTGATAGGTAACACCCAATGGAGGAACCAAGAACTGACTGACATAATGAATGTCAAGCATGAGAGCAAATTAAAATTGTAACCACAAACAGAAAAGTATTATGTTCAGCATGGATAAAAGCTTCATCAGAAGTACTGCTAATAGGACTCTACATTTACAAATAAATCTTCTAGGCCTCCAGCAGATGCAGCTGCTAAAGTTTAACATTACACTTAGCCAAGTTTTTATTTCAGCCAAAATAATCTTACAGAAATTGTTAGGTTCTAAAATGACCCTATAGACCTACTCTTCTATCAGAAAGCCTGATGATCTGGAGGGGATGCATTTTTGTAACACAGAGAACATATTTTAAGGGTGCCTTAGACACTCAGGAGAGGCTCTGAAAGACTCATACCAGCCGGATGGGCAGAAAGGTCTCCCAGAAAAAAGCTTGACTGGCCTTTTAAAAAAGGGAGCTCACTGAGCAGCAAGAAAGGAGTGGGAAAAGAACCACCAAGGAAAACTATTTTGCTTATCTTGGCATCCTTCTCTGCACACTGAAAGGACTGTAACTTTCTACCCTACCTCTTGGTGACAGCTGCACCCATTTGAAGTTACACTGTGCCCCCTTTCAGGAGCACGGAGGCCTGGAGAACTGGTGATTATGGGACTATGGTTAAAAGCCCACTGAAATACTCCTGCAGATTACAGAGGGCTCACTATTAAACCCTGTGGGAACAAAATCTTGCTAATAAATAATGTTTCACATATGCTTTATTTGCACTCTATTTGCAGCCTACTTCTGTAAAATGCATGAGATCATGTGCATAATACACTGCTGAAGCACATAATGAGATAGCTACTTTACACACTTTTGCTGTGTCAGTCTCAAGGACTTTGAAAAAGAATAAACCTCTGCCTAAAGGCCTTTCTGGCACCCCACTCTTCAAAACCATCAGCATAACAGAAGCACAAGGGAAAAACAGAGTGTGTATACATACTCAGGTGGGTCCTTTTATCAGAAATTATCTCCACTAATATAATTATTAGAGATGAATAAAGCTGTCCTTATGTAATTGACTTAGTTTACTTAATGCATTCACATCACATAAAATAGTTGATTTCTTAGCAATCCAGTCACCAGGCCAATAAGGTACTTGGTGTTGCCAGCTCTTGGGCCTTTGAGGGAAGAAGGAAAGAATTGATTTCACGGTGACTCAGCACCTCATTGCAACTTCAACAAGTTAAAAATAAAACATTAAAGACCATGTGATTTAATATCCTCAGTTGAAGTGTTTTTTAAACCAATATAGTGGCATTTAGGGAAATTCCACTGGGCTTTGCAAAGCAAGTTCTTTCCTCCAAGGAGATGATAAGTTGCTCACCTAAACAGTGAGCCAGAAATTCAGAGCTGGTATGGATGGCTCTTTGAGCAGATACCCATGCTGGCAGAGGGATGGGATGCAATAGGAACATACAATGACAATTTTCAGCTAACATAATGACTCTTTGTCACAACGTGGCACAATTTAGAGCTGTGGCTACCCTAAATTGTGGCTGCACTGAAATCCAATGGCCTCTCATGGTTTGTTCCAGGACTGGCAGAGAGCAGAATGGAAAGGTGGCAGAAAAATTATATAAGAATCAAGAGGTACCTCTGTGTACTTCCAAATTCAGTCCTTGATCTACCAATGTGTTACTGCTAAAAAGAATGGTTTGGCAGAGAGCTTTCTGACTGACATGTCCATGAGGGTCAAATCCTCTAGATGGGAGAAGGGCAAAAAGCATAAGTCATGCTTACAGTGACCAAGAGGACTGGGGCTGTACTGGTGTGAGACTGAGATGGAAGGACACATGTAAGTGGACCCTTTCCACATCTCTTTTTCTCAGATCCTGCAGATGCTGTCCCCAAATGGGTCCTTTGCATCAGTTGGGTGTAAGAATTTCTTTCTTCATGCTTACATTCATTTCCTTCACTGTTTAGTTAAGTAAGTAGCTTTACCACCTCGTCTGGGTATTTGATATTAAAGAATTGTTCTTGCTTTCTGCAGGAAAAAAGTCTACTGATGTTTCTCCCAGAAAGACGGCCTAATATACTTGGGCTTGCACATGAAAACAGTACAGATGGGCACAAACAAATCTAGTTCCATGCAAATTTGAGTAAGAGAACTGGTGTTCTCCTTGGTACTATTCAGTACCCCAAATGTTCCATATTTTGCTTTATTTATTTAGAGGGAAATAGCTAATCATGAAAATTGAAAATGATTCGATTGCTATGTATCTTTGCCATAGATGAGTGCATTATCTTATGTATACTTTTGGTGAAAAAATTCAGATTATTTCTTTGAACTTTGAAATAGGACTAATGTTTTTTATAAATATTTTTTAAAACTATAAATGTATTGCTCTTTCTTTTACCATTTAAATATTTTTTAAATTATAAATAATGCATATTTGTAAAAAAAATTTGTATGTTGAATTTTAAAGTTGTCACTTAATTTTAACAGCATGTTTGCAATAATTAACCTTAGTACTGGATGTGTTCAAGCAGTTTCATATACCAAATGAGAAAGGACTGCAGAACCCTGTCAATAGGTACTTAATGGTAGCAATTCATTTTAGAAATACCAGTTCAATTTTGTCAAGGTTATCACATTTTAGTATTTATAGATTTTCAAAAGATGTGCTTTCTGTAAATTCACAGCATTTTGCAAACATGTAGTGCCTGCCTGGGGATTCCATGTACAGAAAACAGTACCCTGCACAGTTGTAACAGCTGGTTTGGAATTCACCCCATCTGTCTTACGATTATGTATCTGCACATTTTATTAGGCTGGATTATTAAACAGGTTAATCAAGAAAATATGGGAAGTGTAGGAGAACAGAGAATAAACAGCTTCTTTAGTGTCATCATCCATCTTACCAAGGACAGCTCAGAAACACTTTAATAAATGGAATATGGTCAGATTAAGCCATCATAGCTCCACAGAAACATGCAACAAGGATTTTGCCAAAACTTCACTCCACCATATAATTTCCTTTATATATATATACATGTAAAAATGATGCTTTTCCAAAGAAAACAAATGGGGCATTTTCTCATTCATCAGCTTCTAGGTTCTGTATGTTACAGATTGGAGAGTTAAAAATATGAGAGAACAAAAAAGACTAAGGAGGGAAACCATCATTAATAACATGCTAACAATAGGTAAAAGCACTGCTCAAGGCCTTCAGGCAAGATCTGGAACTTGCTTGTATTTGCTGTGTGTGAACAGGGAGATAAACACTGTGTCTCAAAGGGCTTACTGAACGAGGAGGAATGAGAGGCTTGCCAAGAAGTTTCCTATTCAGAGAATATGACTGAACAACCCCCCACATGTGTGCAGATACATATACCACTACACATTTGGTTTTTCAAAGTATTCAGTTATTTTCAGGTTTGCAATTGCACCACAACTATACCTCAGAATATACAAGTCTACTATATCTTAAACACTTGTCCGAATTCTCCACGTCATTAAGGGTAACTTGGCTATTTCATTCTGTCCCACAGAAGTCAGTAGGAAAGGAAACATAAAGATAGGAGGCCTGATGCTATGAACAAAAAAGAAGCAAGAGAACCACCTATATAAACCCAAAGTTCAGCAATTGCTTTTAAAATTGATACCTGAGTTTGGCCACTGTTGGCTCTGCAAAACAAAAATCACAACTGAGGTTGCTGCAAAACTCAAAAGCCCTCTCAGTCCAAGTGGAAAGCAGTGGAATTAAAGACTCATATCAAAATTAATGTACACCGGCCCTCTCAAACACAGTCCAGTTCTGTCTGTTTCTACCTATGTGTACAACCAAAATGGTGTTACACTTTTAGAAGCCAAAATTTACTATGTGACTGTTTATAAAATGTTTTGCACAACACCAGCCATCTGACTTACTGTCCTTCTCAGGATTCTTGTTGCCATAGAGTGGTACTTACTGCAGTGAGAAGACAACTGCAGAAGAGGACAGGATGACCATGGGCAGCAGGCAGTAGCCCAGGACACTTGCAACGCAGCCGTGCGAGACTCCTGAGACACTCATCAGGTTCAGCAGGGCATGCATGGCAAGGCACCCGATGGCACTCATCCCATACACGTAGCCAAAATGAACTTTTCCTGCCTGGAATAAATATGAGGAAGCATGAGGTGACAGAAGTGAGCAGTGATCACTAAGTGCAAGCAGAAGACAGATTTAGGTTGAAATTTCTTACTTGTTGTTGTTGACAATCTCTCTCTGCTTCACCTGCATTAGTTCAGGTGAACCACAGATGATACTTCTGGTGACTTTTGCATAAAATAATTCCAAGGTGCAATTGACAAAATGTGCTTGTTGCTAACTTAAGGTTACAAGGCTGATCCTCAGTCTTACTTTCATTGGGCTCTGAACATAACTGGAATTGCTTGGGAGACCTAGGAAAGTTTAACTAGCAAAAAAAGATGAAATTATGGAAAGCACATTTTAGTCATTAAAAATCAGTTTAGACTCAGGAAACATCTTTTCAATAAGTGTATATGGGGCTGTGAAAAAGTGTCCTACTTAATATGATGACCCAGGTTACCTGATATGCTTCACATTTTATTACAAAACTTCAGCTATAAGCAGGTCTGCAAAAAATTGGGAAAATTTTGCTTAAGCTATGGTGGTTTCCAGGATAAATGTGACTGTCTTTTCCCTTGACTACCATGAAAAAGATACATTTCTGTGCTTAGACCAATACAACATGTTCATTTCAACATAAAACTCAGTAGTAAATGTCAGCTTATGTTCTTTTTTTTGTTCTAACAAATGAAAAAAATCCCAGATTTTTTTTCCTTCTAGGTTTTATTCTTTGTTTGAATTTATTGCCTATGAAAGGTACCAGCCTGGCAGCCTGGAGCTTGATTTTTTAAATTTATACACAAAGCTAGTAAAACAGGCAACTGTGGCCACAGCACCACCAGTTCCTTCATCTCCTGCCATAATTTTGAAGGATCCCTCCAGGCATAAGGGCATTGTTCACTCCCCAAAATAAACCGTCACAAAATAATGTTAAATATGTTTTTGTCTCTCTTCAAGGTTCTTACAAATTAAATGCTGAAAGTTGGCTATGCAATACTGTCATTTTCACATCTGTACATCAGAAAAACTTTCATAAATCAGAAATCTGTTTTTTTTCTTAGAACTTTGTATCCTAATGATAGAATGCACCTGTGAAGGAGAAAGTTCAGACCTGGAACTTAACCATTAACTCAAAACCATGGAGTAAACTTCTCAAATGAAGGGCCACTATGCATCACCTTCCTGACATGTAATAAGGTATATGTACATACATAAAACACAAGTGTGTTTGTTCATACACACACATATACACAATCTATAAGTTGCACACTCTATATATTTTATATGTATATATCGCATATGATAAACCACATAAGACTCAAAACTAATAGATGGTCTCAGTTTCCTAATAATGCTGTGGCTTATGGTTGGATTCTGATGTGATGGATTAGGTGGAAACATTGTTGAAGCTTTTATCATGTTTTGTGATACTTGCTAGTTTATCTCCCATAATGGCTAAGGAGGATTTAGAAAACATCTGACTTTACTTATCCATACATTTTAATGAAATCTGGGGCAAATCAACTTTGAGGATCCTTCTTTGCCCTCTCTTCCTGTATTCCATGCATGTGGAAATTGATCACTGGATGCCAGCAGTATTAGAGCTGGACAGACATAAAGCAACAGTATGGAGAAGGCCTAGTGATGACACAGCTTGAAAGTCCTGATGCTGCAGGTTGGTGGCAGCTCACCAGCTCTCGTTGGAGAGCAGTGCATGAACGTGAAAGGCAATCTGAGTTAATAAGACCTGACTTTACATCAGCACCATTATCCTGTCTGCACATTGACCTGGCTCACTGTTGAGCTCTCCTCTGCTCCCAGTCCTCAAGGTTAAGTCAGGTACAGACAGGCTGCCTATATCCTTCCAGCATCCTGGCCTTTTCCCCATTACTGTCTTCAACCATTAAGAATAATCTGTTCCTGAAATCACAGCATAAGAAAACTTCCTACTTAGGTACAGACTTTTTTTTTGCTGGCATTTGCATACTAGTGGTATAAAATAATAAGGAAAAATTGCTTGTACAAATAAAACTAACGGTAGCTATAGACAGTGGGGGAGAGGAATACTAGCTCAGATGGTTATCAACTAGAATTTCAGTCATTAAGTCAGTAAGTTTAACATTCACAATGGTTTGAGGCAGCCTTTGCTATACACCAACTAAATAAAGTTCTCATTTAAAACAGATGCATCAACTACAAGCTATATTTTAGACTGTTTGTTTCAGTGTATATAACTGTTCTACACAGCACTATTTATTTATTAGCTTAGTTTAAGATTTAAAAATTCCTGAGCCAGAGATGAAGGGAGCACTAGCACCAGCAGCTAGCTGAGATCTCCAGTTGGTGAAATGTTGGATTTGTGGGGTAAGGATGTGAGAGAAGGAAAAAAAAAAGCAGCTGAACATGTTGGTTCCGATTTTATTCTTATTTAACATATGTAAATATACTGACTCACATACATGGGAATACTCCCAGTTCACAGTGATGTAAGCAAAACTAGAATCAGGCTTGATTAGTCTGACAGGCTTTGATGAATGAGCTAAATTTGTCCTGCAGAAGGAGCAAAGTTAGCAGAAAGTCAGACTTTGTGTTCTTGCTTGCATCTGTCTGGAGTAGGTACTACTACCTTTGGCTGAAGTGGATGGGGAAGTCTGATTTCATACAAAGGACAGTGTAAAATGCAAAGCAGCTGAGACTTGGGCTTCTGCTAAATTTTGGGCTGCCATTTTTTCCTCTATCTACAATGGAGCTGCCGTGTTTTACACTAACCTGAGGAAGAACAAATCTGCTGCCAGGCTAGCAGCCCTTTCCTCGTTTTCTCTGAAATGACTGCTACCCTTTGAAGAATATCTTTGCATAATTTTCCATAGTTAAGAAGCTGAAACTAAAGAAAATGTATACATTATTTTTAGAAACAAGCTCTCAACCAAATCATGTTCCTAGTGCTATCAGAAGATACTTATTTAAGTAGAGAAGGATATCATAGTTTACACAGCTGAAGAGACACGTTAGTATTCAAATACATCTGAGATAAAATGGTAGCCTGAATTTCTAAGATAAACCCAAAGGTTTACTGCTAGGAAGTTATGGAACAAAAACATTGGATTGTGTCACAGGTGTTCTGCTGCTCTAAAACTGGAGCATTGAAAATACTTGGTTTTCTAATGACACCTAAAATGCGTAATAGCTCAGTAAAAGTATGATAATTAAAGTAATTTTTTTCAATAATAATAGTTTAACATTCACTAAAACTGTTGGCTATTCAGAGAGAAAAGTCAACAGGAAACATTTTTCCATTCTTTCTTTTAGCTTTCCTTTCATTTTCTTGATTATAATTAATTCAACTTTCTCTTTTTACTACCCTCATACATTTATTTCTCCAGGTGGAAAATAACTTGTCTTCTCTAGCTTCCCACCTCCTTTTCCTTTTATTCCCTTTCCTCCTGCCCCTTCCACCCTTTTAAAAGATTTTTATTTTTATAGGAACATAAATAATAATACTACTTGCCATTTATATAGCAGTTTGCACATTCAAGGTACTGCACTGACATTACAAATTGAGTAAGAACTTTCAAGAATCTCCTGATTCAGCACTATTTATCACAGAGGAAATGGAGAATTAGAGCCCCTTTCCTATCACCTCAGTTGCAGGGCAGTAAAGCCCTTCCTGGAATGGCCCCACCTTACACTGTCAGATGAATTGCTGCTGGCAGCCAGAGCTGTACTTCAGCCACACTGGAGAGCCCCTGTTGCCAGGCATATATAGATGAATTTGGAGTTCTGTACAACCCTGTTAAACTTTCCTCCTGTAGGAAAGCTATATTCATAAAGAAGAAGGAGGTCAAATACAGGCGACTATATTTTGTTAAGCAGACAATACAGAACAAAGAATATAAAATAAGAAAGTACTAGCAAAATTTATAGGGAGATACTGCAAATTTAAGAGGGTGGGTGGAAAAAGACAGTTTCCATTTTTTTTTCTCTAATTATTCTAGTTGTATAAAGATTTTTTTTTAGTCTAACTGTCTCTACACTCTCTAAAATAACATTGAAAGAAGATAATTCCAAAAAAGTAGCAAGAGTGTTAGAAAAACTGAGCTGGCCTGCTATTCCTTTTTATTCCCTCCTTTAAAACCTGTTCAGAGCCTCTCCAGATGATATCTGGCACAGATCTGACTATTGTTCATATTAAATCCCACCCTAAAAATGGTGTGATCTCCTCTTTCCACTGGAAGTAATACATCACTTTACCTGTATCACCTTTACATTACATTTAAATTTTATGCAGGTGCTTTCAAAGTAGGAAGAATTTTTAACACATAATCCCAGAACAGCCGGCAGCAAACGACTCTTTTTATGCTGGTACTACATCTTCTGCAGCTTCACACTCATTATCACCTAGGCATGAGCTTGTTAGAAAAGAAATCCCTGAAGATTTCTACAACATCCTACCATCAGCAATGTTGCTCCAAGGGCCAAACAGAAAACCAAAGGTCCGGTGAGGTCTGTCTCATTCATAATGCTGCCATCTGCAGGCTTCATTGGGTTTAGAACGGTTAATGTTTTCTGCCATATATGCTCAAAATTGATCCCAAGTTCTGCAACAAGAAATTTCAGGATTTTGTTAATTGCTCACAAGAAAGCAACACTTTTACAAAAATCCATTAGATACCTCAAAACTACAAACAAATGCTTCAGTGAAAATAATATTGTAGGATGACATATTCTGTAGTAGGAACATAATGTCCCTGCTATATATTCAGTATATTTGAGAATCAGCTTTCATTCTAAATTGGAATATTATTGTATTAAATCGAATTTTAGTCAGTGAAGCAAAAAATGGACTCAGCGTTTTTGAGTTTATATTTGGTTTTCCTATATTTAAAACCCACATATCTAATGCCACACTAACATAGATGTTGAAAAACAATTAATTAACAATAACTGCAGAATTTAAGATACTCTGCAACACTGAGGACAAAGATATAAGCTTTAATTCTGGAATTTCTGACAAGAACTCTGTCTTAAGCCTGAACAGGCAAAAGCACTTAAAAATGACATTTGTTCCTTCAAGGCGAGTTTATACTACTTTATACAATGCTTTATAAGCTTGGGGTTTTTTTGTTTGGTTTTTTGTTTGTTTATTTATTTGTTTGTTTGGTTTTTTTGGGGGGTGGGGGATGTTTGCATTTAAAAAGTAATTAGTGGGACCCCTTGAAAAATAACAAAATTCTGTCCCATTAAAGGTGATGAGAATCCTGCCATTAACTTGTATCTTCTGGAGAAACATTTCAGCTTGCACGAGTAATCATCTTCCCTGAGATTCTCCAGTAAGGGCAAAGTAAGGTTCAGATTTGCTGGCAGAATGGCTGAGACTGACAATGTGTTAGATCTATTGGGAAAGCCGAGTCTTTACCTTGTTCCACCTCTCCATCATCTTGAGCTCAGTCAAAACATTGTATATATAAAGCTATTCTGCATTAAAATGTGTGGTTTTGCTCAGATTTATGTGCTACACAGATAGGAATATCTCTGAAGTCTTGCAGATCACAAGCACTTGTATTACAACATCCTTTTCCCAGGGTGAACCACACAGGGAGATAAATGGTTGGAGGTCTTAGAGGTAGAGATCTAGCAGTTATCTACATGAAACAGAATGATCTTGCTAGCTTTAAGGCAGTAGTAGTCCCTTTTGAGTAGTAAAAACTCCAGCTGCCTTCCAGTATGCCAAACTAGCAGGCTGAATATGCTCAGTTTATATTATGCTGAAAAAATTACAGACAAATTCTCCTTTTTTTTTTTTTTTTCTAATATAGCATGAGTATTTTGCTAGCAACAAAATCAGCCACTAGTATTAGAATGGTCAATAATCATGAAGAACGACATAGCTCATATAGTTAAATGATCAACTAATTGAAACTGAAAGCAGCTGTCTCAATTCCTTTCCCACTGAAACAAGCAACTTAGCATCTGCAAACTACTAAATCTATTACTAGATACACAAAAAAAAGATGATTATCCATCTTCATTAGCTATAGATTTTCCAATATGTACGGAGGAAAAACGCAAGAGTGGAAACAATTTTGGAAACACGAATGCAAAACTATTGTTCTGCTGCTATCTAGCGGTGGTACAGTATATCTGCTCTAGGCCACAAGGCTGGATGAATCCATGGCGAATTTGAAGGAGAAAATGCAGCTTTGGCCGCCAGGAGCTTTGGCTGAAGTTCACACTGCAAGGCTTGCCAGCTCTGCTGCAGTGTCTCTAGTGACTTCCACTAGCTGGCAGAGAAAAGTCAGAGGCACCCCCAGGAATCCTGCATGTTGTCTGTGGGATTAGTTTTGTTATAGATACATATTATAATATTGGCTTTTTGCAAATATTTAAATGGATTTTATATGTGTAATGTTAAAGCAACTTTGTTATAAAGTTTTTATTTCTGTTGTTAATTAAGCTTAGACATAGTAGTGAAATAGCTGATATATAAGTATAAAATACCTGCTTAGATGAGATAACATCCAATGAACATACGAAGAAAACACCTGCTACAGACAGGCCAACTATCAGCACTCACCATGTGAAGACAGTGTGAGCAGAGCCAAAACTAAAGATTATGATAAAAAATGACTAAAAGCACATCCAAAGAATCATATGCTCTAAAAAGGCAAATCCAAAGAGGAGATATGCTAAACAATTCTTAGAACATGTAAACTAGTTTGAAGAAAAAGTTTCTTATGCATAAGAGTCTACGAATATACAACAGCTGATGTAAGGGCAAAGGTATTTAAAGGGTATCCCCACAGGTAACAGTGTGCTCTTGGCTGAGTGCCCAGATGCACCTGGCCGTAATAACCTTTGCTCTATAGTTCTTGCCTCCTATTGAGGCAATATTATTATTTATTAAACTTTTTTGATTTTCACAAGAGAGTGAATGTATTTTTCACAGTTTTACCTTCTAGCAAAGGAGGTTCCTCATCAAATCCATCAACATAACCAAGCTGAGGAGTGTCGGGACTGTACGCTGGCTGCAAAATCTGACCCGAGTAGCTCTGAGAGGACAGAAGCATGTCTGATGGAACAAAAGCCCCAACTGCAGGTTGCTTTTCTGCCTGGCTCCTAGGACAAGAAGCAAAGCACAGCCAAACTCATAACTACAGTGAGAAATGTCTTGGAGCTGCTCACCACGTTCCACCTACTTTTCACGTATTTTCAGTTTGGAGAACCTGGATTTTTTCTGGGTACAACCTTCAGTGTGGGAAATGAGAGCTGAGCTGCTGACCGTGCCTTTGCAGCTCCCTCTGCAAGCGGGTAGGGCTCCTTGCCAGGCTGCCAGAACCCTGCAGCCCACCACACCCACTTCCACATTCGGGCACTCCTGGCTTTTTTGCCCAGCAGCCTGGCGACACTCCTCAGATATGTCCATATTGCCAGTGAAAGAGCCACACATTTAGATTTTTTCCTTGAATCTCAGAATTTCCTGCAATACACACCCTAAATTTCACATTAATAACATGAAGCTCAGTTACTCCTGTCAGGTAAACAACCTGTAACACCTATACTGATAGAAGTAGCACAAAATCAAATCCTTTAAAAAGAAACAATCACTTATAAGCATTCTCCCTTTCTGAAAGTCTAGATGATGTCTTGAACTTCTTCCCTGCTCCTGCAAACCCCAAAGCCAGCCCCAGACCCACCATCTGTTGAAGAGGGAAGCTGAAGCAACACCCACACTTACTTTCTGCTTTCACAGAGGTTTTTGTCTGAGCCATAGCTGTTGCAGCCTTCTTCCTGGTCCTCTATGGTATAATTAGACTGGTAAAAGTCGATGTGAAACTGCTCAAAACTTGACATACTGATTGGAAAAATTATTGCAAATATCAATAAATAGCCTTTACAACAAGCCAAAATCTATATTTTGAACTGCCCTAAGCATAAATTAAAATAACAAACCATAAAGCCTTAAACTCAAGAGAATCTTTCTGTAGAAGCTCATGATAATTTGGAAATTACAAAAAAAAAGACCATTTACTTCCCTTAGCTGTAACAAGAGGAATTAATCTGCTTTTTCTGGAAATTACAATATATTAACTTAAAAGTGGTATACCAGATTTCCTTTCTTGATACCGTTACCAAAAATAATGCAATTTTGAAGGAAGATATATATCTACAAAATGTTTTTTTAAACATTTCATTAGTTCATTTTCCTACTTTCAATAAAAAAAAATTGTGACCATATCTCAATGTTTAAAAACTAAGGCTTTAGGAAGTACTTTGGATTTCAAAAACAATTAGTACTTACAGCTATTTATGTTTTGCAATATTATAGATCATTCTTATGAAACAATAGAAAAAAATTCCAGATTTGTTCACAAAATCTGTTGTTTCTGTTCAAGGACACAGCTGGCACATCAGTGGTAGCAGAGAAACATTCTTACTGGCCAGCAACATGAATGGTAAAGGACAGCATACTCTATGATTGAATTGGATCGATGAGTGGATGATTCCTTGGTGAAAAGGTATGCTAAAATATATCTTTCCTTCCTGCATGTATTTCACCACTTGGCTAGCACTTAGGTAGTTAAACCCTTAAAACTCACAGAGCAGTTACATAACCTGACTGATAACCATAGCCATATCCAAATTACATAGATTTTCATGTGAGATATTCATCTCTCCTAACATTTCCCCTTTTTTTTCACTTTTGTCCTCATTTCGAACTTTTCAAATGCCATTGGCAAAATATGCTTTGGACCTTGCAGTTATTCTTAGAGCTATCTCAATATTTATCAAGCACACTTTGCTTATGGGAAAGATCTTTGCAAATCAATCTGTAAGATAAAAGTGATAAAAATTACTATTTCATCAGGGACCTTAAAATGCCACATGTTAGAATTTCTTTTTCCCCATTATCAGTCTAAACTTTGCGGACCTATTTCCTTATTTTACCCAGAGTTCAAGGCAGAAATTGCTCTTATGTTATTTTCATAACTGCTGATCAATTGTGCAGGTTTTCCAAATAATTTTTACCTTTTAAATATCCATTGGCAGCTCTACCTCAATAGTTCGATTCCAGTAAGTATTTAATGTTCTTTGCTGTCACTATACAGAATGAAATAATTGCTTAATCAGCTATGGTTAACTCTGTATAACAGAGTTCAGAAAAGATAAATTTATTTCCCGGAAGAATTTGGAGTTAAGGTTACTTACGTTTTAAGATACTTGGTGAAAACTCCAGTCTGTTGAATTTACATGTTGGAGAAGACCTAAAATATCCTCTTGCTTCAACAGGGATGAGCTTAGTGCTATTTATAAGATTCTAAATTTGATATTTGAACAGATGCACATGAAGAAAAAAAACCTCACAACCTGTCAATATCAGGGCCAGCATTTAACAAGAGCTAACAACAGTGGGCAGAGCAGGGTAGGAACCTTCAAGAGAAAATGAACAAAATGAACAAATACTATTCCATATATTTCAACTCAATAATCTAGATTCCCTCTTAAGTAAGTATTTATGATCGTGGTGGAGCCCTCATTAGCAGAGCTGTTGGGCATTAAAAAGTGTAATAGTACCTGCTACAGTGGTGGGGTGAATACACTTATGTGAGGGTGTGTTTCCAGCAGCCAGAGCCCTAGGACAGCTGTGGGATGCTCCCGGGGAACCCCGCGGCAGAGGGAAGGAGGGAGGGAGGCTGAGTGCCCTGCTGGGCCAAGTCCCTCTGCTGGTCCAGCGCCAGGGCCCTGTTCTGCAGGCACATCCCCCTGCCCCATTGCTTCTCCAGGAGCTCTCTCTGTTTGCAAAGCTGTCTCTTGAAGTGCAGTACCTGCCATGCCAAGATCAGCACAAGGAACTTCTGTTCCATAGTCCTGGCTACTGGGAAACGGCAGCACAGGATGGATTTTTAAATAGATTTTAAACTTCAACAATTACTTTTCAATTTACACCTGCTTTTGTTTGACATACTTGACTAGCCACAACAAAGGCTGCTTTTTTCATTTCTTTATTTATTGGATAGTTTCCCAATAAGAGCTTGGGCTGTTAAATTTAAAGAATGCAACATTAAATTATATATATTATCAGGTAATAAATCTATGCCTCAGGTGCATATTCAGTCCTGTGATGTTGACGCCAAATAATTCCATTTCATTAGCAGAACAATGATGAGCTGTTAGCACATGACTTACAATGTTATAGAAGAGTTATAACATATGTGCATTTTGAAATAACTTAAAATGAAATTTACCAAGTTTTTGCTCAGTAAGTATGTCCAAGAAAGAGATCAGAAATAAAGAACGGTGAGAAGGAGAAAAATGTAACATTTGATTCTGAAAATTAAGGGTAATCTAACTACAGTATTTATCACAACTATTGTTAACTCTCCCTCATGTTCTGCTACTTCTAGTGTAACAGTCCATTCTGCTACGTTCACCAAGGTAAAGTTGCATTTCCAACTCTTAGCAAACTGCTAACCCCTATAATGTCTGACCATCTCAATTTAGATAATATGGCTTCATCTTGTTTATACTGAATCAGTGGGGGCAACAATACAGGATTAACTTCTGTCCCTCAAGAAGGTAATTCAAAAATTTCTTGTTAGGAACAAAAAAAATCTTGATTTGATAGGGTTTTGCCTGTTTATCTAAACTATAAAAGTGATTTGGTTACTTTGGCTGCTTTCTGATAGAAATACAAATGTATCTATACAAAAATTGGGAATAATTATCAGACAAAAAAATTCAGAGAAGGAATTTAAATAGAAAAAATACAATGAAAAGCAGTGGAATGTGGTCAAATAATACTTTAATAGCCATTTAATAGCCACAGTTAGGTAAGAAAGCCACCTGTAAATTAAAAAAAAAAGAAACAAAATGGAACTTAAAATTGAGCCATATATATTTCTCTCCTTATATAAAATTATTATATAACTTCTGATAGATATAATACATAAATTACACACATATATTACATTAGTATCCCAGTGGATATACACGTATAAATGGACACATAAAATACAAAAGTAGAAAATAATATTAGTTGGAAATGAGAAGTAGGTGATCAAAAAATAAAAAGAAGGTAAGTTAAGTAGTTGATAGGAAAGTGACTGATAGAAATAAGGACTGCCCATGTGCATTAAAAGCAGATGAAATCATATCACTACTGCCATGTTCCTATCAGAGGTAAAAATAAAAATACCAATAAAACAAAAAGACAGATAAATTTATTAGAAATGCTAAAATCACCATTTTAAAATTCTGCATCTAAAAGTTTTAGAAGAAATGGTTAAAAACTTTCTATTTTGTTGAGTAACAAAACAACAGGAAAGTTTGGGAAGATCAAAAATAAGTCAACATGCTGTCTTGTAAAAGGCTAAGTAAGATGCCTTGAGTAATTATTGGCCTGTTCCCATGAGACTGATCCAGGAAATTATGGGCTCAAATAATAACTGTGTTGATGAATCCAATCAATATGGGACTTTGGAAACTAGCTCATTTCAAAGTAATTTATTTCCTAACAAGATTTGTAGTTGGGAAAGGTAACCATTGATGACCCATATTTATACAAGGCCTTTTATTTTATTTTGGTTCAATAGATATGTAACCATTACTGCTTAGTGTGACAGCCGTCCTACTGATTAAATAAGTGCCATCTGATGTGTCTTAAATGTAATTGAGAAAGAGGGGAGGATTTGCATTGATGCCTTACAGGACAGAAGCTTTTCAAAGATCACCTAGCAGACACTCAGGTATGTCACAGGTACATGGTGTGCAGTCCATCAGTGAGAGACCACACTAGACAAGGATGCCACAGATGCAGTAACATAAAGGAAAAATAAATTATTTCACTTAAAGACTTTAGAAAAGAGTTTGAATATAACTTTACTTTCTTTGAATGGCAGGTACAGAGGATGCTAATAATCTTCAGGGAAGATAGTTTGGATGAGATCTAATCCTCAAAGATGAAAATGAGAATTTAAGCTGGGGAATGCAAGAAAGATGAAGAAATTTAATGAAAAATGTGAGAACTTCTAGAAGAAATTAAAACATTTTCCTTAAAGTTAACTCCTAGGTTTTCATTTACCTACTTTCTTCCATCTTTCCTGAAAAGGAAAATAGATGTGGCAAAAAGTGAAATGTCATCAGTTTTCATAAATTTACATTTTCATTTTCAGTTTTTTTTTTAATGAAATGAGATGATACTTCAACTTTTTTAAACTTTCGGGTGAGCACATTAAAAAAAAACTAGAATTAAATGAGATTAAATGGGAAAAGACAGAAAATACTATAGAACTCTGGCTTTAGACTCAGATATGTAACCCCACATTTATTACTCAAAGTAAACTGATGAGTATGGCAAATCCATTATAATAGTCAATTATTTTATAGTTTTTTGAAATGTAAAAATTGATCTTATTAAGGATTAATTCAGCAAATCTTAAGCTTAATTACTTACATTTACAGGCCCCATTAATAATTTTGTAAGTGGACATTATTAAAATGTGCTCCTAAAGAAGAGAGGAAAATTTAATTGCAAAGAAATATAACATTTACTATGAAATAGGGTTTTTTTACCAAATTAATTACTTGCATTATAGAAAGTGGCTGCTTAGTGAATTTTATGTCTCAGGCATATCTGTTGCAAGAGATGAACTCTTTCCTGTAACTGGTCTTCAGAGGGTAGATAAGATGCAAATTAAAAAAAGTGAAATCCAAAGCTATTAATGTTTTCTTTTTCATGCTTAACAAGTTTGCTAGACTTGAACAAACAAGTGAGAAGTTACAGCTTCCTGCATGAGTAATTGTAACTATCAATACCCATTACAAATCAAACACACAATTCTCCTGCTAGTCATTATTAGGAAAAGACATTAAAATAGAGGGCATCATTATATCACTGCATGTGTCTGTGATTCACTGACAAGTCGAATATTGTAAGAAGTTCTAGCTGTGCTCCCTCAGAAAATATTTGCGAGGATGGTGACATGCTGAGAGAAGAGCAGGGGAGGTGTGTGTGGAACAGGCTCCATGTAACAACAACCAGGTCAGGTCCTCAGGCTGGAGAAGCAGTGATTAATTGGTGTTTATGAAACTGTGTGACAGGGACTGCTGGGTAGGGAAAAGCTGGGGCCTCTTTCTTCTGTAAGAGAAACAAAATTCACTAAGTGTTCAAAACTAGGAAAAAACAGACTGGTGGAAATCCATGTCAAAGGAAGTTAAGCATGTTAAATACCTATATGGATCTGGAACAAGTCCATGAAAGTTAAAACAATCAAGAATTACTGAATGAATAGAAATGCTATGCAGCTCAAGAAGCCAATAAACAAGAATTAGTAGAAGACTAGAAAAATATTCAAGGGAAGAATTCATGATCATCCTTATGTATTCAATCATCGTCACTGTTAAACAGGGAGTTTCTCTTTTAACTTACATGACCATTCAAATCCTTTATGTTTGTGAAGGAGGAAAGTGACACAAAAGATTACAGCTTCAAATCTAAGAAACTCACTGCATAAGACCATAACATCCTCAATTCCACATGGACTGAATTTGCTGACTTCTAACAATTACCAAAACACTGCTTCGTATGACTTCTGTGGTACTTTTCCTTCCACTCAGTTTTTACTTCTGATTGAGTCCTTGTTCTCCCACCTCTGTTGTGAGTTAGCTGACTTCCAGTTTCAGATTCATAATATATCTCTTCTCCATGCAGACTTTTTTTCCTATCAGAAGCACCAAAAAACCAAAACCAAAACCAAACCAACAAACCAATGAACAAAACCACCAAAAAAATCCCCTTCAGATGAAGCTTTTTTTTTTTGATGAATGAATCACAGACAAGAGCTGGTTCGCAGCTTGACTCTTTGATGTCTAATAAGCATGAGAGATGTTTTCATGTTTTACTTAGTGTAGGTACTAACACAATTTCTTAACTCCGAGTAGTTGCCTATTTTCATGACATTTGTAGAAACCTTATTAGTATTAAGAGCTCTCCCTCTCTGTTCAACATATTTAAAATTACCTAACAAATTCAAAATTGTCATGGAGAATGCCAAAACAGGTAGATAAAGAGCATGGTGCAGCAATACTTTGTCCTTAAGAAATAAAGGTTTGTATGTATGTAAATAAATAAATCTTAATTTATTTAGTTTGTATGTAATAAAAAAAGATACCAATAAATAAATCTCGATTCATTTATTTTACGTTTTTTGTTTTGTGGTAGGGCTTTTGCTCAATAGAATGTGAAGGGTCTTATGCAGGAAGGAGGTATCATCACTGGTATACTGAAAATGGAGTTTAGTCAACCTTATTAACTGTTTATTTAAACAATCACAATAAAGATATTCAACATTTCAGAAATGTGTTGCACATCTGCTTTTTATGGGCCTCTTGAAGTAACAAAACTGCAATACTGCATCCTGCATAGGCAGAGTTACTATTCCAAAATTGAACTAGGAACAGGAGATATGGCAATATTTATGAAAAAAAAAAAGTTTCTTCTCTGTGGAGGTCACAAAACTGCTAAGGGCAACTGTAATTATTTCTTTAGAAAAAGCCTATACAGACTGTGTAAGCTATAAAGGTTTCAAAAGTGCAGTTACAGCAGTTTTTGCCAATAATCTATGGATCACAAATTGCCTAAAGGGAATGTTAACTCCATAAACTGAGTATTACTTTTTTGGAAAAACATATAAATTAATTTGGCATCCTTAAAGGTCTTCTCAGGCAAAATTTCAGCTTCTTGTCTGTGCCTGGAGTAATTATGTACATAGCAATATAGCCAGGCTTGGAACCAGATGAAGAGCAGAAAAAAGATGTTGCTGATTTGTAAAATTTGCAGTAGACTTGTCAATATATTTGCTGCTTTGCATGATTACACCTATGTAGTGGTCTCATAGGACAGAAATGTTAAACTAAGAGAAACCCATAGATTAAAAGCCTTTGTTGCCTGGTTCTATTTTGCTCTGACAAAAGAGAAGGAAAGGGAAGAGGAAATAAATCCAAATCTTGGAAATAAACCTAAATCAACCAGAGAAACATTTACTATTAATTGAACTGGGCATCCTGATCAATTTCTGTTTGGCTGAATATATTTTGACCTTGCCCAGACATCAGAGATGCCACACATATTCCACAGGCTACTAATAGGAAGGAAGGGGCTAGAGGCACAGGGTCTCTTCCCTGGAGAGGCCAAATCTGTTGTCGCAGGGTGGGACCTTCCTGAGCCCAGCCCAATTTGAATAGGAAAAAGATATATGAGCCACATTTGTTTAGAAGCAAATTCCACACACTCTTGGAATGCTGGAGGCCAAAATGGAGCGGCAGGGATCTGTGAGCCCACGATTCATCCCAGCCAAGGTCATCCAGGGTGCAGGCTTGCTATGACACAGAGTGTACACTCAGTTGTAATCCAAGCAAGGGATTAGTGCCACAGTCCACACTGTGATTAAAGACCTTACATAAAGACCTTGCTGCTTATAAATTTGCAAAGTCTTAAGCATCTGGGATGAGACTTCCCATATGTTTTATTTTCAAGGTGAACTAAATTGGAAAAAATGCTCACTGTTTTCTGAAAATAATTTTAGAAATAACTAAAAATGGCTATAAAATTAAAAGTATTTGATCAAGAATGAAAATGAATGAGCAGTATAATTCAAATTATATTTGTAGGAAGGATCTCACTCCTAATGTTTTCAGACTTCATTTACTTAGCCCAGGTTTTATGTGTTGTTACTCTATATCACAGTAGCCATTGTCAGATACACACAGAGAAACAAGAAGAAATTTACTGGCTAAAAGCCAGCAGCAGACATTCCACCAACAGGGAGCCAAGGTAATTTTTTTTCTTCTCAACCTAGAAAAGACTGACAGTGGAATAAATAAAAGAAAGTAAATACTACAACTACAGGTGTAGAAACATGAGAGTCAAAATTCAAAAAGGTGAATTGTTTCCAAAAATGCTTATTTAAATGATCGCTCTCTACTGTTATCTTTATTTTAACATGAAGATAAAGAAAAAGAAAATAATTAAAAAACAGTTCTGTTGAGATAACTAAGAAAGGAAAAAATGTAAAAGTTGATAAGATTTATTAAAGTGCTTGCTGTATTCCAATTTACTCATTTTAAAACTCCTTCCTGAAAGATAAAAAGACTCTCATATATTGTACTATTAAGCAATTCTTATTTATTGATACAGAATGAAGAAATACCCAGAAATATATAATGTAATTTTCAAACAGAGACATTAATTTATTGGGCTGGACAAGTCATAGATTATAGATGCTGCTAGCTCACAGGAAACTTATATAGACCAAAAAGTTAAGTACATGGTTCAGAAGGTGTGTATCCTTCTATTGTTATTGAAAATAAAAAACAGGAACACAATTATCATTCACAAGATACTGCATTTTGAAAATCAAATCCTCAAAGCTGTCCTTTTGGAATACCTTTAATACATATGTCCAGTATGAACAATCCTTCCTCTTCTGCTCAAAAATATTTTCTTCACTTGCAACCCTTTTCAGGCAATAATCATCAAAAATATTTTAATTGTCTCTTCTCTACAGCTGGATGGATCTAGCTTTCTAACACAGACAACTTAATGAGAGAGAAAAGCAATTAAAATTGGGATTAATGACCTTGGCCTGATCTATGTCTGGAGGGAACTGAATCACAGCAAGGTACGTGGATAGTGTTCCCCCAGACATGGTTCACATGGCTAAATGAATTCTGTTGTCATCCTCAGGACTGTCCCGGTCATTAGGACCTCATTTTCAAACAATAAAGTGCTAAATTATCTTTTCTGTTTCCAAAACTAAGCTCTTAAGAAGAGATGGCAAGCCAATGCAATTAAAGAGGATATAACGAATGTCAAGAAAAATGATGAAAAGGATGGAGGTCGGAATTCTTCACACTGGAAAAAAGGAAAGGAGAGACATGATTGAGGGCAAGAGGAATGCACTGGAGGCCTTGGCCAAGGCTGTGTGTTCCCAGTAAGTAGCACCTCCTGCTTCAGCTGCTGAAGGAAAAATACTGTTCTGGGCAAAGCATTCATCTCACCCAGAAAGGCATTTCTTATGTTCTTAATGTTTTCAGCTACAGGTTTAAGTTATCCTAAAGTATACATTTAATCAATGGAAAGATGGAGGTGAGTCAGGTCTGATGACTTTTGTAAGGTCTTTTTCTATTATAAATATGTAGAAATTAAAGTGAGGCCATTTTTTTATGGATAATGAAATTAGCCATATTAAGCTGTATATACTGTCTTTGACTTTTTTCAACTTTAAGAAAGGCTGGTGTTCCAATCAATCTCCATCCTCCTGCTACCTCTGTACAATGTACAATGTATTGCAAAGTATGCATTGGGCTGCCAGAGGTGACCAATGCTTCCTTCAGAGAAAAACCTAGCAGCTCCCAGTTCATGAAAGTGGTGAGAAGTATGATATGGCTGTGAGGGCAGCCGGGCTGGTGGGAGGTTGATGAGGAAATATGGCTTTTGCCCTAGGCAAGACTATCAGATATGGGCTCTGCATGGGCAACTACACTGCTAAGTACACAGGCCATGCAGTCACAGGCTGGCTAGCTTTCCTTTTCCTAGGAAACTAGAAAATTTTAACATTTTGTCTATGTGTTTTGTCTATTTTGTAAATGTTTTTATCATTTTGGAAAAATTATTTTCTAAATATCTTAGTTTTATTGTTCCTATACTCTGGAGTTCCTACATTTAGTCAGAAACTTCTTGATGCTGGCTGCACCAAACCAAACACTAGTTTTAAGAAAATGTTATTTCTTTGCTGGGCTGTTATGGTGAAGTACTGAGTCCCTGAGACACCCATACTGAGGGAAGAACGACTGCAGGATTGTATTCCCACAAATATTCCCAGTTAAAGCAATCGTTTTATAACTACTAAATGCAAAGAAAGGGTTAACCTCAGATAGAAGATGGGCAGGAGAATGGAATGGATCCAACCATACAAGAGGAAAGACCTGAGGGTGTAGAGAAAAGGGGGACATGCATTATGCCATAGCATGCCACACTTCATGTGGCACACAAGACATTTTGTTACAGCACAAAGTCAGGGAACTCATAAAATGAGGACAGATATCACACATCTGCCTTGGAAGGAAGCCAAATGGACAAGATACTGCAGCAGACAGCGACTGACTTATTTACAGCAACAACAAAGGAAATACCTATTTCCTTGAAGAGCTTAGAAGCAGGATTTGCTCAGACTTCAAGCAAATCCGGCCAAAAGGTCTCAAAGAAAACGAAAAGATGCCAAATGCTCAACAGGCTGGAGTAGTTCAGAAACTGTCTTTTGAAGGTAGAGCTGGACCAGGGCCACTTCACAGGATTGCTGTCAATATAAACTCCAAATACACAAGCTCATGGAAACAGGGGGAGTAAGTTCCCCCCACCTTTTTTTTTAATTTTTTTTTTTTTTTTTAATGGACATTCCAAATTAAATAGTTAGTACTAATGTTTTTCTGGATATAAAAGTGAGTGATGACTAGTTTTTCCTCTTCTTGCTGTTAGGTCTGTACTTTTCTAAGGAGAACTGCCTGTCTTCCATGACATCTCAAGGACAAGTAATAGTGCAAATGAGCTATTTTCTCCATAGACTCTCACCCTTCATAACCTTATTCTTTTAGTGCCATGGGAAAGGAGCTTTAGGAATAGGTAAAATGGATTGATCAACACATCACTGAGCAGACCTCTGGCATCCTGAAAATGTGTCTCCAGGCCTTGTATATAATAGACGAGGCATACAGCATATTGCAGTTTAGCAGCAATCTTTATTCTCACTGAAGCAGAGGTAATTAAAATCACCACATGCACAGAGGCATTGCAATCTTATATCAAAGGCAAACTTGGGACACACATACCCCACACCCCTCCCAGCACCAGATTTAATATGAAATTAGATAAAAATGTGGAAATAATTATCGCTTTGATGCTGCAGGTGCTGTACTGCTCAAAACATCTATAACTAGTAGGTACTCATTCTCATGTACTGCTGGTAGGTGAAAGATATTGCTGCTTCACTGACTTATCCTCTCTGTCTGATTGAAGCTGTATTTTTTAACAAAAGTCTTTTATTTGTCTTTGCATACATATAACATTGTTTTGATTGTTTGGTTAATTTTTTTTTTTTTTGCTGCTTTCTAATTATCATTGAATCACTTGATTTCCGGGCATCTATTGTGATGATACAGATGTAAAATAGGTTTCATATAAAGAACTGAATTTTGTACAGGTTAGCACACACTGACTTAAGTTTGTTGAAAGTCCCCATGAAAAAGCAGAATCAGAGCCACTAATCTGGGAAAATTCTGGTCCATTGTAAGTAGTCTAAAAAAGTAATACATTTCCTCCACCTTGGTAGATGATAAGTAAAGTATGTGAACTACGAAAAAGATAAAGAGCATTTTTTAATGTTTATGAGCCCCATTCTTAAAAATGTTGTTGTTATTTTTTAGAAGTTTAAGCAGCATATTTATTAAATTGTTAAAAAACACTTGTGATAGACCAAGGCACATTCTTATGTTCTACAAACCAGGTATCCATGCACAGAAAATCAATCTTTTATAGTTACAAGCCAATCTTTTGCCTTTCCTAGCTCTGTTTACTCATGCCTAATCACAGAATGTCTCTTGCAGTATTCCTATTAAAAATTAACTCATAAATAATGGCCATACTATAGAAAAAGGACAACATTAACTGAAACAGAACTTATTAAACAAAGCGAAAAAGCAGAAATGATTCAATACTAAATAAGCTACAAAACTTTGGTCAGTATCATATAGAAGGAAGGAAATACAAGGTAAATACAATATTCAATTAATTCTTTTGTCATTTACCTAGTCAAGACCTCCTAAACCATAAAAATCTCACAATCACTGATGTGCCTGCTAGGTTTTTTAACTAGTTTTCTTTCACTTACCTGCAGGTTATGTAACTCATGGCCTTACAACGATTAATGGCTTTTTAAAAACAAAACAAGTTGTAAAGACAATGTTTTCATGAGGCATTTTAAGATGTTCTTGAAAAGTACTTTGCTGACCTTCACCTACTTACACTAACAGAAGACAGAACTACAAAGTTAATCAAACTGTATCTTCTTCACCACAAATCAATTATTAGTGGCCCACATGGCAAATCTGGGTTCATCAATTCTGTCCATACTGCTTATGCTTTGCAGGAGGAAAAAGGAAATGGCTTTTGGGGAAACAAAAAGTATTTGCATACCTTTTTGGAATGGATGGGGAAATGAACAAATGCAGAGTAGCATTCTACAACTGGGATTCCTTGGAGAATGGCTAAGGCTTGGCTGCCTTGACATGGCAACTCCAAAAATTTGATTTGTTTTTGAGAGAATATGACAACTGTTAACATTTTAAAACAAAGCAACTTTTAGGGTGCTATGCCTTTAACACCTCTTAAAAACCAAAAGGACAAAAGTATGGGCCTAGGTGACAGAGCTCCAGATGCAGTCCAGAACACTGGCAATAGCAGTGCCCAAAGAGCCACAGGGCACTCAGCAAAGACAGAAAGCCACACTGGTTCAACAAACCATTAATCTTAGAAGGGAAGAAGAAGTATAAGGAAAAAAATAAATAAGAAATGAAGGAAGGTGTAAGGTGGCAATAATTACTGTAAATAAGGAGAACTACATATCCTTGGTAAGAGAATACTTTAGGAAATTTACAGATAATTCATTGCAGACTGTAATATTTTCAGGGAACAAAATCCATTCCTCGGGAGAAAAAACCTCCAATCATATTTATGCATTAGATGATTCACCTTTCAGAAGAAAAAATAATATTTTTATTATTAACAGAGAACACTTATTTTTTGTCAAAATCCTATCCATCAACCTCTATATATGTATGTCACACAATAAGGAGGGTTAAATTTGTTATTCTAATAGCAATACTAGAAAACATTGTGTGGTTCAATTTTAAAATAGCTGTATCCAGGTAATTTGCATACAAACTTTTAATACTGCCTGACAAGCTCTGTGAACCATTAACATGGCTTCCCAGCAACTCTTGAAATGCTGTCAGCTCAAGAACAGTGACAGAGAGGAAATGTGTTTAAGGTTTTAAAGAGAGCAATTATAGACCTGTCAGCTAGATGCCAATAATATGCAAAATAATGGAACGGATGCTACAGGACTATAATCAAGAATTAAAGAAGGATAACATAATTCATGCCAGTCAACTTGGATTTGTGAAAAATATACTTCATCAAAATAATTTTTTTTTTTTTTTAAATAAGGTTACAAGTTAAGTTGACAGTGGTGGTAAATAACACTCTCAATACAAAATATATAGATTTCTATTTGGTATGTAACTTTAATAACATGCTAATTTTTATTATAAAATTGCAACAAAACTTTTTAACTGAACATCAGATGGATTGGTGTACTTGCTAGGTCTCAAAGGTTTGGTTTGAGGAAATGATCATCACGTACTTGTGTGTCTGGCAGAAGTCTAGGAGAGCTTTTCCTTGCTTATAAACATTTTAACAATTCTCTTTATTATTTCTAGGTAAGTAATTTCTAATACAATTTAAAATAACACAAAGATTGAGGATTATTTAGATAACGAGAAGCATAAATCACTGATACAAAGCAATCTGAATTGTACTGTAGGGTCGGCATTATCAGACCTGCTATTTGTGATGGGACCAAATGTAGTTACTCATCTAGGTATACAGAAAGAGGTTTCTGCTCCTATGGCAGCAGCATCAGCTTCAGAAATTTTGTGGCAACAAAATTACCCTTTAACACATAAATAGTTCAATAATGAGGAAGGGAAAGCTATGCTACTAGCCTTTTCTCATTAAAAAATCGTTAATAGAGAACAATGCAAATGTGATAGGAAAATCGATTAACCGGGATATAAAGGAAAACAATAAAAGAAATGTAATTCCTTCAATCAAAACCTTAGGGACTTTAGTCTGGCTTACAAAGACCTTAAGGGGGGGTCTACTAATCAGGTAAGAACTTACAGAAAAGAGAATCTTTCCAGATGGTCTTTTCAGTCCTGGCAACAGGATGCTGAGTAATTCAGAATAGATATAATTCCACCTTTTTAAAGATCTAAAACTAGGCAGCTGTTAGAGTAACCATCCAATGTAAAGTATTCTGCATAGTAACAGCCTTCTAAATCAAGACTCTTTAATTTTTCTTAGTAATTGTATTATAGTGCAAAGAAGAATTAAATCCAGAAAGTAATAGAAACTCTTAAGTGCAGGTGAAGCATGAAAGACTTTTTTCCCCCTTCTATCTAGATACAGATGCTTTTTTGAATGTTTTGAAATGCTTAGAATGAACTTTGGATAAGTTCAATTTACTTCATTAACTTTATGCTCTTTATGTTAAGAATGATGGGCAGTGACTGCCCATCCTCCGACGTGCAGACCAGCCCAGCTATGGGGCTCTTCTCCTGAGGGAAAGCTTATCTGCAGCAGAAGGGGGTGACATGGCCCACCAAAGGGTCCCCAAAGGGGTCCCCAGACCCCGCACCAGAGCACCAAAGATGATGCAACAGACCCTGTGTGTTGCAAGGGTGTTCCCACCTGGCCCAAAGTGTGTATTGATCCATGGTAATCTTCGACGTGTGGCAGCATGGCGTGGTGCGGTGCGGCCACGGCGCGGGACCTTCACCACCAAGAAGACCAGATGGAGAGGAGCAATGAGACGTCATTGGGACCCCCAGATAGGTGATACGCTTCCACCTAATCCCTGTTACTCTCCCCTCGTTCCCCCCATCCCCCACGTACATCTCTTTTTCTATTTCTTTTTTTTTTTCCGTTTTCTTTCTCTTTGCCTCTTTTACTATTAAATAAAATGCATAATTTTTTTGGTACCAACATCTAACCTCATTTGGTTTTAATCTCATTTTCGGATATATTTTGAACCTTCTAAGTTCCTTCTGGTTTATACACAGAGATTTAGCTTAAATTGGATCCTAACAAGAGACCGTTCAAGTACTGAAAGGCTACACTGAGGTCTCCCTGGAGCCTTCTTTTCTCCAGGCTGAATACCTCCAGCTCACTCAGCCTTTCCTCACAGGACAGATGCTCCAGCCCTCTGATCATCTTCATGGCCTTTCTCTGGACCTCTCTCCAACAGGTCCATGTCCTTCTTGTGCTGGGAGCCCAGAGCTGGCTGTGGCACTGCAGGTGGGCTCTCAGCAGAGCAGAGGGGCAGAATCCCCTCCCTCCCCTGCTGCCCACGGGGCTCTGGATGCAGCCCAGGACACATTTGGCTCTCTGGGCTGTGAGTGTCCATGGCTGGGTCATGTTCAGCCTCTCATCCACCAGCACCCCCAAGTCCTTCCCGGCAGGGCTGCTCTCAAACTGTTTCATCCCCAATCTCATATCAACAGGAATAACCTATTAATTATGTTCAAACTGTTTTGTAAACACAAATCAAGCTAATATTGAAACCCATCTAATATTTATTAAGCCTTCCAAGAAAATCTTAAAATAGGCAGACTTCCATTGGACTAGTAAATGCATCAAAGCTCTGTATACCAAGAATATAATACAGGGAATAAGAAGGGGAAGAAACTTCCTTAATCACTACTTATTAAAAATATGTTCAAATTACGAGCCCAAGGAAGTAAACAGAATATAATTCTAATATAGTGTCTTTCTGGTAAGCAGAATATAGAAGATACATGTCTCAAATGAAAGAAGTTTCCAATATAAAGAAAAATAGCAATTTTTCCGTTACATATTTCACTATATACTCTTTTTCCTCTGTAGGTTATGGCCTAGAAACATGCAGTTTGTCATTATTTATAGAAACAAGGAAAATGCATTATTTTCTTTTTATTAGACAGACATCAATAATCTCAGATGCTTTTTTTTTCACAGACTAAAATACTGCCATTTTCCTCAGTTTCTACTGTGACTTATGAAGACTAGACAGGAAGATACTAACTTCCTTTTCTGCTTTATTTTTAAGGCAAGAAGTATATATGTGTCTGCTACTTTTGTCAGCTTGGCTACAACAGAAATATTTGGCCATCAGCATCATGAAGTGCCAAGAAATAAAAGATTAAACTGCATTTTCAAGCACAATTGGAGAAGAACTTAGTATATTGCAGCAATCTGACAAGTTTTGGTTAAGAAAGGTGTAGAGCAAATACAACACCAAGTGTGGATATTGCACAGGACACTTTTTGATGAAAAAAAAAAAAAAAAGGAAGGAAGGAAGGAAGGAAGGAAGAAGGAAGGAAGGAAGGAAGGAAGGAAGGAAGGAAGGAAGGAAGGAAGGAAGGAAGGAAGGAAGGAAGGAAGGAAGGAAGGAAGGAAGGAAGGAAGGAAGGAAGGAAGGAAGGAAGGAAGGAAGGAAGGAAGGAAGGAAGGAAGGAAGGAAGGAAGGAAGGAAGGAAGGAAGGAAGGAAGGAAGGAAGGAAGGAAGGAAGGAAGGAAGGAAGGAAGGAAGGAAGGAAGGAAGGAAGGAAGGAAGGAAGGAAGGAAGGAAGGAAGGAAGGAAGGAAGGAAGGAAGGAAGGAAGGAAGGAAGGAAGGAAGGAAGGAAGGAAGGAAGGAAGGAAGGAAGGAAGGAAGGAAGGTAGGAAGGTAGGAAGGTAGGAAGGTAGGAAGGAAGGAAGGATTTGCTAGATTTTGTCCTTCCAAGAAAAAGGGCCTGTCAAACTCAAATACCCTGAGGAAAACTGGGTGACTACTCCAGTTAAAAAACTGGCAGACCAGGTTAGTTAATTAAGGGGTCTTTTCAGGCACCTCACTCTGCCACATAGACATTTACTTAGAAGATGAACGTTAGTGACTATCCTGTAATGTATTTAGTTTGAGACTTCAGGTTTTTTCCAGGGTAAGGTAAACTTTGTCCCTTTAATTCAGGTCATTACTGTGCAATATAAAATCTTTGAAATTGGCTTAGGAGAATGCATTTTACAGATGGTGAAATTTCTGCCAATGTTATCTTTTAGGTAGTAATTCCCTTTTAGCATCTGCTGACAGCAGTCCTTCCAGTGACAAGAAAGGCTTTTGTCACAGCTATTTCATTTGCACAGTAAGTACTTGTGGAAAATAGAAATCTGTTCTGTTACAGAAATCCTCACCAATGAAATAAAGAAATATTCTCTTTGTTTTTTTTTTTTTTTTTTGTTTTGTTTTGTTTTGTTTTTTTGTTTTTTTTTTTTTTTACTTATGGCTATTGAACATTGCTTTGTTCTTTTTTTCTGCATTTCCACAATCTCACAATGCTACCAAAGAATGCTTCCAAATGAGATGCACTAATGATTGAGTAGCAAGTGGTGCAGTCTCTGCTGTGTTTCACAGATGCACTGATTATGGATCTGTTTGGCCTTCTGCATGCATACATACCTTACACTATGAAATCCTAGTTACATTTTATCAGCTCATGCTTCACTACCAAGGAAATGCTTTTTACCTTTTGTATTACTCATTGTACTAGGGTATGCTATTTCACCCTGTGTGACTGTCACAGAAGTTTAACAGATGACTGATTCCTGACAGGGTAAATGCCTAATTTTGCACTTTATGGGAAAACACAATTCCTGTTAAAACTCAGGTTATGAAACCATGTCAATTAGGGAGCATATTTGTTTCTGTTGAACATAACTTCCAGGAAATAATACATAACACTAACTGTTTTGCATTTATGGCCATTTTTTATGTCTTCAACTTAAATGGTTATTGATAGGACATTCAACACCTGCAGTCAAGTGTAGCTGAAACAAGATACTTGGGAATCAGACATGCTTGTATTTTGTTTTCACCTTTTCAGTCAGGAATCTGTAAGTATCTGAATTTACCATTTATATGCTTGGCTTCAGTATTAATAAAGGCAGCTAGTGACAGGTACATTTAATTTATCCTCATTACAACAAATGCTTTTTGATGTTCAGGAAATGTGTGCATCCATCCATCATATTTTGATATGTAAATGATCACTTGAAAATTAATATTTCTTGCTTCTGGCTTGCTGCCACATAAATACTTTATTATTCTGATGAAGTGTACATCATTCTATAATATTTCCAGTGAATGGGTTCCATTGCATATAGAGCTCAAATTGATCAAAAGTCTTAATATTTGATTCATATATTTACCTGAGCTGAAAAGCGAAAATAAAGACAGATGACTGTAATTTTTCTGTGCTCTATCCTAGCTTATGATGGACCTCCAATCTGAAATTCTAGTTAATATATTTTGTTCATATGATTAGGAGTCATACTTGAAATGCAGTTCTATTCCAGTTTTTCTTAATCTATCTCAGAACTCTAAAATACATGCAAATAGCTTTACGTTAAGGGCTCCTGTCTCAAAGCATGGACCAGCAGTCACTCCACAGGTGATCACTCAATGACAATAGGACAAGTTCCAGGATGAAGATGCAACACATGACCTCATTCAGTTACTCCAGCACAGCTCCTTGAATCCAACCAGCTGAGTGTGCATGTGGTGCAAACACAAGCCTTTGTTCTCTAAGGTGTAGATATGGAGTTCAAATGCAACCTATTTGGTTTGAATTATGCTTTTTAGTTATTTTTGAGACTATATGATTTTGCATGTCCCTACATGTCCTGGTAGTGTGAACATGTGGTTTAGCTACCCCTGCTGCTGCTGTTCTGGAATTGCTGAAATCTGCCATCTATATAAATTGCTCAGTGCTAAAGAGAGTGCTCTCTCTTTAACACAGTATGTAAAGCATATTCGTTTAATTCCTGGTAAAAGAGCACCTTCTTAGATTTTTTGATATTCACGTAACTTAGGACAGTGAAGACAATTATCCCTTTAGGAATGATAGTATTGCCATGTATTGGTGTTCTCTGCTAGAGCACACAGGTAAGCCAATACCTACAGTGCATCAAACTTAATCTGTGTGCAGCAGGGAGAATGTTTTCCTCCAAATACACCTCCTATACTCATACACCTGCTCTGGATCACAGCTTTGGATTCTTGGTTCCTGTTGCATTCATTCACCATTCAGGGACATACTTCTCCTTCTCTATACATTTCCATGAATTTGCCAAAAGACTGTCTTTGTCTATTACTACCCAAATTCCATCGGATCAGCCCAGCAGTGAACTACATTAGCAAATTCATCACTGCACAATCCTAAGTCATTTTACATGGAACTCCTGCTGTCTGCACTACCTATCACTTTTATGCATCCTTTTGAGACCAAATCCTTCTCACTTAAAAAGGACTACGAGTTTTATACTTATATCCTGAAATTAAACCTCCTTTAAATGATTTTGCCCTCAAAATTTACTGTCTTGCTTTATTTGGCACATCTCTAGAGTGTGAATCTGATTAAATATTGGCAGTTTTCTTAGCTAAGTGGTCTGCTGGCTTTTCTGAAATATTTTACATAGCTACAGCTGAAATCTTAATTAGACTGAACAAAAGAGAAAGGAGGCGCCAATATATGTAAAGAGAACAGTGACTCTTGCCTGCATGTTTTCCCAGGCCTGTGAAACCTTAATGCAAAAATTTCAAGAAAGAAAAACAGAGGAATATGCGATCACCTATAAACGCCAAACTAGGAACGATACAAGCTAGAAAAATATCTGGAAGACCCGCAAAGACTGTGATGAAGAGCAACACACGGAAAACGCATCTGAGAATACGACAACATTCTTCTGCTTCCAGAATTTAACAAAGCGCAGCTCGGACGGCCACAACAGCCAGACGCCAGCAGAGCAGCCGGCATGCCACACAATACACCCGTCAGTAGTGCCAGCAGAGCAGCAACTCCCAGCACCAGTGTCCCTCGCTCCGACTGCCCCGGCAGCGCTCCCGTCGCGTCACAGCGCGGCCGCCGCCTCCGTCCCGTCCCTTCCGGGGCGCTGCGCCCGCCCTGCGCGCCACGCCCGGCGCGGCCTGAGGGCGGCGGGCCGCGGCCGGCTGGGCTGGGTTGGGCTGAACTGAGCGGAGCGGAGCGGAGCGGAGCTGCTGCCAGCGCCATGGCCCTCGCCGGCAGGGCGGCCCTGCGCTGGGGGCCGAGGCTGCCGAGCCCCTGCCCCGCCGCCGGCCCGCTCTGCCGTCCGGCCTGGCTGCCCGCGGCGTGCGGGCGGCCCTACAGCTGCCGCGGCAAGGTGAGTCCTGCCCGAGGCCGGCTCCTGCCCGAGGCCGGCTCCTGCCCGAGGCCGGCTCCTGCCGGCCCCCTGGGACTCGCGGCATTGCCAGGCAGCCCGCGCTGGCGTCCTGGAGGGAGAAGGACGCGTTAGTCCGTGGTAGAATTGCCTTGCTAAGGTGTAGGGCTTGACATGTTTCAGTCATCTCAGTTCTAGGGACAGGTTAACAGAGCTTGGAGAGAAGGATATACTGTTAGTAGCGGCACAAAGAATGCAGAATTCACGGGCCAGAGAACATTTGACAGAACTCCCAGGATAAGTAAGGAGCTAGCAAAGCCAACTCGGCAAGTGTGCTGAAATCGGCTCTGGCTGTGCAGAAAGGTAGTTCTGGCAGGGGACGATCACGGCAGCAGGAAACCCACCAACTCAAGAGAAGGAGACCATGCTGGCTAACTAGCATAAGAAGTGAGGGAATCATTTAACCAACATAATCTGAATTAAAAGACAACTATGTAACTTTTAGGAAGTGTATGCCTTTGTTTGGTAAAATGTATGAAGAGTATAAAGTTTTGGTAGTTGTTTGCTGACTTTGTGGATTTTCCACCAAGTGCCTCTTTCTGCATAGAACTGTAACTAAATAAAATGCTTTGACTTTTGTGTGTGGATTGGCTTCTTGCACACTATAGCATCCTTTTTCACTGTCTGCTTGCTCCTTATGATAAGGTCACTACTCGCTGAGTCTCTGGATAATGGCTCTGCATTCATATCATGCTTGTGAAGACTCATGTCCTTAATGGCCCTCTGAATCCAGTTTTTTTAATCCTTAAGTTTAGTAGTTTGACAATGTGAAACTGTAAAACAAAGTTTTCTGGCTCTCTATGTACATAGGAACATAATACTTTTTTTCAGCATAGTTCGTGGTTGTTTAGTGATAAAAGAGTACATGTGTCTATATGACTAAACAATGACATTTTAAACAATGGTGACCATTCAGGCTTTTGTATCTCTGTTCAACTTGTGCTTCTTCTAGAGAAAAAGCATTAAAATAATTAATTTGGTTTTTTAAAGGCCAGGTCATATGCTATATAGAGACTGTAACCTTGACTTATGAAAAGAAATTCCTGTTTTTCAGGAAAAATTAGATATGGCAGCGTATCCTGTTGAAAGCATTAGAAACTTCAGTATTATAGCTCATGTAGATCATGGCAAAAGTACACTAGCAGACAGATTGCTGGAAATTACAGGTAAGCATTCTCATTTTATATTACCTTTTCCTGACATGGAAGGTGGCATCTTAAGTTTCTGTACCATTGATTGTTACTAAAATTTCTAATATTTTTGCTCTTCTAGTGTTGCTTGTGCTTTTAAGCTCTCAGCTATGTAGTGTTACAGATACATGGACTTTGTGGTTGAGATCTGCATAAGGAAGTGTATGTAATTCATTAGAGAAGAGTATTTTGGAAAGAGACAAATGGAGTTTCAGGATGTTCCTTTTTTCAACATCTTCCTTGTTCAAGATGTCACTCCTGTCATTCTAACCAGTCATCCATTAGAACAGTGCATGTTAAGTTTATGATGTTTACTGCTGGTGGTTGAGGTGGACAGAAGGGGCGGGACTGTCATGACCTGGGAATTCTGGACTCTCATTTGAGGGTGAGTGAAAAAAAACCAGGGAGAGAAACTTCAGATCGAAGCTATTTTTTATGATTACCTCCCATGTATCACTATGAGCATTTTTGCCTGATGCCTGTGCTAGAATGGGATTTTGAATTCAGGTCTGTCACTTTATGCTAATGCTCATCTGGCACTTGAGATTGATTTTAGAGCTGTGGGCCACTCTTCTTCAGTGATAGGAGGGGAAGTTTACTTAAGTATCAAGATTATTTACAATTCAAGGGAATTTTTTCTTCTTCTTAATCTCTTAGATGATGTTTTTTATCCTGCTTATTCAGGATAGTATTTTATGTAACTTTATTGTGTAAACTTCATTTGACAAATGTAAAGAGTTGATGCACTGTTTTGTTTTTGATTGAAAATCTTTATTTAGCTTAATTGTATGGGAAAGCTTCATTTGCTCTTTGTTAACTTTTAACCAAAAGTTAATGGCATTTGCAAGATTTATGTAGTAAATTAGGTAATAAAACTTTTTTTTCTTATTTTTAGGAACAATTTCTAAAACTGACCGTAATAAACAAGTGCTGGATAAACTTCAAGTGGAACGTGAAAGGGGAATTACAGTTAAAGCCCAATCTGCATCTCTCTTTTACAATCATGAAGGAATAAACTATCTCTTAAATCTTATTGACACACCAGTAAGTTAAATATAAACAGTGTTGAAATCACACAAATCTAAATGTCTTTATAGTTAAAAGTAGGAGATTTCTGGCTCCCTGTGTTTATTCAATTGCTTTTTTATAAGGATGTGAACTTATATACAAATGGAAACATCGTTGTACAGAAATCTTTGCAAAATTACCTGAAATTGTAAACATTTGTTTTCTCCATAGGGCCATGTAGATTTCAGCTATGAAGTATCACGGTCACTATCTGCCTGTCAAGGTGTCATACTTGTAGTGGATGCAAATGAGGTGTAGTACTTAATTCTTCCTTTCTATTTAGTATTTCAGGATTTCCTTAAGCTAGAGGGAAACTAGGTTGTGGGGTTTTTTTAGTTTTTCTGGCTTTTTTTTTTTTTTTTTTGCCCCTGGTCTATCTCCATGAAAGTATTGCCTTGCAGAAAAAGAATAATGTAATTTTAAAGCAATTGCTTATAATCAGTTATCTTACCCATCTCCTAAATGAAAGAGTTGATAGAATAGCAAAGTAATCTTAAATTGTATAGTATGCCTAAAGATACTCCCCAGAACCACACCAAAACTGAGACGGTTTCTGTGTTAAACTTTACAATGTTATTTTCTAGGGTATTCAGGCTCAGACAGTGGCAAACTTCTATCTCGCCTTTGAAGCACAGCTTTCAGTAATACCTGTCATTAACAAGGTAATAAAGTTTTTAGTGTTTTCTGTTAAATACTTGTGTTGTTTAAATGTGTATAGTGCTGATAAGAAATGTAACCTTAAAGAGAAGTACATAACAAAGAAAGTTATTATAATATTTATAGGATTTAAATATAACATTACTAGAATGTAATAGAAATTTTCTGTATTTGCTGTGTGTGTAAAATTTTACAGTAACTGCTGTGAAATTTTTAATTTCATGAAATACATTTAGGTATTTAAAAATGTAGCACTTAAGGATGTGCTTAGTGGTGGACTTTGCAGTGCTGGGTTTATGGTTGGAATTGGTGATGTTAAAAGTTCATTAATATTGAGGAAACGACATATTTAAATATTTATCAATATTTAAAATATCAATATTTAAAATGTGGAGTCTTAATTTTAAATGAAATTCTAAGCATTACTTTCTATGCAATTTCGAGAGCTGTGTTATTGGAATCACAAGATTAATTACTGCTCAGCTTATGATAATTGCTTTTTGTAGATTTATATTGTACTTAATATGTGATCATATAAACAGTGTAGGTAGCACTTAATGATTTCAAATTACTTTGTAAACTAAATATTTTTACCAACTTTTGGACAAAGGTGTTTTCCCTAATTAAACAAGCCAAAACTAAACTGGTTACAGATGGGATCCTTCCCAAAATCAATAAAGGAAGACTTTATAGAATGAATATTGATCTTTTCCTAAAGATGGGCAACTCATCTTTACTCATAAATACATAAAGGTTCTTTGTTGTACTTTTGAAAGCTACAGTACTGGATGATGTGGGAGGTGTGATTGCTTGTATATTTAGCAGTTTGTTGTTTTGTAGATTGACTTGAAAAATGCAGACCCTGAAAGAGTTGAAAAACAAATTGAGAAGCTGTTTGATATCCCTACAGATGAATGTATAAGGGTAAGATCTTTAAGTTTTATAACATGACTGATAATATAACTAACTAATGAGTGACATGCACATGTTGTAAATTAAGAGAGTGCTATCTGTCTGCCTGTTCTTGTCTGACGTAAGAATTTCTTTAAATTTTGTCTCCTCTAAGAGTGGAGAAAATAACTGTCAGCTAAAGATTCTAGTATTTTTTGAGGAATGGAATCTGGGATTTTAAATTATTTCTCACTGTCAATCCATAAATAGTATTTGTTTCTATCATAAAAATAATTGCCATTCACAAAAGAAAAAACAGTATTTCTTAGTAAGAGCATTCTAGAGTCTCCTTTTGAGTGCTTTTATGGGTGCCACCCAAACTGTCTAAGTAAACATTACACTATTTAAATAAGTGTAAGACATGTCTTATAAAGTTGTTGTTGGATTTGTTTTAGATTTCTGCTAAACAAGGAACAAATGTTGAAAAAGTTCTTCAAAAGGTCATTGAGAAGATCCCACCGTAAGTCTGTATTTAATTATGTATCTAATTAATCTTATAAAGTAATTAGAAAATCATGAGTTGCATTTATATGGTATTGGCAGTAGTTTTACACTTAATAGGCATCTAATTTAAAGAAAATATTTTATAGAGAGATGTAGGAGAAACAGAAGGAAAATAGTGACTTGTGCTTAAACAGGAGAGATGAATTAGTCACCAGTGAGGCTGAAAAGCAGAGGGACATTTTCTTTACCTCTGTCTTTTCCAGCAGTGTTGGGCTTTAAGCCTGGGGAGCAAAAATGCAGGTTGATGCACAGACCCACTGTCAGCAAAGAAGGAGTTGGTATGTGAACTATTACAGGAGCCTGACCCCTGTGCATCCATTGGCCCTGATAGTATCCATCTGAGGATTGAAGGAGAGCTGGCTGTGTCTGTGCAAAGCTGCTCTTCATAATCTTTTGAGAAGTGATGGATATCAGGGGACATCCCAGAAGACTGGAAGAATGCTAATGTCCAATTTACAAGGAAGAGCTTGAGGGAGGATCCAGGAATTTATAGGCCCATCAGTCTTATTGCAGTCCCTGGAAATGGTATGGAACAAATCCTCCTGGGGCTATGACAAGTCAGACCAAGTAAGTGATTGGGAAAAGTGAGCAGGGATTTGCCAAGGGCGTATTGTGCTTGACAAACCTGATCACCTTCTACAGCAGAGTAACCTGCTGTGTAGTGTGAGTGACACTGGCAACCTGGGTTTCTCTTTACCTGGATCTTTAAGGTTTTTGATAAGGTTTCTCAGAGACTCCTGGAGAAACCAATGTATTACAGTCTGGAGTGGGTCTGGGAACTGTCTGACAGGCTGCACCCAGAGGGTGGTGGTAAATAGCTCCTTTTCAGCCTGGCCACAAGTAGGGTCTGTCAGGGTTCCACGGTGGGTTCAATGCTATTTATTATCATCATAAGTGATCTGGAAGTTGGGATGTGTACCCTAGTGAAGTTTACAGTGATACCAAACTGAGAGGGGAAATAGACACTTCAGAAAGGGGGAGGAACTTTGCTGGAAGAGTGGGCTAACAAGAACCTTATGAAATTCAACAGAGGCAAAGGCCTTGCACCTGGGAATACATAATTCAGGAGCACAGCACTGGCTGGAATCTACCTAGCTGGGGAGCAGCTCTGTGGAAATGGACCCAGAGGTCTTTGCGGACAACAAAGTCCCTATGAGTGAACAGTGTGCTGCTGCAGCAAAGAAAGACAGCAGCATGCTGGGTTGACTCAACAAGGATATCAACAGCAGAGATGAAAAAGTCTTATTCCACTCTGCTCAGTGGTGGTCAGTCCATACCTGGAATACTGTGTTCGGTTTTGGTCCCTTCTTGTGTAGAAAATGTGGACAGGCTGAAGAGGGCCACAGAAGAGCCACAGAGATGATCAAAAGACTGGGCAGCCTGCCCTTTAAGGAAAGGCTGAGAAAAATGGACTTGTTCAGCCTTGAGAAAAGAAGTCTGAAGGAAGACCTTTTTGTCGTGTTCTGGTATTTAAACAGTAGCTACAAAGAGCTGTTGGAATAATCTTTCCAGGAAAGTGGTGGATTCCACACCATTGGACACTCTCTGGTTTGTTTGGGCAGGGTGCTGGGCCATCTTGTTAAGCCTGTGTTTTTGCCAAGAAAAGTTGGATCAGGTGATACTGGAAATCTCTTCCAACCTGGTATGATTCTGTGAAAGTCTTTGGGGTGGGCATGCTTGCTCATTCAATACTGAATGAAAACACACTGTATAATACATTGTTCTAATTTTTTTGGTGACAGACCCCAATGTAATACTGCTGAGCCATTGAAAGCCTTAGTATTTGACTCTACCTTTGACCACTACCGAGGTGTCATAGCTAACATTGCGCTTTTTGGTGGGGAGATCGCAAAAGGACAGAAAATTGTGTCTGCACACACTAAGAAAAGATATGAAGTTAATGAAGTTGGAATTTTGACTCCAGAGGAACAGCCAACACATAAACTGTAAGTAAAAACTTCTTACAGTGGAACAAATCATCTGTTGGGGTAAGCTACAATGTCCTGCATTTCTGTATGTTTTTCGCTGTGAGAGGTAAAAACTGGGAGATGTCTAGGTTTTTGTTCTTGTTCTTTGGTGGTGTGTTTTTTTAATAATTACTGTTTGCAGTTTAATGCTCTGTGTCATTTTTTATTTTGGGCACGCTGAGGCAGAAGGTTTTAGGGTTTGCTTTTTGGGCATTGTTGTGGGAGGAATCCATTATCTTCTGTACTACATGGAACATACGGACAGCTAGGTGATTAAAGGCTAGTGTTCTATTCTTATTCAGCTGTCCAATTTATTTCTAGGAGCTGCCTTGTTTGAGAGTGGAAGGGAATGGGGCTTCATCTTAGTTATTGCTGCAGCATATTTTGAGGGTGGAAAACTTAAAATCCATGAATGCAACAGCTTCCAGAAACTGGCTTCTCAATGGCAGCAGTGGGAAGAAAATCAGGTACTTAGAATGAGTGGAGAAGTTTTACCAGTTTGCAACCAAATACATATTAATAACTTTATTGGGGGCATTCTTAGGTTACATTACTGTGTCTGGTGGGTTGAACCCAGCCAGCAACCCAGCCAGCCCCCTGCTCACTCTCCAACCCTAGCAGGATGAGAACTGAGGAGGTACTTGTGGATTGAGATAAAGACAGTTTAATAAATGAAGGAGAAAAAAAATTAATAAAAACAAGTGATGCAAAAACAGTCCATTATTCACCACTTTCCACAAGCAGACTGATGTCCTGCTAGTCTACAAGTAGAAGTCTTGGAAAGACTACACTTCTTTTTTATTGCTAAGCATGATGATCTGTGGTGTGGATTGCCCTTTTGGCCAGTTTGAGACTGTTGTCCTGGCTGTGTCACCTCCCAGTCTCTTGCACACTCCTAGTCTGTTTGCTTGCAGGGGCACAGTGAGAAACCCAGAGGGCTTGTTCAGCAATACCTAAACATTGGTATGTTATCAACACTTGTTTTAGTCACAATTCCAAAGCACAGCTTCATACAAGGCTGCTTTGAAGAAAGTTACTCCATCCCAGCCAAAACCAGTACACTGTGTTTTACTCAATATTTACCATGTATTCCCCTCCTATTAGCATAATGTGCTGATGAAAAGTGTTTGTCTAGTTTCATCCTGCTAGTATATGAAACTTGCTGTGCTGGCAGCTGGGAACTGTTCTAGTTTCTTTGTCTTAGGAGCTTCTCAAGGGTCTAGCTCCAGCTTTTAAACTGGGAGCAACACCATATTCAAAATCCAGGATCATAAATGTACTGTTCAGAAAAAGAACCAGTTGAGACTGTTCACAACTCAGAGGTGAAACAACTTAAATCTCACTTCTGGACATTGGATATGGGCTTTTAAGGGGTGATTTATTTGAATTTCTGGCTGGGCTAAATCAAGTAGGAAAATAGTAGAAATACTGCTAATGCCAACAATCATGTCCATATAATAACAATTTTATTTAGCTATGCAGGACAGGTGGGGTACCTGATTGCTGGAATGAAAGAAGTAACGGAAGCCCAAATAGGAGACACACTGTTTTTGTATAAACAGCCAGTGGAGCCTTTGCCTGGCTTTAAGTCAGCGAAGCCAATGGTTTTTGCAGGTGAGATAATCAGTATAAAGTGGAGTTACTTTTTTCCATGGACAAGAGCAAGAGCTGTTAGAGCTTTTAAAAGAAGACAAATACATTTAGAGTTGGGAGGATTAGAATTTTAGCCGAGGTGTGTCATTTATGTAGATTTGTATTTTCCCTGTGACTTAACAGGATTAGTAATAAATGCTGACTAATTTTACATGAATACAACACAAACATGATTATTGTTTCTAATGCCAGTAAACTCTTAATGGCTGGGAAAGAAGGGTTGAAATTTAAAAAAAAGAGGGAATTATTTGTCTTGATAATTAGGTTTCTGTAATTATTGTGTTGGTTTTTCTTCTTTTAAAATTTAGCAGCTGTTTCATTTTTGTTAAACATGGTAAACTGTCAGAGCTAATATGCAGAATGATCCTGTAAAATATTTGACTTTCTGAGCTTGAATAGTTCTGTTGAGCTGTTGCCACTAGCTTCAGTAACTACTACAAATACTACAGAAGGTGGCTTTATAAAAAATTCTGTAAATAATTTAATAATTTAACTAATTTTCTAGACCTGTTGTGAAGCAGTGTGTAAAACTCACTTGAACTGTCTCATGGAGACTAGGCAGTCTCTCAGTGACTGTTGAAAAGTCTAATCTTGTAAATGTTTTTGTGTGCATGTGTGTTGCTTCTTGATGTAGATGACATTTTCTGAGCATACAAAGATGTGAAAAGTGGTACAGTAGAATCTATTTCAGGCAGTAGTTATACAAACAGCTGTTTTTATTAATTTCGAAAGCAATTTTGAAATGATGCTTTTATTTTTTACTCACTCTTAGCTTTGAGGGAACATCTCAGTAAAGTCTATACATTTACACTGCAAAACTGTAGTTATACTCAACTGTGAATCTTCCACAAATGTGAATGATTAGATGAGTACAGTGATTCTACCATTACGGTTTAGATGCTAATTCTGAAGTAATCTAAAACAGTTTTATGTTTTGACTAATTTTTTTTTGAGGAATAAAGAATCCTCATGTTGTTTTTCACATTTAAAACTGATGGAGCAGAAAGTAACTATTCCTGATTTTATTACTCTGTTAACTCCAAGTGGCATATTTGAAAGCCAGGTAGACCATAGCTAGAGCTCTCTGTCACATCACTTCTATTTAATCTATTTAATCTATTTTGACAGGAATGTATCCAATAGATCAAACAGAATATAATAATCTCAAAAGTGCTTTGGAAAGGCTGACATTGAATGACTCCAGTGTAACTGTTCATCGTGACAGTAGCCTTGCCTTAGGAGCTGGATGGAGGTGAGGTTTTTGTGCTGCTTTCATTTTTGAAAGCGTTCATAAGTTAATGCATGTTTAAATAAACTGAAGGTAGAATTAAACTTAATTCAAAATTAGAAGCTGTAATTCAAATTAATGATAAAGATCAAAAGCATATGATTTTTTTACATTTTCTGATTGCACAGAGAATGAAATTTTTTGTGATTAATAGTTTTTGTTCTCGAAGACTTAATTCAACTGTGGAATTATTTGTCCCTTGAACGTTGTTTGCTCTGCCTGATACTAGCACTGTAAACTTGCTGGAGAGTGGGAAAAAGACCACTCTGAAATTCTAGGGAATACACAAATACTTTTACCAACAGGGTATTTATTTTCCAGATTGGGCTTCCTTGGTCTTCTACATATGGAAGTCTTTAATCAACGTTTGGAGCAAGAGTATAACATGTCTGTTATTTTGACTGCTCCGACAGTTCCATATAAAGCTGTTCTTTCCTCAGCAAAGTTGATAAAGGTATGTTAAATTCATTTAAAAAATTATGTAAATATAACATCTAGAGTCTCTTTTTAAATGTAGGTGAGTACTGTATTTTATAGTAAGCATTAGAAACACCAGTATATTACTTAAATAATTTTTAATTTTCTTGTGGATGTTGACTGCTCTTTCCCATTTCATTTCAAGCACTCTCTTTTTATGTCTTATACTTTGAAAATGGGAGTATAGGACACATATCTTGCTGTATTCTTTTAAGTGCTTACTACTGGACTGCATTAAAAGCAGGTGAAATAATCTTCCAGGCTTCATCTGTCAGAAAACATGAACGTGTCTAGGAATAGCTTGTCATGATACTGTAGATTGGCAGGGGCTGGTGAAAGAGAGATTTTTTGATCACAATTAAATGGGCATGTGCTAACTTCATTAAACTGGGTACAAGTAGAATTGCTGTGTTTGAGTTTTAGAGAGAGAAAGAGGTAGACTTAGAGCACCTGCTGACAGAGGAGGCTGCAAATTGGCTGATTGTTCTGGAAGTTACTAAAAACTTGTATAAGAAAGATTTCTGTACTTGCAAGGTGTGAGGCATAGACCTTTTATATCTCTCTGGTTGTTTTGGTTTCTTACTCAGACAGTGTAACAGCTGAATGAAGTAGCTGACACCTTTGGTGCGTGATTCCGGACTGTTGATGTGGGATTCTTTTCAAACAATGCTGGAAGTTGGGTCCCTGTCAGTGGGAATGATGTAATCACTTGCTTTGGAGGAGAGGGAAGTTGCATTTACACAATAAGCAGCATAACCTTCCTTTTACCTTGGAAGGGTAACTCCAGCTCTTACTGGGATGTTGGACTCAAAAAAGTAGGTAATGAAAGCACTTACACAGAAATCAAAAACTTCATTTCTAAATCCACTTCAGCATGTGAGGGAGCCTGAACCCAAAGTTCTTAGAGAAGAAGGTCCCCACCACTGAACTCTAAAATATTTAGAGCAGGTCTTCTGTTGAAGCTGTGTAATACTAAGTTAGAGGATCAGGATGAAGTAAAAAGGAAAATCCTCAATTTACAGGGAGAGAGAGACCTGGAAAGATGGATAGAAAGGTTTTTTGCATTTCTATCATTTCCCAAGTAAAAAGCTAATGATGATATTTAAGGATATGCTGATAATGGACTTCTATATGTTTTATAAAAATCTCTTCTAAAATCGTCCTTGGTTTAAACTTCGGTTGCATAATGCACCATGTTTTCAGGCAATTGAAACATTTTTTAGCATTTGTTCAATGCTGTATTTGTCTCTTTTGCTGTTCATTTTACTTACTTTTAAAATTACAGTATCTGGTTTATTTGTTTGTTTTCAGGAGTATGGAAAAGACCAGATTACTATTATCAACCCTGCTCAGTTTCCTGATAAACTTTCAGTATCAGAGTATTTGGAGCCAACTGTTCTTGGTACTATTGTAACACCTCAGGAATATATTGGGAAAATAATCGCCTTGTGTCAGGTTGGTGTATAATTTTAATTTTGTCTTTTGCATTTTTAAGCTCTTCACCTCATACTTAAAGTGAAGACAAGATAGTATGATAATAGATATTACTACTTAAATAGTGTCTTTGAAGTAATTATTGAATACTTTTCAAAGATAAAATAATTTTTAACATTTTATTTGTAAAATTCTGAACTACAGAATCCATAAACTGAATAGTTAATCATGAATTTCAATGACAACAAAGTGCTTGGTCTGTACTAGACTAATTCATAGCTAGTTCTGGTCTCCTGAATGAATGGAGTCTGAAGCAAGGGAATAAGATGTATTGTTTTTTTAGAAGTATATTCATGGGAATAGAACTTCTGCCAATGCTTCTGACTGTGTGCCCATGTACTTTTTTCAGTACTTCACTGAAAGTAAATTTAAGATAGCAATGGCCAAATTTGTCTAACTGTATTTGGAATACTTCTAATTGAAAATGTTTTAACTGCCATGCATATTGTGTTTATATTATTTCTTCACAATATTTTCTTGGCTTTTAACATTCCAAAATGCATAATACAAAGCAGTACAGTGAAGAATAAAAGCTATTAAAAAGAATTTCTAAAAGAACTTTAAGAACACCCTTCTGGGAGGAAAGAAGATGAGCCTGCAAGTCCTACTGTGGCAGCAGTGAGCAGAAGCTGTGAAGGATTTCAGAAATTCAGCATTAGTTGTAACCATTTCATTTGTTATAGTGCTGCAGTTTGTCCTGGGACTTCAGTGAACTACCAATAAGAAAGTTACTTTGGGGCTTAAGTACAGGAATTCTCTTGTGTAGCTTGATTGCTGTTCATTTTAATTTGCTTTGTATTTTTTGTAGAAAATTTCAAGGGAAACTAAAACAATTTTTATTTGTCTAGGATCGTAGGGCAGTCCAGAAAGATATGTTTTACATTGATGAAAACAGGGTTATGCTAAAATACCTCTTTCCACTGAATGAGATTGTGGTGGATTTTTATGATGCTCTTAAGTCTCTGTCTTCTGGCTATGCAAGGTAACTACCTCCCCTGTTCTCCCTTCTCCTTCTCCCACCCTGGACCCTGAAGTGGGTGGTATGGTAAAGAAAAGCCTGAAGAACAGCTGTGGAAGGGCACAAGTAAAGAATATTCCTTTATGGTGGTGCTGTAAATCTAGTCTCTCTTCACCTTGAATGGATTAGATTCACTGTGAAAATTGATGGAAATAAGTCTGAAAAACATGAAAAGTCCATCACTACCTAATAATTGTTGTCTTTGGCAGTGCGTGTATTTTTCAAGGGCACCCTCTGGAGTGGCACTGGCTCGTCTATATGAGTAAGACCTAAATGGTCTGTCCTTGTCTGAAGTGACATTGTACAATTTTTTTCAATGGAATCACTGAAACTGTACTACTTACTGTATGAACTGGCTCTTGGTGGAAAAAGGAAAATAACCACATTGATTGTTTAAAGCTAGTAAAAACAATGTGGTATTTAAAACAAACAGTACTTACTTAACATACCTGTTTTATTATGTGAAAAAAGAAAATCATGTGTATTTTGAGACAAAATTTTCTGTTGTGGGTCGCTGCTATGAATTCATAGTCTAGTATAGTGCTCAGATGTTTGTGAAGAGCCTTTGTGAGTTTAATGGAAGGGAAAATGTTGCATGGCGATGAGCTTGTGCCCCAGGAGGCTCAAAACCTGGTATGTTATACAATAGGAACTAGTATACCTAATTACATTACTTATTTTATTAACATAAAAATGAATTTGATTGAAGGACTGAATTTACTTTAAGATTATGTTTTCTTTAATTATGTCTTACAAATGTAAGTAAGACACGTCTTGCCCAGGTTTTTATATATATGCAGCAAAAGCATAAACAAAAGCAGAGAGGCACGGTAGAAGAAACAGAGGGATGGAAATTTTGAATTTCCTCTCTGGATCTAGCTCCCCGACTACATAAAACCTAACCTGTGTATCAAGAACCTATCTCATTAGCAGAATTATGCTGGCTTTCCTTTGATTCAAGGATGATTACCAACGATGTTGAATTATCTTATTTATTTATTAGTTTTTATTTCCTAATTGACTCCTTAATACAGCTTGTGTATGTAGCGCTCTCGGTAATGATATTTCTGTTATATGGATCCATTCACACATCTGTGGTTATTAATCAAACTAAGATAGAAGTACTTTGAAATAATCTTGAAGGATTCCCCCCCCCCCTTTTCTAGTATTTCAGATTTGACCCCATTACAGTGATATTGATGATCCTCCACAATTATACTTACACACAAGATCCATCTGTCTGTCTATCTGTCTATCTAATCTCTGTCTGTCATCTATCTATTGCATACATCACCTCTGCATCTCTTCTATTTTAAGAATTTTTGCAAACTACCACACAGACAGCAAAGCCCACACCTACCAAAGAAAAAATCCGGTTTGGAAACTAAGTGAAAAACTTAATTGTCAGAGACAGTGATAATAGGGGTCACATAAAAAGTTTGTCAAATGAGAGGATGAAAAGAAGACAGTCCTGGATTGGTGTTTGATTCCTGTGACATTCAGGACATTGAGTGTTCAAAAGCTGTGTTGAAGGGTTCTTTAAGACTGCATTAAGCATGTAGATTTCTAATTGCTCATTAGATTGGAAAGACATCCTTAAAGTCAACATGACATCTTTCTGCATTGAGGGGACATTACGTGCAGTACATTTCTAGTGTGAAGATGTACTGAGAGACTTCCAAAAACTGTACTCCCATTATATTAAAAAGTTCAAGTGTTTTATTAAGAAATATGTCTATAAAATCTATGGAACAAAGAATGCAAAATATAATTTATACAAGATCATGACTAATTTTTGAACTGCTTTTATTTTTTTAGTTTTGATTATGAAGATGCAGGTTACCAATCAGCAGACCTAATCAAAATGGATATTCTTGTAAACGGAAATCCAGTTGAAGAACTGGCAACTATCATACACAAGTAGGTTTACTGGATCCCTTATTCAAAAGGAATAACAATGAAAACATTGTCTGTTAATAGGACTTGATGATCTTAAGGTCTTTTCTGGCCTAAATGTTTATATGATTCTAAATTACTCTAGGTGTATGTGTTACTCTTAATATGACAAATCTGTTTGAAGATTTGCACTGAAGATTTTTCCATATGACCACCTTCATTACCACTGAAAAAGAGAAGCATTTTGTAGTATGAAAATTAGGAAATAATTAATAGCAATTTTTTTACTTCCCTTTCTCAGCTTAAGTACTGGATATCATATTTTTGTGGAAAATGTAGGGCAGAGAGAAAGAAATGCAAAATGCCAGTCTTCTAAAGGGCTGGAAAAATTTAAGTGCATACCAATCTAGGAGATGCCAGATGAATAATTTATGATGCTTAATACTGACAAGAAATGATTTTGTTCTCCCAGTAGTTCCTGTTCCATAGAGGTTTGTTGTTACCTTGTTTCCAGACAGAGTATCAGGAGAATGTAAATATTTACTGGATACAATTGCCTCAGAATTTTTTGCTAAAATGATTCCATTTCTATGAGCATTTCAGGCATTAGAGGTGAGAATAATGCCTTTCCTGTTTCCAGCCTGTCCCCTATCTTCTCACGAAGTTTTTACAAGGCTCCCTTCTGTAACTTCAGCATCCCTTTCCAATAATGCCTACTTTTCTGGGTTTTTTTGGTTTTCCGTCTTAAAACACTTGTAGTTGTTAAGTATTTGTATATTTTCATATTTTTTGCATAACTGCAATCTTGAAATCCTTAGAATTCTGTAACTCCAGAAGGCTGACATAGGAAAATAAATCCCTTGCCTTGTTCAGAAGGATCGTGGGGCTGAAGGGGACTGACTGTCTTGCATACAATTACTAGTTAATGCATTTTGCATAATTCTACCTGAAAAGATGCAAAATGGAGTGGGCCACTTTGCAAAAGTTAGTTATTGCTTTAGCATGTATTTTTTGATCAATTTCACCTGTACCCTGAACTGTTTTACTCACTAAAACTGACAGCCTTTCTTTAGGCTTTAGATTTCAGTTGTGGGTTTGTTTTTTTTTTAACTCATAGTTGCAGTCATTTTGATTTTGCTGCAGGTGTTCTCAGTCTTCCCACTGTAAAAACTGCATCTGTAAGAATTATGCTGAATTATATTTATAGAGAAAACATTACAGAGATTACTGTAAGCTTGGTATTAAGATAGTCATCATTTGTTCTTACTGTACAAGTGAATATATGTACCTCTAAAAACCGTAATGCTCAATGAACATGACTTAAGTACTTCATGTTTAAACTGTCTGCTCTATACAGGTAGCAAGGAGTCACATTGCCACTACTTGAAAACATATATGTTGATAAAAAATGTCTGCTAAATATGGATATTTTTATAGAGATAGACCCATTTCTTTCTAATGGCTTATGAAAGTATCTGTTAGTAGCTTCTTTAGACATTTTGTTGTTTTCTCTTTCCAAAACCTGAAGCATATGCAGATGCTGAATATAGTTAGATAATTTTTATTAGCAGATGACAAGGGTATGTTAATTTATTTTTTTCTTATGATACAAACCCAGACTTTGAAAGCATTCTGTAATATGGATATTTTGACGGCTTGAGCCCATGATCAATGAAAATTCTCCTTGACCTAGTTTAAAATTGCACTTGAAGCTGTGGCAGTATTCAAAATGTCTTCATTGTGATGGATAATCAGGGTGTTTTTTATAAATACTTTATATGATGTTATATTCTGAGGTTAATACAGTCTTATCACCTGTTAGCATGAAACAGGTGACACACAGAGACCACTTATTAGACGTAAAATTTGATCTGATCAGCTTATCTTCTGAGTTAAGAATAGAAAAACCTCTATTAAAATCCTTCAATCAAACAGATTGATTTATGGATATATTTTTAGTGTTGCTGACCTTTTTTTTTTTTCAGTGATAAAGCCTATGCTGCTGGTAAACTCCTGTGTGAACGTTTAAAAGAGACTATTCCTAGGCAGTTGTTTGAAATAGCCATCCAGGCTGCCATTGGCAAGAAGATCATTGCAAGAGAAACGTAAGTGAAGCTTTTCTATTCCCCTTGTTTTTTTTCTGTCCATATTTTAAAGATATGTAAAATACAGACTTGTGAAGTCTTACCTAGTTTTATGCATTACAGGACATTGATTTTGCTATAAAGTTGTATTTTCCTTGATATATGCTACTTGAAGAAAAAAACCACATTTGAGCAGTGACTATTGATTAGACATTTAGATTTATACAAAGAAATTGTATTTTTATTTTAGATTGCTTGGGGTCAGAATTGCACTTAGTGGATAAAGTGTAGCTTCCACCACACGTGTCCACTTCCTCTGGCAGTGGAAAAAGTTTCTTACTACTGAAAAAAATCAGCTAGTTGTGGAATACTTTGCTATGAGAGTCAGCAAAAAAATAGCTGATTTGTGCTGTTCCAAAGGAAATATGTTGCAGCTGAACACAAAAATATTTTCCTAGCTTCTTTAAAGTAAACCATTTCCTTGATGTTGTGTTTCTCATCACATTTTTCTATTGCTATTTAAATAGGATTTAAATAGTGGTAAAATAATTAAAGGTCAGAATTCAGGCAGAGGTGCTGTACGAATTTGTTTATACATGTATATACACATTGATGTAACACTGCCTGTGAGTCATAGCAGAAATTCCAGATAAAATGCCAAGACTGTGATTTCTTTATGTACATATTATATGCCCTAAGTGATGTTTCTAGAATTGAAAACCATGAATTATATCTTCTGTTTAAAACTTCATCTTTTGTATACAAAACCTGAAAATGTTATAATGCCAAAGCATCTTACAAAACTAGTACAAAACAACATTTTAACAACTCAAATACTTAGCTTCACATGCAGATGTTCTAATATCTTAAGGTGTATGTGTTATTTTATTTTGCAGGCTGAAACCTTACAGAAAAAATGTTGTGGCAAAATGTGTAGGTTATTTTTTTTCTCTTTTCTTCACATTTCTGACATTTGTAAACCTTAGAGTCCTGCTAAGATGATATGACCCTCTCTTCCTAGATACCCAGCAAAGACATATTCTGTTTGTGCTCCTAAGTGTCTGTGGAATTCTAGGAGATACTTTTTAGCTTTTATTTTAAAATCCAGCTCTTGTAACCTCTTGCTGCAGCTTGAAGAGTGGATCAGATAAAGTAATGGCGTTTTCAGTCACACACTTTGAGTGTCTGTTTCATCTCCTCACCGTTTTCTAATAGTTGTAGGCACACAGTAAATGTGTGTGTGTGTGTACATAGGCATACAGGTAACTTCATGTTTCCTAAACTGGTTTTTATGCAACAGAAGGAAATATAAATGTGCTTCTTTTGAGACTTGATTGTGATTAGACTTCTACTTAGGTTTGCAGTAATACATTGCAATAAAGCTTTAAATGTGCAATAGTTGACTAAGGACAAAACTCAACAAAGTGATTGGAAAACTGTGACACCTCTTATTTAGCTTGGATTTAACTCTCTGAAGTGAACATATTGGAAATATTAAACAAGTGTCCCTTTCTCACAACTGCAGTAGAATTCTGCTAAGCACAGCTGTGCGATGGTATCTGCTCAACAGTATACAAGGGTTTAGGTCATTTTTCTAGATGTAAGCACCTAGTGCTAGTCAAGATGCCACAGTGTATCTGAGCTGGTATCCTGCTCCTATTCCCAGGGGATTTGGATCTAATGTGTTGTCTACTGTCAGCCAGGCTTACAGGAATGTATTTACCTGACAGTTCAACACTCAGTTGTTCAAATTAATGTGCTGATTTGCTTCCTTATTCTTTCTAATTAGTGGCCTTTAGGCCAAACTATTGGGAGTATAAAGTAATCTTTTGTCAAAATATAACCAGCCTTTCTGACTATTTTTAAACCCTTGAGTTTTGTGTGGCTGGAAAGTACTGTAGCTGCAGTTGTAGTTTGGGCTTAGTAAATTTTTTTTTTTTTTTTTACAGTATGGTGGTGACATTACAAGAAGAATGAAACTTTTAAGGAGGCAAGCAGAAGGCAAGAAATTGATGAGAAAAATTGGCAATGTTGAGGTTCCAAGAGATGCCTTTATACGTGTTCTAAAGAGAGAAACTGACAAATAGAGATCAGTGACATCTGATCTTCCAGATCATGTCAGCTTTTTGCAGACAGTAGCAAAGTGAGCTAATATGGGATTTATCACTGTGAGAGGGAACATACTTGAATGTAAATGGTATGAATATAGTATATGTGGGAAGATGAATTGACTTAAAAATGTACATATATTTGTAGATTATTATGAAATTAAAGTTACTTGACTGCATCTAAAAGTTCATATTATATTGTTTTTTCATTTTATTCCACTGTTTTCACACTTTTAACACTTGATATAATTTTGGGGGTTCTTTGCATTGCAAGTCTCTATATATAGAAAGGAACCATATGGCAAAAGGTTATAAAAATAATTTAAAGGTATATATAGACAAACAATGCTGTATTGGTTTGTTTTTTTTCTTTTAAAGTTTGAACTGTTGACATAAAAGGATCAAGCTATTTCCTGTATCACTTTCTGTAAAGTTGCTGTTGTCAGGAAATCGTGATGCTGGGAAACCATATCAGATGAAAAAAACAAAACTTCTAAAATTTACCATGCTGTTTATTTTAAACCAGTTGAAGTGTGTAAGTTTACCATGAGTTCAGCCTAGCTGTGCTCATCTCCAGGGAAATGGTAAGTTCCATATATAAAAACACAGGATTTGTAACTGTTCCACTAGTAAGACCAATTCAGGCCTTAAAAATTTTCATTTAACGTGAAGGTTTGTTTATAGCATATCTTGGTGTAGCTGGTGAAGTTTTATTTATATTGTTTACATACTAAAGTTTGTCAGTGCATCCTCAGTGAAATGCTGCAGTGTAATGTGCATAACATGAGGTTACTTTTGGAAGTATACACAAAGAAATTATAAACATAAGTTAATGACCCTACTATGTACTGTATTTACAACTGTTTACCAAAAGCTTTTGAACTGCGTTTTTGAGCTTCAGGGACTAGTTTTGCTCTTCACAGATCTTAATTTCTTGTTATTAAATATTTATTAGAGAACAAATTGCTAGTCATACCTACTGAAGTACTCAATCAACAGGAAAGTTGGCCCTTAAATTTAGGCTTGTACCTACACTTTAATCATAAGCTGGTTTTATTTCAGCCTGTGTACAAGGAGGAATTGGGAAGATCTTTGGAGGGATGGAATTGAACAGGACATGTTCCCTTTCAACCTGTATTAGTTTCAGAGTACAGAAAAAGGGGACAGGGAATTCTGATACTTTAATGGTTTATTGGGGCTTTTTTCTGTTTGGTTGTGTTTTGGTTGGTTTTTTTTTTTTTTTTTTTTTAATTAGAGGCTGTTTCAGGTGCACTGAAAAACCAAAGATCTGGATGTGAACAAGGTATCTGTATCTTTATTAAAGTACCTAAGCTGCTGCTACTGACCCTGAAGAAAGGATGCTGTGGATAAAGGCTCTCTAACACATTTATTATTTCTCCCCTGTAAAAGCTAGCATTTAAGGAACTAGAGCTGCAGGGATGCATGCTAGGAGCAAAGGAGCTAAAACAACTCCTTGAACTAGACCTACCAGCACTGGTTCTGTACTGAGGAATAAGGCAGAAGCTAAAGGTGAGCTAGACATTATCCAAACAGTAAATCATATCCTTGCTGAGTGACAGACACATCAAGTGTATGTTACCTAATTAAATGAGTTACATAGATGGATAGAGCTGCCTTGAGAATCTGTTTTAGCTTTACTATAGTCACCTGAGGCAGAAAAAAAATACAAACTGTAGTCTTAATTCTGAGAGGACTTGTACGTATATCAGTTTTGAGAACAAGAACTTTAAATGAACTGGTCAGAACCTGTAAAAGTACATGAAGTATTACTTTTTGACACAAAATGTACCTGATTCTGTCCAGTACTTTTTCATTTCCCCCTTTCCTTTGGAAATACTTTAAAACGAGAAGAAGAATAAAATGGTAACCTTGATGTGCTAGGCTAACTTAGAATTTACTTTTAAGTTACTTTTACTCCTGAACTTGAAAATGCTTGCTTTGCCATTACTGCAGAGTAACAGGTAAAATCTTATGCAGCTTAAAGGGTTGACTTGCTCTTAGTAGTTGACAAGTTTGGAAGGTACTCTCCTGAATAAGTGATATTTCATTAAATGATTGGAAGTATCTTAAGCAATGAAATAATGGAAACAATATGGTAGTGCTTAAAAAAATAACATAATATAGCAGTTAAAATGAAAAAATAAATAGTATAACAAGAGAAACAAGCTGGAGAACAATGAAAAACTGCATTAAAAGAGACAATAACAGTCCCAGACCCACTCAAGGACAGACAGGTTCTGCTGTACCAGTATTTAAACCGGCCTGTGTTTGACAGAAGGTCGGGTAGTTAAAAGGGAGAAAGATACTAATTCTGTGATCTCGCACATCTTGAGAACACAAACGGCTTTAATGAGTAAGGGTGCTAGGCAAGGCACGTGACTGAAAGGTGTGCTGGAATAAAGAAAGAATATAGTTTCAAAAGAATTCTCCATTTTGCCACGTGAAGTATGATCAAGATGAAGCCTGATTCAATTCCTTTAATACTAACCTAAACTCATTACTACTTTCAGTTTCACACTTTTTGTAATAGAATTGCTTATAAACTTACTTAGCTGTAAAGTCTAATGGCAAACCTAACACTGTGTTTTGAGTCATACATTACCTGTAACAGCATTCTTCTGAAAAGCAGTCTGAAAAGCAGTTTTTCCACACAGTGTTGCATTATGCTTCAAAAATACACATGCATAAACTCAACCTTAAAGCTGAAAGCCTGTTTTAAATGTGTGGATGGATGTTCAGTGTATTGTTGAGAATTGAAACACTAGGCCCGGCTTCTTACAGTGCTACAGACGGATTCTTCCACGCTTTTGTAATTTCATAGAATCAGAGAACAGTCCAGATTTGAAAGTATCCTGCAAGACCATTTATGAGAAAGGTGAGCCTACATGAGTCTAGAAAAGTTGCCTAGATGAAAGGTGAGCCTACCACATCCCTGGGGAGACAATGATTTGTAATAAAGATTTTGTAATAAAGACTATATCCCTGACATTTAGGTGAAAAGTTAAATTGTTAAAGTTCTGCTTAGTTGTACTTTCTTGCAGTGAGTATTTTTAACAAGGCCTTTCCAAAAAAAAAGTCTTCATCAGTAAACTCTTACCTTTCTCCTTTGGTGCCTAATCACTCCCTGAAACTCTGAAGTATTTGCTCATGACTATATTAGAAATGAAACAATTTTGAAACTTAAGAGATTTATATTTAGGTTTTACTTATATTCAAAGTAGGAAATAACATTCCTTGTAACAGCTCAATGTTTATAATGATCTAATGAAAAAGTGATTAACAGTTGGCTTTAAATGATCATTTGCAGACATTATAGTCCTGTAAATTAAGCCCTTTTCAGGCATTTAATTGTAACATCAGTTATATAATTGACCAGGTACCTCCAGGAAGGAATGCTGAGATTTCTTCCTTATGTATAAAGCTTGATTACCAAAAATATAAAGATCCTAAAGTAATTTGAAGTACATGAGAGGAGAAAGTGCTATTGTAGAAGTTTAATATTTTTATCCGTGGAGCAAGTTGTAACTTCAAAGAATTTGGTGCATTTTTAGGCACTGTTTTTGTATCTTCATTTGCCCGAAATATACAGCAGGACTTGAGATGCCCAGAAACTGTTTAAGACAAATTTAAGGCAACCAAGTGCAAAAGCTCAGTGTACATAAGATATATGTAAACAGAACATTTCATAGTAGAAATTGTACAACTATTACAAGTCCATAGTATTAGCAAAGGGCAAAACCATTCTGCCTAGAGACACAAATGCAAAATGTAATTACACTACCCAAGCCAAAAATTAAGAATTCTGGGAAATGGAAGTTTCATCATCTCTAACATGAGGCAGATGCAATACATTGATGTGCTAGAGTAAGTGCTCTGCTTTTCTCCTCTCTACATAACGTGCAGTCTCTCCCAAGTTTGTTCTTTGCCATTTAGTGATGTCAGCAAACAGCAGAGCTCCAAATGTTAAAGGAAAATGCACAACACAGCAAACAGATGGAATGTGAATGTACAGATATTGGACCTTTTTAAAAATACAGTACCTAGGATTTCCCATTTTAAACAGTTTTCAGCATATTGCATAGCAGTGAACTCATCTGCTACCTAAAACTGTTGCTGCTGACCCACATGGAGTTCCTCTTCAGTCTTCTTTCAGTTTTCTTTCATACTGTACAGTGGGTCCACAAGCTTATTGTGCACATGCATTAAACCTTGGGGGGAAAGCAACAATGCCAGCTTTACATTAGTTATACTTTGTTAACATGTTCTTCTATCCACATTTTTATTTGGAATTTGCTTCACAGTATACATTTAAATAGTTCATTGAAGAGATCAACAATGGCTATTTAAACTAGTTCAGAGTCAGAGACAGCAGATATATTCCTGTATCACTTGCATACTAATGACATATTCAGTATCAGCTAAGCATGGACCAGATATTTCCCTGACAACAGACCCAAAAAACACATCTGGAATACTTCCAAATGAACTGAATATATCTTCCATGGATTAAAAACTGTGTAACAGCAATGCAATTCCCTCACACCACAATTTGCCATAAAAATCAGATGCACACACAGTAAGACTTCGACAGCTTAAGTTCTTCTGCAATCTTCTAGCACTGTGGTGATACTGTCTTTATAATTATCATGTACTTGTGGTCCTAGACAGGCAAAATCAAATTAAATTATCCAGACTCTTAGTGCAGACTCAATTTCAGCAGTTCAACTGTTTCCTGTTGTAGCTGGGCTTTCTCTTTCTTTCTATACAAGTCCTCCATAGCTATGATTAGGGGGGTTATTTTTTTTCCTCTTCAACTGCTTTAATTCTGATAAATGCTGAAGTGCAATTAATAAAAAAGATGCTTCCTTCTTAACTTTGCTATAACTTAGTAAAAATGTTACCTACATCTAGGTATGTATGACATTGGATCACTGGCAGGTTTTTAACCTCATTTCACCTTGAGGACTAATAACAGTAATGATCAGTGTTCACAATCTGCAAAGTAAAAGTCCATCTTAGTATTGAACTAAAGATTTAACTTCTAAAATTAAAATATGCACTAAACACTAAAAGTAATTTTCTTAAAAACCGTGAAAGAAATTTCACAGTATGGCATATTTATTATCTATGGCAAAGAATATTCAAATACCTTTGCTACATGATGCAGCTGGTGGCAACCTTGGTGTCACTGCAGCAACATGAAATTTGAGTTAACTATAATCTAAGGTCATTACTGTAGGTAATGTAGGTAAAAATGCATCTTATGCAGCATCTATTACTAATCACTATGTGATGATTTAATATAAAATACAGATGTCAGATCAAGTGTAATATTTTTTCAGTTTAACAGTGACAAAAACTTAAATATACATTTGACATAAAAGTCGTTTGTCCAGAAAGAGTAACAGCTGCATATACTATACAAATTAGAAACGTGTTTTGAGCTTTAAAACATTTAACTTCCTACCAATATTTTCCTATTCTAAAAAGGGGAAATGAAATGATTATCCACTTCCTAGATGCATGAAAAATGGTTTCAAAGTATAGCTTTTGTCATACTTAATGAAGGATACTTAAATCCTGTTAGTGAAAATGTTACAGGAAAAACAGTGAGAAACAAAAGATTTTTTTAAAGGAATGCACCAGACTTGCTAGATGCCAAAACAATTACTTCAATGGAAAGTCCCACTGGATATTCAAGTATGCTTTGAATAAACAGATTTCTGCACACAGGTTTAAGAGGAGCATGTTTAAGTATGGAAAAAACTATCCTGAATGAACTTATCTGCAGATAAATCAGTAAATTAAAAATTCATTTTCTGTTTCATTCTTCAAGAAAGTTGCAAGTAAGACTATAAGCACACTTGATAATTTTAGCCTATTAGAGGTTTTCAGAAAGTTAGAAAAAATGGGATAGGTTAATCTGTTTACCAGACAGTGTAGTACATCATCATAAAACAAAAAAAAAAAAATGCAGTTTCATAATGAAAGTTTTAAGTGGTGAAAAATCTCCATAAATCACTACCATGAATAGCAATATTAAGAACTACCTAGCTTCCCTAAGAAGTCTAACCTGAAGATCAAGATTTAGAAATAATTTGAAATTTGACCCACACTGACTTCTTCTCCATCTTAAAAGGGGAAAAAATCTCACTGATTTGAGAGTAGGTAAAATTAAGTAAGTTTAAAGTAAACCATCTTTTTAAAAGTTCTATTGCTGTGTATTACAGGGTAAATACAGTGACACAATAGCACACATTCATAAATTGTAGCCCTTGATGTTTTTTAAAGCAATGTTCAGTGTCATTTATATTTAGTGATTCTACATTAGGTTTGTGTTTCCCAAGCAAAGCCTCTGCTTATGTAAAATACAGGATAATATTTAAAACTTATCCAAGCAATTAGAGAAGTTTATCTTTGAAAACAACAGTAAGTGTTATCTAGCAATGTGATACAAGAAAAGACTAATCCTCCCTCCTACCCCACAAATACATAGCAGAGAACAGGATATTGAAAAATACAAAATTTACAAGCTGGCCACAAGAGGTATCAGGATAAGTATCACAGAAATGTCCAAATTGCAAACCAGTACTTATATGAGCACTGGTGATATAATGCTCTATAAAAGAATTTAATAAATGACAGTCTTGATCTCTGATACCTCAGATACTACAGGTACCCATGCTAGTGAGAACAACAAGTGAGTCACACAATTGCATGTCCTGTGCTAGTACAGTCAGGAGAAAACTACTTTTCTCAGCTTCTACTGTCTCAGTCAAACAGAATTCAGTCTAGGAAGTCTCCATTACTATCAAATATCCTGACTTTAAGTTTGCCCCAATATACCTTCTACAAATACAAAAAACACACACAGTAAAAGGGTGCAATGTTTTCAAAGGCAGTATAGATTGTTATGCTAATTGCACATGAAAAATGTTCTCAGGTGGCTTCAAACTCTGTATCACAGTTTACTAGACATCACATTAAAGCATATAGCAAAAGCAGCATGGAAATGTATCAGGATTAATAAATGTATTAAGATTTTTTTTTAATTAATCTTTCCAGTATACTTAAGATCTGTATTCTGGAACACCAGATTGCTGCTGTTTAAAGTTAAAGATTACTAAATTATTGTTTCAAACTGAAAGCAAAGGAAATACTCTTCCCAAGTAGATTTGTTTGGAATGTAGGTAGCACAACTTATGCCTCCTGGCAATTTTCCAAACACAAGAAATAAGTTAATATTTATATTTTGAATATATAACATTATAATTAGTGAGTGCAAAGTGTTGGAATGCTCAGATTTAAATCAGTATAATTTCAAAGCTGTCAGTTTTGTGTAAACGTGACCTCTGATTCAGTGCTCACCTTTAAAGTACTTCACAGTTTTAACTCTTAGTTCTAAAGTAGCGTCTTCATCACACACAAAGATAGTGCGAGGGTGTTGTTGGAAAGCAGAAACTGTCCACATATGATTGACTCCTTCTTCAATTGCTTTGTACAATGCAAAAGCCTTATGTGCACCTGTTATAAGAATCATTACCTGCAAAACAAAGGTCTCTTTACTTTCAATCCTAGTATCAATACCAACTTATTTTGAAAACACACATGCAACTAGAACTAAATGAGTTCTTACTTCTCTAGCATCCATCACTGTACCCACACCAACTGTTAGCGCCATAGTTGGTACTTTAGATAAGTCTCCATCAAAGTATTTAGCATTTGCCAAAATGGTGTCCATTGCTAAAGTCTTTAATCTTGTTCTTGAAGACAAACTTGATCCGGGTTCATTGAATGCAATGTGGCCATCTGGACCAATGCCTTTTCAAAGTTAAAAAAAATAAATCATTCCAGACCTGAGAGTCAACACATATCCTCAAACATTGTAAATGAATAAAAAAGGGCTCATCCTTTCCTTTTGATTCCCCATTTTCAACAAAAACTTACTTAAGTCATTAGAAACTTGGACACCAACCATTCTGGTTTTGGAATTTATACTGATTCTTTGTTAGACACAGAACTTCCTTACACAATAATTGAAAAATCTGGGGTTTAGTCAAGTCATAAAAATAGTGATTAAAGAATCAGTGTATGTGCTTGAATTGTACCTAACCATAGAGCATTTCCTCATACCTCCAACAAACAGATCAATCCCCCCTGCTTCTTCAATTTTCTTTTCAAATGCATCACATTCCGCCTGTAAGTCTGGTGCGTTCCCATCAAGGATATGAGCATTATTCGGATCTATGTCAATATGCTTAAAAAAGTTATTCCACATATAGGAGTGATAGCTCTCTGGATGATTTCTGGGAAGCCCTGAAATGATTTATAGTGAAATTACTATATGACAAGATTTAAAACAGCCTTACTTCTAGTCTGTATGTAACAGATGTAGATACATGCAAGGCAAACCTGAGTCAAATAAAGCAAAATTTGAAACTACATCAAGAAGAAACGTTTCCTGTTGGCACGTACAAAGTAACTGGTTTACATTCCCTCCACATACATCTTATCCCAGAGTGTAAAGTCTTCAATAGGAATGCAGTCCCAGTATTACATGACAACATAATTTCTGCAGAAGTACTGTGAAGCACTGGATTTAGCCCAGTGTTTATTTTTGCATTTTTGTAGATAAAGGAACAGAGAAAAGTGCTGGGACACCAGTCCAATATAGGAATACAAACATATTAGACTAACCTGGTACTTTGACAAAGTATTTAATAGTTTTTATAAGGAAAAAAAAATAATAACAGTACAGTATGTTCTCAAATAATAGCACATCTTACCTACATATTCATCCATGTTGAAAGTCTTTACATATTTGAAAGAGAGATCTCCATTTTTGTGATATTCTATCAGCTTTTTGTAGCATCCCAAAGGTGTACTCCCTGTTAAATAAAAATTTTCTACTGTTCAGTGTATCTGCACATTTTCCATGTATTTAAATGTTTTCACAGTCAAATTTTGCTACAGTGCTTTTCAACATACAAGCAGTCTCCTGTTTCTCATTTAGTATTTATCAGTTTCTCAAACTATCACAACTTTTCACAGAAATCAAATCCGTATTTAAAAAAAAAAGTTAGAATATTACCAAAAATACTTATGTTCTTTTAAATACTGTATCTGCTACCAGTGATACAAACATTGTTCTAGGCTTAGTTATTTACAAAGACTTTGAATAAAACTTGCCTGTTGGTAGACCAAGCGTGAAGTATCTTCCTTGACTTGGCTTGAACTGGATAATACGATTACAGATGTATTTGGCTGCCCATTCACTAGCCTGATCATAATCTTCAAGAATTACTAGCCTCATTATGGCAGTGAAGAACTTGTATGATAAAACAAACTTAAACCTGGAGAGAATGTTGTAGTTTTAAAAATAAGCACCACATAAGTAGTTGTAAAACTCTTAGATTACGGAGGAGATAAAAAAAATCATCTTCCATACCAATGACTTGGATTAGCATACCATATTCTTGCAGTCCTAGTTCAAGCTGGACAATCAAGAGAATTGATTGTCCAGAATCCAAATGATAGATTGCAGCCAAAATATTTATTAAATTCAGAGATTAATTTAAACAATTAATAGGAAAAAGCTAAAACAAGATGAGAACAAGCCATTTTGAACTTCAATATTTTTGTTGTTACCATGAGAAAAGAGGAAATACTTAAATACCAAGATTAATTTCTGTTTCTTATGACCAGCTGAATGCCTACAACTTCAAAAACAGGACCCAGAGTAATCCCATGTTCCTATAATCAAAATACCTAATTGGGATTAAATTTTCACTCCCATTCTAGCTCCTTAACAATGCTTCAGTAAGTTTATTAATCTGCAAAAAAAAAAAAAAAAGTTAAAGCATTAGAGATATTTGAAATGTTCACAATTCACAGGAAAAAATACTCACAGAAATTTAAAAGGCTTTGAGTGCAATTGTGTCAACTTTTAAGATTAATAGCCAGAAAACAAGCTTGGTTGCTAGAAGCATACAAGCATCTCCTGCATTTAAGTGAAACTTATTTTCCATGAATTTCTGCTTAACAGAGTCCGGTAATTACACCAGAAAGACTGAGGCTCTTTCCCCAGTTCGGGATGTGTTTCTCTTCTTTTCCCATGTCTGGGTGTGCTCGGCATTAGCCAGAACACAACACAGTTGCCAGAAGCCTAGGGCCACCGGTGTGACAGACCACACTGCTTTTAGCTGACCCAAAGTGAGTGGCTCTTTCAAAACAAATATGAACTTAAGTACTTAACAGGGTACCATGTTTGGCCCACTAAAGAAGGACGAAAGTGATCATCACCGTGGGCTGCCTGTGCCGCTCCATCGCCCTGGACAGCTGAGCCGTGACAAGTCAAACTCACCTTTGCCGAGGAAACACTATTCGCACATACCCAAGAGAGTAAACATACATCCCCGAGAAGGAAAAGCTGGCCAGCAGGAACAGACTTTAGGCCGGTTTTATAAAATCCCGGCAATTTTACGCTGGGAACACGAGGATGCTCTCAAGAGCAGGGACCCACGGACAGCAGCAGAACCACCACGAATTTTCTGCAAAGGACACTTTTTTTTTTTTTTTTTTTTTTTTTTTTTTTTTTTTTTTTTTGGCGATGGTGGGGTGATAAACCTATACTGGCAGAGGAAGAGACCTGCAGCCGGAGCGCCGCCGGCACAGAGCCCCGGGTCCCCGCGGCCTCCCCTTCCCGCCCGCGGGCACCCGCACGGCCGGCGACAGCGCGCCCTGCCCGGCCCCGCTCACCCGGGACAGCTCGCGGCGGTCACAAGCGGCACCAGGACGAGGACGAGATGAAGCGGAGGAGGAGGAGGAGGAAGAGGAGGAGGAGCAGGAGCAGGTGGACGGGAACCGCCGCCCGCCCCGCAGCTCCCGCCCCGCCGCCTCCAGCGGAACCCGGCGCGCGACCCGGAAGCGCCAGGCGCGGACGGGAAATGGGCTCCTTTGGCCGTGTCCGTTTCCGGGCCTGTGCGTCCGGGAGCGAGGGAGCGCTCGGCCGACCCCAGCCGAGGGGCCCGGGAGCTACGGGGGGCTCGGGGCGCTCCAGCCTGGAGCACGGCTGTGCTCGAGAGCTCCTTTGCAGCCCCTCTGCTGCGGAGCACATTTTGATCTTAATGGAAAAAGGTTCCCCTATAACCTAAACGTTTGCATGATTCAGCTGCAAAAGCTGTGCGTAGTTACTGGAGAAAATTAATGAGGGAAAGCATCAACGTCTTGGTGAATCACAGGCTGACCATAACTCGGCAGTGCCCTTGTGGGCAGGAAAGGCAGTGGTGTCCTGGGGGTGCATCGGGAACAGTGGCCAGCAGGGCGAGAGGGTGATCCTGCCACTCCAGTCAGCCCTGGTGAGGCCGCATCTGGAGTGCTGTGTCCAGTTCTGGGCTCCTCAGGACAAGAAAGGCAAGGAGCTACTGGAGAGGGTCCAGTGGAGGCCGCAAGGATGATGAGAGGTCCTGAGCATCTCTCTTGAGGAGAGGCTGCAGGAGCTGGGCCTGTTTAGTGTGCAGAGGAGAAAACTGGGAGGGGGTTTTGTCAGTGCATGTAAATATCTCAGAGGCTGGTGTCAGAGGATGGTGCCAGACCCTTTCTGGTGGTGCCCAGCGACAGGATGAGGAGTAATGGCCATCAAGTAAAACAAGAAGTTCCACCTTGATGTGAAGAACTTTTTTACCTTGAGAGTGGCAGAGCACTGGAGCAGGCTGCCCAGCGAGGTCATGGAGTTTCCCCATCTCTGGAGACGAAAAACCTACCTGGACACATTCCTGTGTCACTTGCTCCAGGTGACCCTTGCCTCAGCGGAGGGGGGGTTGGACCCGATGATCTCCAGAGGTCCTTTCCAACCCTAGCAATTCTGTGATTCTCTTTTTGCTTTAAAAGCAGTCAATTCCACAGCCTTAACTAAGCTATAATTAAACAGGTGTGGGGTGATAGATCTTGATGTGTGGAAAGGGCTAGTAGTCTGAAAGGGTGGTGCTTCAGACTGGAGTGGGGAAACTGGAGTAGGAGGGTGAGCGAGCCACATAATTCTGATTATATGTGTATGCACATACTTACAGGCTTCACTGAGGCCTTACCATAATAGAAGACCAGGACAAATCTGTTTACTGGGCAGGAGCATAATTGTCTGAGGGAAAACATGATTGAAGGGTAAAACAAGGGAAGCTAATAAAGGGGAGTGTGTGTTTAAGAAAAAATAAATCTAGGGTCATACATGAGCATAATGATACTTTTTTTTGGCAAGACTGAGTTTAGCTCAGTTTGTTAGAGCATGATGCTAGTAATGCCAAGGTTTTAATGTGGGTTTAATCCCCATATAGGTCTTTCATTTAAGACCCATCCATGCAGATCCCTTCCAACTCAGCATATTCTGTGATTCCATGAGCCTGTCTAGCAAGGTTTAGAAAGATTGAGAAATACTTTGCCAAGGGCATGAAAGGTGTGTTTGCAAGCTTGTGAGGGAAAATATGTCTTTCTGAGGTTTCTGGGGCTTATCAGGCAAGCAATAAAAATACCTTTTGTTTCAAAACTGGCCTTTTATTTGAATTTAGCTTTCTAATATAAACAATTTTAATTCATTCATGTTCTTCTGATAAAGTCTTTCGCTCAGAAATTTTACCAGGTCCTAAAGAATAATGTTTTGCACCATTTCTTGAGTCATGCTCTGAGCCTCTGCTGCTCTCATTGTTTTGGAGTATACTTGCAGTGGAAGTGACTTTCAGATTCTATGTAGCAATCTAAGTTTTGCCTCTAGATTTCAATTCTCTTTTTTTTCCTACATCTGTGGACTGCACATAACACCTCCCTGGTAATCTACTTCTGCATACAGCAGACTAGTTAACACATTTATTTGGTATTACTGCACACCCAGGTACCTACAGGCCTGAAATCACACCCCTTCCCCAAAAGCTCTGTTGGTTTCCACAACTTGAAAATTCTCTTTTTTTTTTTTTTTTTTTTTTCATCACTGCAGAAGAACTCTTAAAATTCAAGTAATAGTCTCCCCCTTGTTGCATATTCTCCAGGGGGTCTGAGAATATATGGTGTACTGTTCCACACTCAGTGGAACTTGTCCTTTATCCTACTGCCCCTAAATTTGGAACAGCAGCTTGTCTGTTGCCTTTTAGCAAACTTCACAATGCTATCAACTGTTTCTATTAGATAAACAAATTCCCTGTCTTTTGTGAACATCTTACTCTCATTGTTTGTATGCTAATACTTAGGGAATGATTTTCCAAGTAATTCTTCAGATTTTCCTTTCTAATTAGTAGCAGATGAAAAATGCTCTATATGCACTGAACACTGTAGCTAACGATTACTAATTAAGATGCTGCTAAAAAAAACCCTTAGTTCCTTATTACATTTTATTGAGTAGCATAACTAGAGATTTCAAAGTCTCACAGTTATTTATTATAAGTATCTGTTGCTTTTGGAAACAGTCTTTCTGTGACTTTTTTTTGTTTTGTTTTGTTTTCTAAATGGCCCCTTCTTTTAAGTATTAATTTATTTACTGTACTCAGGGTTATCGGATTTGTATACATCTGCTATGATCAGATTGCTTTTTTAAAACCTGTGTTTAAGTAACTGTGAACTTAAACTGTATGTACTTCAATAGTACCCAAACTACGTTGAGTTTTACCTGACGAGGACCACCTCAATTTCACATGAATCCAGACTTTTAACAAGCTAGCTCTGTTCCTTCAGATTCCATCTGATTTAGCTGCAAGAACAAAGGATCCTGAACAAAGCTGGGACCTGCGAAGGAAAATTACTCATATGGATGTTGACATGTAGGAAAGACTCTGAGAACAAAACAAAAAGGTTGCAATGAAAATACTTGCCAAGGCATTAAATGCAGAGATTGAGAAACAAGTAATTGCTGAAAAGACTTAAAAAAATATACTCACTCTTATTACCTTGCTGAATTAAACACTTCTATTAGTCTGGCTGAGGTGGGATAATTTTCCCATAGTATCTCTCACAGTGCTGTGCTTTGCATTGGTAGCTAGAAGGGTGTCAATAACACTCCAGTGTTTTGGCTGCTGCTGAGTAGCCCTCCACAGCATCAAGGCTGTCTCTCCAACATTCCCCCTAGCCAGGAGGCTGAGGTGAGCAAGAGCTTGGGAGGGGACACAACCAGGACAGCTGACCCACATATTCCGTAATGTAAGATATCTGCTCAGATACAACATTTAAGAGAAGGCTGGAGAAGGAAGGGTGTGGGGAAGAGAGAGCCAGGTATTTGTTATTAATGATGTTTGTCTTCCAAAGCAACTGGTACACACACTGAAGCCCTGCTTCCTGGGAAATAGCTGGACATCACCTGCTGATGGGAAGTAGAGAATAAATCTTGTGTCTTCATTTGCTTCCATGCACAACCTTTTTTTAATCAAACTGCCTTTATCTTGATCCATGAGGATTTTGTCCATCTTCTTTTCTCCCACACTGTCCTACAGAGAAGGGGAGTGATAGAGGGGCTTGGTCAGCACCTGGTGTCCAGCCAGGGCCAACCCACCATAATTCTGCTGTGTAACACCTGTGCAATCAAGCATAAAGATACAAAATAACACAGCAGCAGAGCCCTTTTAGGTGGTAACTGTGTGGGGAGAAGGGGAAAAACTGCAGTGAAGTTTTTTTATTTTTTTCTAATTTTCAGAACTCTGAAAGAATGTGAAGACAGTGGTTGTTACCCCTGGTAGTTCATTTAATGCCACAGGGTCAACAGTCTGCTGTTTTCCTGCCATTAAAGCAGACTGAATTTCTGCTAACTTCATTTCTTTCCTGGACATAAGCCTGAGGGGACCAAATCCACTTGGCAGCTTTGCTTATTTCTCGCAAAGACTGAAGATAGTTTCACATGTGCATTACATCCCTGTACTTGTCACAGCTTTCTTCAACACTTCACTGGTTAGATCTCACCACATTTCTATCAGCTGGGGGGTACATGACATATGATGTCTTTTGGGTTGTGTTTTATGCAACCAGCCCAGGAGTACCATTTCCCAGTGAAAGAGGAAACATGATATTCTGTGATGCCAGGACTGTGTCAGCAGATGCACAAATGAAGCACCTAGCTAATATTTAGCACCGTCTTAACTTTCATAGGCAAGGCTTTGAGTCAGTTTGTGAAGCTCTATGCAGTAACAGATACATATCCTATGCTTTTGTTTTCTGTATTTGTTCTTGCAATGTGTTGGAGCTTCCTACATGGATTCTGGTGGAGTCTGTACCAAGACAGTCACTCAGTTCCAGCTGGTTCTGAATGTAAGGGTTGGTTACTACAGAGTAAACAGTAGAGGTGATGAGAAGAGTTTATTGTACAATCACCCTGTTACCTTTTGCTGGTGAACTTTTCAGTTCTTCTGAGAGTAAGGGTTCAGTGTGGGAGATTGCTGCTTGGTACTGCTTCATTTTGCCATGTAGAGAGATCTGATGCTGACCATTTTCCTGTGTGCCTGAAGTACCGTGCTGTTTCTCTGCAAGTCTCTCTGTCAGAACAAGCAGGCAGAGGTGCCTGCTACATTGCCTCCATATCAGATCATTCCATTTTACCGATGTGTCAGCTGTGTCACAAGTATGGGTACACTTATGGATGGTTGGCTGTGCCCCTGCAGTGTGGAACATCTTGATGTATGCAGGGGTGTTGAGAGAAATTTCTGATAGTGCTCTCAGCTGCTGTTAAAGCCTGTTCCTTTCAGAGTACACAGTTTAGACTGGGCACAGAAATATACAGGATGTGTTTAATACTCCATGATACTCCAGATGTGCAGATGGCAAATAGGTTCCCTGTTTTTGCAGCCAGGCCATTCTATGCCAGTCAGTTGAGTGCTTAGGCTTGTTTCCGGGTATATGTTATTTGTGAGTGTCAAGAAACTTTGTAAGTCCTTAGTGCTTATGAAAATATTCTCATTTGACTGTGTTTGTGCAAAACTAAACCGGGATTTAAAGATTCATGCTAGGTATTTGCAGATGTTGGGAGCTAACCAAAGAAGTCAGTAAGTGTCAATAAGCACTTGAAAAGAAAATAATGTTGCATCTCATTTAAGATTGTTGCTTTTTTGGTGCAATTGACTTTGCCTTTTGCATTTTCTGTTTTCATAAAAGTTTGGAGAGATCAGTTATAAAACATATTCAAGAAATGTAATTTGGACCTATTATCACTGTACTGAGTAAACGTTTCAAACATCAGCTTTGGGTTTGTTTTTTTTTAGCCCTTTTACTCTCCAGATGTTGCTGTTTGGGCACGGTGACTGCTGGGGCTGCGCGGCGCGGGGCGATGGCGCGGCGCGGCCGCCAGGTGGCAGCCGCGGCCCGCGCGGCCCTGCGCCCGGAGGTCCTGGAATTCCCGGTGTTCCTCGCTCTGGCCGCCGCCTGCCCGCCTTCCGACAGCTGCCGTCAAACACTCAGAATCGCCTTTAGACTCCTTGCAAACATAAATGAATTTGTATCTATATGTAAAACACTCCAGTAAAGTGGGATTCATATCTTGTTTTTTTTACAGTTGATTTCTTTCACACACATAGAAATTTATTTTTGGGAACTCTGCTGGTGTCCTCTGCTGTGGGGGCCATGCTTTCTGTCTAGGCTGAGGCATGGCTCGAGCAGATCAGAAATATATTTACACCTACCTTGGAGAATGTACAGCGAACTGCTGATGGGTGTTTGTCTGGACACACTTGGTGTTTTCTGTGCTACTATTTTAACTACAGACTTTTTCAGTCTACACACACTTGTCTGCAGCAGCCCACTATCAAATAGATCTTAGAAAATGGTTATCGCACTGTGCAGCTGCTGAAGTGTGGGTCCTGCCTGGGTCACTTTTCCAAAAGGGAAGATAATGCTTCTTGCCCAACCTGGGGATGTTACAAAAGAACACCCATTTATAAACACTTTTTCTCTCTTAGTGCATTACTGACTGCTTTTTTGGTGTGATTTTTGTGCTTATATGAGGACTTAGAGATCTCCTATAGAAATGCAAGTGTGTTGCTGTTCCCACCTATTCTACCCCTATCCTGGAACCAGTCAAAACTTCCCTCAAACTTTGGCACTGGAAAGCACTCATCATTCTCATCAACCTTTTAGTATAATTTTGAACTAAGAGAGATAAATTGTAACAAAGTTAAACAGTCCCTTTAGAAATGTATTTATATATCTTAAAACTACCTTAGCTTTGGCAGTTATGTGATAAATGTGGGATGAGAGACTATTCTGGTGACAAAGCCTCCAGAAAGTATATTTTATTATACCAAACTAATGGTTTGGCACATATATATGTATGTGTGTGTGTGTGTGTGTGTATGAGTGTAAAACACTTTGTTATTTTATTTGACTTGTCAGAGCTCTGTCGCCACCTCTCAAGCCAAGAGGATGGTGATCAGCAGCAGAGGAGGTGAAGATTTGTCCCTGGCTCTCTAACATTGTATCCTGTATTTCTTTAAGAATGTCTGTGTAGAGTCAGGCTTTCCAAATGCATATTCCTTTTTTAAGATCTAAAAATATACAAAATGCAACCCATTTACTTCAAAACCTATAAAATCTATTCATACTCTACAGGTGGAATAATACTGGCACAGAATTTTAAAAAATGTCTTAATTCACCTCAAGGTCAGTGCAGTTTGTGAAAGGAAATACATTTTTGGTTGACATTACCTTTGGTTTTAACTGTTGTTTATAGCAGACACTCGAGCAAGCTTGAAACTGTGCCAGGATCTGACTTAGACAGGCAGAGCAGGCAGAAAGTATCCAGCACTCCAGCATCTCCTGCATCTTCCAGGGGCACATGGGGACAAATCAAATAGTCACAAAGTAGAAAAAGCTGAAAAACACAGGAAAATATTTAGGATGGCTAATGTTTGCTGAGCTTTCCTGACATTCAGGGTTGCGCCTGCAACAATTTGACAAAAGCAGTAACCTCTCTCCCTGTGGGTGGGGATGTAAGGGTGGCACAGGCGATCCAAATTAGGGACTTAGGGTGTCACTGCTCTTTGGTTAAGGGTTTGCACACAAGGCTTTATGAGTTTGCCTCTCCATGCTCAGTGTGGCACCCTTAAACATCACACTCTTTCCACCTTCCTCTCATGGTCTTTCCTTGCTGAGGTTTTACAGTACTTGATGTCCTTCTCTGGCAGGAAGGATGGGGTCTCTCCTAGTCTTCGTTTAACGATGTAGATAGAAGCTAAAGACAGTTTTCAGTGAGTAATTTGCCTAGCTACCTATAAAACTAGTCTTTTTCATAGGCAATGTTTATGACAATGGCCCATTTCAGTTAATTTGTATGTTATCAGTGATTTGAATGTTTTGTTTGTTAGTGGAAAACATGGACTTTGTGCTGAACTCCTTTCAGAAGTTTCAGATTGGTGGGTGCCTGGGTGTAGTGGGACAATAGCCAGTATGTGGGGAGCTGTTTTCTTCAGGCTGCTTTCTGCCCTAGAACTCCCCAAGGATGTTTAGATCATGCAGAAAACAGGCTACAAATTACCTGCTGTGGCTTCCCCTAGGGGAGGGCAGGTACTATGAGAAAGTACAGGGTATACTCTGGGAGCTGGGATGACCAGTGGGTTTGTGAAATATTTGAAGAATTTGTAGACCCAGGCCTGACTTATGATGCAATGTAAGCTGTGGTAAAACTCACTGCTATGTTGATCCTGCTCTCACCTTAGGGAGTTTTACCTTGGAAGGACAGGGACCTCTGCTTGTGGCCATAAGATTTAATAGAAAACAAGGTGAGGCAGGCTCAGGACAGGTCTTAACATGTGGCAGTCAGGCCTGTACTGATTATTTGCATAAGCATATTTGGCTTTTTCAAGACGTTTTCCTCTTTTCACCTATGCAGAGCAGAGATGTGAATTATAAATGGTGCACATTTGTGAGTGATGGTAGCAAAAACTTTCAGAAACATTTCTTGGCTTCATTTGCTTTAAAATTCAATAAATTAAAAAGAAGTCTTCCAGTACAATTAATCTCTAAATTTTATTAGCCTTATTTCTAGAATGACTGTCCTCCTGCAATAGCAATAAGCTTTTGTTTCTAATTGCTTGTTGTCACATCTCCACCTCTCTACTCTTCATACCTCTGGTAAGGTTAAAAAGCCTTAGCAGGAAATAAAAAAGCATGTTAATGTTTGTGATTCCATGAGGCAGATGAAAGTAGGGTTTGCTCTGAATATGAACGATGGTTGCAAATAGTGATTTTTAGGTGGTGGTCTGATTTGTGGCTGGACCTGTTGGAACTTGCACATGGCACCTTGGGCTGCTTGCACTCTGAAATCAGTCTCATGCCTGTGTTGTTACAACTGACATCTGTTTCAATAACCTGCAGCCAATGTTCCCCATGAGTTCCCGTAATTGCTGCTGGCAACTGACACAGCCAGATTATGTCTAGGAGTAGGTGCTCCTGCTGATTTCAATTTAGGCAAGGCATGAATCCACAAACAAGAAGCCACAAACGGTTGGAAGGAGTCAGCTCATAACTGATTCACTGATGTGTGGTAGGGGTGTACTGAGAACAAGTCATGTGGGTGGTTTTTTGCATACAGATGGCCACTTGCTTAAAGAACACCTTCTCTGATCATTCTGGAGGTATGTCAAATGCTCTTTCACTAAGAATAAGGGACAGTTGCCTCCATCCTTTTAGCTGCTTCTAATTCAAAAACTATGCTAAATTCCTCTTCCCATCATAGAACCTACTGGGCTGGATGGATCTTTGCTTTGATCCAAAAGCATTGTATTCTTATGAAACCTTTAACTATAAAATTAAAATATAATTATAAATATTATATTTTATTATATAGAATTAATATGATTATATAAAGTTAATATTTAATTAGGAAATTAAAATTTGGTTGTCTTAGAGTTTATCTGCAGATGAGGAACATTCCTGACACAGAAGAAGCCAGCTGAGAGGAAGATACTGTTGGTTAATGCCATGGAAAAGCAGTGGAAGCTGGAAATACAAAGAAAATCTGAGAGAGCCTAAGAGAAAAGTGAAGATGGGCTTGTGGGAGAGAAACGAGAGATACAGAGAAGGTGATAAAGAGGAAAAATATGGTTTTACTGACTCCAAAACACAGAACCCATTCTGCATGAGTTGGGTTTCATTTCTGTGCACAGTGATCCAAAACAATTTTGTGTGAGTGTTTAAGTTACTCTTTGCAGGTTTTCAGACGTGCACATGCATTTAATTTGCAAAGCCTTTTACCTGTACAAGTTTAACTGTGCTTCTTGAACTAGCCCATCTCATTTAAATGAATTTCCCCCCAAAAAACTCCTCTTTTTCCAGTTCACCCTTCTGTTTCCCCATTAAAGACCAAAATGCTGTGATTTCCTTTCCTTCCCCAATTCCCAGCTTAAATGCCTCATACCTCCACCTGTCTCCAAATTCATAGGGCAGATGGTCTACATGGTTTTTAGGGCAATTGGTGTATACTTCAGCAAGAGGCAATGGGTTGGCAAGAGACCCTCCAAATCTGAAACTCCTCACTTGAGTCCCAACTGCTGAGACCCTGGTAAAGCAGTGGAATTGGGGCAAGCAACACCTAAACAGTTACACATTTCACTGCATAGTTCTGAGAGGCACTGCCTTTCCTGAGTATCTCCTAGGTTGGGAGACACCAAACTTTTGGCTTGGAAATTCCTCTGATGATCCTCCAGTGCATAGGATCACAAAGATATGTTATGCTGTGCTATTTAAGCATGTAAGTTTATTTGGACAGTAATTGTGATGTAAAATTCTGATTCAGGGGAAGGCTTGTCAAACCATTTGTAATTTATATTGCCTGTCCTACATTTTGAGTTTATCCATATTATTTATATGGAAATAAACCGAAAAAAAAGCCCCAGGCAAGGAAATGTTGCTGGCTTTTACCTTTTTTTTTTCTTCCTTTCAGAGTAATTATTGTTATTTGGGAAAAATTTGCTTTTTTTTTTTTTTTTTTTTTTTTTTTTTTTTTTTTTTTTTAGTGAAAAGAAAAATTGCTTGTGCATCTTATTTTTCTTAATTCTGGCACTTGATGACCTGAAATATGTTCCATGAAAGACCATTTTACTCACATAATCATAGGATCATTAAGGTTAGAAAAGACCCCTAAGATCATAAAGTCCAACCATTAACTTGACACCGTCAAGTGCACCACCAAACCATGTATCTAAGCTCCACATCTAGGTGTTTTTTGATTACTTGTAGGGGTAGTGATTTCACCACTTTCCTGGGAAGGCTGTTTCAATGCTTGGAAACCCTTTCAATGAAGAAATTTTTCCTGATATCTAATCTGAGCCTGCCCTGGCAAAACTTGAGCCTGTATTCTAATTTAATCACTTTTTACCTTGGAGTAACCTCCATTTAGGTAGTTGTAGAAAGTGATAAGGTCCCCTCTGAGCCTCCTTTTCTCCAGGCTCAACAGCCTCCACTCCCTCAGCAACTCCTTGTAAGACTTATGTTCTAGGATGTTCACCAGCTCCACTGCCCTTCTCTGGACATGCTTCAGCACTCAATGTCCTTCTTGTAGAGAGTGGCCCAGAACTGAACACAGGCTTCAAGATGTGACCTCACCAGAGTCAGGGGGCCACCACTGCCCTCGTCCTGCTGGCCACACTATTTCTGGTACAGGCCAGGTGCCATTGGCCTTCTTGGCCACTTGAGCACAGCAAACTTGTGTTTAGCCAGCTGTCAACCAGCATCTCCAGGTGCTTTTCTGTTGAGCAGCTTAACAGCCGTTCTTCCCCAGGTCAGTAGTGCTGCAGGGGGTTGTGACCCAAATGCAGAGCCTGGCACTTCACCTTGTTGAGCCTCATACAATTGGCTTCAGCCCATCAATCCAGCCTGTCCAAATCCCTCTGTAGACCCTTCCTACCTTCCAGAAGATCAACAATCCCACCCAATTTGGTGTCATCTGCAAACTGACTGAGGATGCCCTTGAGAGCCCCATCCAGATCATCAGTAAAGATACTGAGCAGGACTGGCCCCCAACACTGAGCCCTGGGGAACATCTCTCATGACTGGCTGCCAGCTCCATTCACCACCAGCAATGGCCCAGCCATCTAGACAGTTTTTACTGGTGAACAGTGCACCCATCAAAGCCATGAGCAGTTTCTCTAGGAGAATGCTGTGGGAAATGGTGTCAGAAGGTTTATTAAAGTCCACATAGACATCTACAGCCTTTCCTCATTCCACTCAGCATGTCACCTTGCCATAGAAGGGGATCAGGTTGGTCAAGGAGATCCTGCCTTTCACAAACTCATGCTGGCTGGACCTGATCCACTTGGTTGTCCTGTATGTGTCGTGTGATCTCCTGTAGCCTCTTACAGCAGTCAGCTGCTGTGTCCTGACACTTGCATGGAAGGGACGTTTTGAAAACTTCTCCTCAAAATCTTTCTTTCCCTCTTCTTATCTGTTTAACTCTTCAGCTAGTAAGGTGAAATACCATGTAATACCTATCAAACCACAGACATTTGATTGACCATCTGAGGGTGCATGGTGTTTTTTTGCTGAACTGAAACACTTCCATAATTTCTTCAGGAGTTCAAAGGCTTCAGGGAGCACATGTATTTGCATACATGAGGAAAAAATTCTTTGGCATCAGATGTACAATGTACTACACTGTCAAGAACTAGGATTAAAGGGTTTGCCCTACCATCTGTCAGACTGTCATTTTCAATAAATGCAATGTCACTGTGATATTACTATGGCAGAGACACTGCCATAGTAATATCACAGTGACACAGTATCTATGTATTGTCACAATAAAAGTGGAATGTACATATCATCCTAGGAGGATATTTCTGAAATAAAAAGAAAAGGTAAAGTTTGGCAATAAAAAAAGAGTGGGTTTTTTTTGTTTGTTTGTTTTTGTTTTTTCACAGGCTGTTGGAGAGAAAAACAGCCAGAACTTAAGAATTTCTGTGGAAGCCCAACACTGGAAGCCAATGAGGAAAAAACTTTCTTCTTGACCCAGTTACATAGCATACACAATATGTCACAGTCATTTGAGGCCATCACATATAACATAATTGATCAAGCCTTGGCCTTTTTTTACCTGTGCTCCTAGCTGGGAAGGCCACAGCCCAGTGAAAACAATCACATAATCACACACAGCTGTTCCTGCTGCTTTGCAGGTAGGAAGGCAAAAGAATTCCAGACACCCTGTTGCTAGAGGGTTATTTCTCATAGGAACTTACTCCGACTCCTTGAAGGTATAGGCAAGTTCATGTTGTTGTTTTTGGCTGTTGGAGATGCAGCAGAAATTCTAAGGTCTTTAATTGATTTTTTTTTTTTTTTCATTGGAAAATGTCAAGAAGGAAATTACAGAGGCTGCTGTGGGTAGTTCTTGTCAAACTGTCCAGTGATCTGTGCAAGGTAGTTGAGGATTTTCACCGAGAAAATCCTGCTGTGCCCACATTACTCTGTCTCCCAGTAACACACATGGTCTGGGATAATCTCTCAAAAATATCCTATGCTCCTTTCTACAGCTGGGTAAAATTATAGCACCTTTATCAGAGGTAATCCCTTTGTTGTTGGTCTCAAAAGTAGCCATGTGGGCTTTTTGGTGTGTTAATGCTGGTCAAGAGTCCCTCAGCAATATAAAATGCAGACAGATGTGTGCCCAGCAAACTGGGCACTTAGGAGATGTGCCTTCTGAATGCTGACTTTCTGGATCCAGCCTGAAAATGTACACCAAGACATTAGAAAGCTGTGCTTGAGAACCAAGGCAAGAATTCCAGAGATTTGCATGTTGTTCTTGTGAATATAGGGGGTTTAGTTCTCCTAAAATGCCTTTTCTAACTACAAATTTTTGTGCAATCTCAGTGCATGAAAGCTGCACATTTCTCTTTCAGATTGTTTTTAGTCAACTGTTTTCTTCTGCCAGTGTTGGCTTATGTAACTTGCAGTATGATAAGGATCCCTTCACAGACAACAGCAACCCAAGCATGAAATCAAGATCTTTTGATCATGTTTAAAGGAAGAGCTTGTTTTTCTTCTTTTGCAATTGTATTGGGCTGTCCTTTCTCTTCTGGTGTCATTGAAGTTAGGCAGTCATAAGTACAGTTGCATAATATATGAGATGAAACACTTGTATAGTCACTAATAAAATGACTAAATTGTTAACAGTTCTGCTGCTATCTCTGCCAATTACCTCATTTCCATTCTAGGAACAAATTTGGACCACTTTGGGCTAAATGAGACATTCTGGAAAACATGGTGATAGGTCTTTGTGCCAGAAGAACACAGCAGTCTGTAAAACACTGCAGGTGCTACAGGTGAGCAGCAAGAGGAGTAGTGCTTGCTGGTACCTCCAGAGGCAAAACATGGACCAAGGTTTCCCACTTATGTTTTGGATCAGGAAGAAAATTTCAGTGTCTGATATTTTATTATAAAATATAGATTAATCAATTCTTTGTGTTTAGTTTTATTTCCAGGAAATAGTTCAGGGCATGAATAGGCCATTAGTCTATAGGGAATCAGCAAGTCATTAAAAAGCACTGGTCTTTAAAAGAGAGCATTTAGTCCATTACTCAGCTTCAGTTGTAGCTGTATCTTTCCAGGCTGTTTCTTCTCTAAACTGTTTTTTAAAACTTTCTCTGGTGGTTATTTCATAGTCTCCTCCAGTGCTCAATTATCCTTGCTATTGTAATGTCTGTTCTGATGTCTAACCTAAATTTCCAGCTTGTGTAATTTGGTACAATTACATTTGCTTCTTACGCAGAGGTCATAACATCAAGGATTTCTTTTGTCATTGCAGACGCCTTTCTTCTTTTTGAAGACCACTCTGACGTTTCTTCTCAGTTCTCCCATCCCTAGACAAAACAGCGCACAGTCTTTCAGTGTTGATAGATCTTTTTTCTCCTTGCTTCCGTGTAAGACAAGAAAACAGCTTGCTTTTCCCATTTTTCTAGCTAACTGCATGTTCAGAATATTAATAATTCATTTCACCTTTTCTGTTCAATTATAATTTGGTATAATTTTCTGAGTGGGTCTGAAACCCATCTAACAAAGACAGGGTAGAGGCAGAAATTGCTCAAAAGTCATAGTAAAAGAAAGTAGAACATACAAGCTTTGGATGTGGGGTTTAGTTTAATATCTGAGAAGGAGTTGTGTGTGAAATGAAAAGTGCATGGGATATCTCAGAGGGAGGTAACTACAGCCTCAGCACTCAGGTCCTCTTCCCCATCTCTCTCCTGTCTTCTGTGAGGGCCATTCTGGTTCTTGCAACATTTCTGCAAGAGAGTTATGATTAAACTATAGAAAGTTACAGTCACAAAATTACTTGCAAATCTCTTATAAAATAATAGGAGAAATATAAGGCTTTTGACCTTTGATGAAAATCAAAATGCTTTTTTTTTCCTCTCCATCTGTTGAAGAGTTAATAAGTGTACGTCAGAAAGACAACAAAGCCGGAGGGGAGGGAGGAAGGGAAAGAAGATTTAGTGCCTCTTCCTGATGCAAAGAATTTTCTGTGAGTACAAAATAGATAGGAAAGTTGTTTTTCCAATCTTTGTAACAGCAAGTGTCAGTGCAAGTGTGTTTAAGTTTGATCCTTCAAAGCATTCAATTTCTCTAATTTTGGTGAAAGCACAGGATAGAAGGAAATGATTCAGGATAGCTACAAAGCTAGGGAAAGTAATGGGTGAAACTCAGATAAGATGAAATCATTCTTTTCGCACCATCAAAAAAGGAAGCAGAACCCATTTCCAGGCCTTTCCACTTCACTAGCAATGAAGATGAAGATGACCATGATTGAGTGCTGAGAAGATGGAACATGTTTTATTTCTACACAGATATAACAAAGAGTGCCTTTTCATCAACTGTGTTGTTCTGAAGGGCAGAGAGCTGAGGTTTCTGGTGGAAGCCTTTGCCATTTAGTTAAGTCCTTTGCTAGCAAAACTGCATTGAACTGATTTTAATATCCATGTAGAAATAAGGAAATGTTAGTATTTATATTATATAGAGAAAAATGAATCGTACTTGAAAACTGAAAATGTGAATATGTGAATTACCTGTACATATTGGAGAATTGGTCAGGGATTTGTTCTAAAATACAAAATTGGCAGACCACTGACTACTGAAAAAAACAAAACAAAACAAAAAAAAACAAAAAAAAAAAAAAAAAAAAAAAAAAAACAAACAAACAAAAAAAAAAGCAAACAATATGTGCCTGTTTTTCCTACAAATCTACCAATCCCTTTCTCTCAGCTTGCATATCTAAATAAACAAGTTGAAGAATTAACTCTTCTGTGCCCTAGAAATGATGAATGCAAGCTGCATTGGATGAAACTTCTGTTCCTTCTGATGTATATACTTCAGAATGATGTATAGTGGAGTCCTTTCTATTTAAAAGCAATCCAAAAATCCAATATTTAAAGTAAGAGTAGTGTACTAAACAGCTGGCAGTGTGTCACAGAGGGTGCATTAGACAGTGGAATGACCTTTGTTCAGTTATGTGAGAATTGTTTTGATCTGGGGACTTTATGTTCTCCTTACACATTTTTCAGCAATGAAGTGTGTGCCAGCAGCTGCCCTGGGTGCAGAGCATGTGTTTCCACGTTTCAAGCAATGCAGAGCAGTCATCTGTGTGCCTTGCTCAGAGGCAGTCAGCCTCTGACTCATGTCTCTCCAGCCAGAGCTTGTTTTCCTTTCTGGTGTGTTCTGCAGTCTGTTCAGTCTCTTGAGCATTAGGAAAACTCACCTTTGCTGTCTTCCTCACTTGGATCTTACTGTGTAGATATTTAGTTGCTCCCATGTGCTCAGGACAGTGCTGTGATTAGAGAGTAATCCTCAAGACTCAGAACTCTGTTTTAGGAACACTGGCAAGAGTTTTTAATCAAGTGTCATGAATAATATGACTTTATGCAAACTTATGTCTTGGAGCGAGGACTCCATATGGTTTGAATATATGGCCATACAGCTTGCTTAATCTCATATGAACAGAAAAATCTGGGCCAGAACTTCCAGTCTGTGCAATGCTTAGGGCAGGAGGTGGGGAGCACCAGCTCCAGAATTCAGAATGAGGGGGCAATACATGCTGTCATCAGGACAGTCTGCTTCATGGCAGCACCTGCATACCAGTTCCATGCTGGATGATGAGGCTGTATTTGGCCAGTGGCAGACTGTTTACAACAATTTGACAGTGTCTCTCCATCATGATGCTGCAAGGTGCAGCATAGATTTCTCAAGCTATTAGCAGCAGGGAGCTACCTGAAAGTCGTTGAGATGCCAATGGACTGGGACTTCTGACAAGGGGGTGTAGTGATACAACAAGGGGATGGCTTTAAAAATGAAAGAGGGTAGGTTTAGATTATATATTAGGAAGAAAATCTTTACTGTGAGGGTGCTGAGATGCTGGAACAGGTTGCCCAGAGAAGTTGTGAATGCCCCATCCCTGAAAATGTTCAAGGCCAGGGTGCATGGGTCCCTGAGCAGCCTGGTATAGTGAAAGGTGCCCTTGCTCATGTCAGGGGGGCTGGAATAAGACCTCTAAGGTCTATTCTAATCCAAACCATTCTATGATTTGGTTTTTGTTCATAAGTTCAATGAGCTACTACCTGATCATGACAAAGGATGAGACATTTTACCAATCTCTTTGTTATAAGTCAAAGCCATTAAACACGTAACTGGACAACATTAAAGCCTGAAATAGAAACCAGCAATCTTTATTAAGACACTATTTTTACTACCTTTCTACCAGGAAAACCCCCTGTATTCTGAAAGAAAGAAAGAAAACAAAGTAAACTGAAAGCTTCTGAGGTCAGTTGAAGATTCAGCACTGGTGTGTCATCACCTCTAGCTACAGGTGTCGTACTGATGTGTTGAACAGAGATATCCTCAGGAATGGCCACGGTGTGATGGTGATTCAGTGCCAGCACCGGATCTGGCTGGAGGGAAATCCAATCTGAGTGTAACATTGCTGTGCAAAAGCATAATTACTTGGCTGCTGAAGTCAACAAGGTTGTGTGTGGGAAGAATCCAAATCATGGTGTATCACTGCAGATACCAAGGTAATCTGAGGTAAACCAGCAAGACTGACCTTCCTTGAGTCCTACTCTGTGGATATTTCTGGTGCCTAGGGGCTTAGTAATTTTCACTTTTCAGCATTTTAAATGCTAATTTTTGTTTTTGAAAGCTTAAATAAGAACCAAGCAATGACAGTGTATGCCAGCAACTTTACTCCTAGTCTCTAATGAAATCCAGTTGTGACCTTACAGTAGGAGCTGAAGCACTGCACTACATCAACTTGTAGATCAATATGCATCTATCCTACCATTATGCTAATGAAGGTCCTGGCATGGAGCAGCAACATATTACAAAGCACTACAGAAGCATTAATTTTTAGAAACATTCAAGTTGAAGATATCTCATCAGGGAAAAAGCCAAACTGAAGAATAGAATAATACATTATGTGGATGACAGTTTGTAAAAAGCAGGAAAGAAAGCAAAGAAACAATAGGGACTAAGAATGTAGGGAACAACTTTGACAGTCTGGTTCCAGAGCAGCACCTACATAGCAACAGCAGTTTAGAAGGATTGAAAGGGTAGCAAAATAAGACCTCAGAAATTTTTTGAGAAAGAGAATGAAATGAGCAAGTAAGGAGATAAAACGGAAGATTTTTTTTTTTTTTTACTTACAGAGACTGCATACAATTGAGAAGCTAAGAAAAATATTGTGTAGCTGCTGTTTCACCTTTCCATTCTGTCTATCAGCTATGCCAATCCTAAATTATATTATTTATTACATTAAAATTCCTAAATTAATTCAGGTAGCATTGAGAAGCACTGTACACACTCACACTCTCCCCAGTGTTATTCAAGTTACGTCTTAACTTCAGGCCTTAATAACGTCCTCTCCCCTGCTGGAGAGATCATGCCATAGACCCAATTCCATATTACTTAATCTGGGGCTTCCGTACAAAGTGATCCATGCAGTTACTGGGATTCTTCCTCTCTGACTTCATGGACTTTCCGGAAGTTGAATGAAGTGTATTTCTAAGCCAGACACCTGAGTTTAGCCCACAGACTACACTGTTTCATCTCATACTGAAGAAGACTGCATAGAAATATTTTGTATTATGAATACCTTTAGAGAACAGCTTGCCATTTCGTGTGGTCTTTTAGGGTTATTGCTGTGTAAAGCTCACACTTCTACAGCATAGGGTGAGCAGTGTTGTGCTGCATCCCAAACTGGGCTCTCTGACCTCTTTTGGTAGCCAGGTTGTGATCTGGACTCACCTGAAAATAATGGCCAATAACCAGTAATGTCATGAATGAAGATGTCTGGGAACTGTTAATCACAGGTCAGGCACAACATACATGTCCTGGGTGAAAGAGAGGATAGTGAAATATGATCAGAAAGAGTCTCCATTTCTAGGTTCAAGTTCTAAGAGGGTAGCAGTAATGTGAGGGAGAGGAGTTCGGATCAGCTCCAGCTGCCTAAGTTAGGCAGCTGTATCATTGTCACTTGGGGTCTGCAGAGGGTCAGTTCCACACTAGTATATACTGATAACATTGTCTTTTAGCAGGAAATAAGAGCATTTTAGTGGTTTATGGGATTGGTCAAGTTAATCTAATGGTATACACAGCAGACTTAACAGAGACATTTTCAGACATCTGGGAGATGTCATTCTGCTATAAGAATATGTACATTTAAATCTCAAAACAGAAATTGTTCAATTTTCTCTTTTCCATTTTTTGCAGGTCTCAGCCACAGCAATCTAACACATCTTTTCATGTAGAGGTGGATAATATTACAGTCAAAAAGTAGTGATTTTTTAATAACAGCTTCCTTACTTGCTTCACTTAATGCCATCTGTAAGCTGTGCTACTAATTCCCCTTAGACAACCTATTTGCATACCCAGCTGCTTTTTGAAATGTAACTTATAGCGATCAGTGAGTGACTGACACACATCTACAAAGATAATAAACCCCTATGAATATAAATTACTGTTTTATCCATGATTTTTGTCTGAGGCACTGTTTCATTCTGTATTACAGAAGCATTAAAGAAACTGCAGATCCATGTTACAACCCTTTCGATGACTGTTGTGGGTTGACATGGAAGTGAATTTTTTCAGGAAGTTGGTAGTCAAACCAATCAGTGGTCAGGTTTGGATATTGGCACCTGGAGTGACCACTGAAGGTGTAGACACGCCTCTGAGAGCACAGGGTTAAAAGCAAGACCTCCCAGGGGAACTGTCTCTTTAGTTCCGGTCATCAGAGAGTGCAGACTCTCCTCTGCCCAGCCACGGGCTGGGTGGGGGAGGAGAAGCCATGCGGCCTGGTCAAGGTAGGCCGAGGGGGCTGAAGGTCTGGAACTGAGCCAGCTCCCGCGGATGGAAGGGTGGAGAGAAGCGGAGATTCCCCCCCCCACCAAAGGGAAAGAGACAGAGACCCTGACAGCACCTGGAAATTTGCCAGCAGAGGAGAAGGAGAAGGGGGGGAGATGCCCAGCATGGGAGTTGGAGTTAGTTCTGGGCAGAGATTTCAGCTGTCCAGGGAGTCTGAACTTTTTAACCCTATCCTGGGAAATGAAGGCTTTGTAAAATATTACTCCTTCTCGATTTGAAGTAGATGAGAGACAGTCTGGGACCTGAAATGTTAGAAGAAGAAATTTTTATGTGGGAGGAGATGATGGAGTAGCTTTTGGCCGGACTTTCCTTGTTAGCCATAGACTGAACCAAATTCTCCTGCAATAGAGACTGCATTTTAGGGGGATGCAATCGTGAACCAAAGAGACCTGCTTCAGCAACTATCAACATAGGGATGGAGAGAACAGAGAAAAGCTGAGGAGGGTGTGGTGATGCCCTCTGTCCTCAGGAAGAAGATGATCTCTGTTCTTGGACCCTCGGCCCCAGGGGAGGAAGAAAATGGGGGAGGGACTGTAGTCCCAAGATGAGAAGCTGAACTGTTGTATCTTTGGGTCCGTGGCAAAGCATCCTTAAAGGAGCCCTATGAGCAGTCTGTCCATGCACGGTGGTGAGAGCACTGTGACATGGAGAGTGTCACACTGGCAGATTTTCTCCAGGCGGTTGCCATGTGTGACATGGAAACACAGGAGGTGGCAACTGTGTTTCCTGGGGGTCTATGGTGCAAGAGAGACTCCTCTCTCCCTTAACAGACTGAGTATCGATTATCTGAAGGGTGGCAACTTGATCAGGAATCCCGGGTGATGTTTCACAGTGGTTGTTTTGGAAACTGGGTGGGAGGAAGAGGAGTGTTTTGAAGGGTCTTCATCCTGGATTTACTGCGTGTGTCTTTTATAGTAGTAGTAGTAGTTTAATAAATTTTTTTTCCTTTGTTATTAAGCTTGGGCCTGCTCTGCTCTGTTCCTGATAACATCTCACAGCAATTATTTGGGAAGTGGTATTTTCATGGGGGCGCTGGCATTGCACCAGTGTCAAACCATGACAGTGACCAACCTAATTTAAGAAGTTCCAAAGCCTTTTTCATAAAAATTTCACATAAAAATTTCTTGTGAGAGGGTATCTGTTCCTTCAATTAGGCTAATTCAACTTTTTGATTGTACCCAGATTGCTAAATGATCCATTTAGAAAGTAAAAAAAAAAAAAAAAAAAAAAGCATTACTCATTCCTGGCTTACCCGACCTGTATTATTTTGCTCTTTCAACAAATTTCATTAACAGTACTGCCAGAGAATCATTCCCATAAAAATAATAAATCTTTTGCATAAGTCACAAATGAGTGATGGGGATGAAAGGTCTTACCCTGTCTACTGCTAAGAAAACAATAACATGGAGCTTGAGTTTCAGTGTGGAAATTGTCCTTAAAAGGCAAGACTTCAGGTATATGTTTGTTAGGTCTGCTTCAGGAAACAGCCCTGGGACTCTGCAGATTTGCATTACATCACTAAAAACAACAGACCTTGAATACTTGAAAGAAATAATCTCAAGATATGTGGGCACAGATGTGAGTCCAGGCCTGACTGGGAGCTCAGAGCAGCTGCAGCAGTGTGATCCCAGTGCTGTCTTCCCCTCTCTATTGTTGAGCACTGAGAAAAGCAGGGCTGACATGGAGCCTCCCTGCCTGCTCTTGTGGGACCAGTTTGGACACCATCTGCTGGGCCATCTCGCATCCACCTGCCTGCAGCAGGGGCAAGACAGGGAACTTGGCAGTGGTGCAGTTGAGGGGCAGCAGCTGCTTGCATGGAGGGTGGGTACACATCGCAGAAGGTGATTTAGTGCTCAGGTCCAGTCTCCTCAGCTGCCAGGCTCAGATATTCTTAAAGTCCTTCTTCAAGTAGGACTTCTAAAGAAGTAGAGTCATAAATGACAGAGAAAAATGGAGAACTATAAATGTATGGAGTAACAGAGTTTCCACAAATTCAGAGTTGAGAAATCAGATTAGTAGTTTTCAGAATTTCTGCCTAGAAGTTCTACTTAAGGTCACATATCAGAATATAATGACTATGTAACATGGAGAAGCAAACCCATTAAATTTGAAGCGCTTTCCTTTGAATTAGGAATTGTACAAGGAGGAAGGTGTGGCACACAGTGCAAGACATGTGCAAAGAAAAATTTCTGCCTTATTATAAGACCAGCAAAATTGTTATTGCCTGGTACTTTACACAATGATGCAACCTTATTTTAGAAACTCAAACTGCAAAAGTGCTTTGACATCTAGAAGAGTTGTTTTTTTTTTTTTTTCTTATTTTCTATCAATCAAATGATCCACAGGAACTGTATAATCCTAAATTTGTTAGTCCTCTTCATTTTAGGCCTAAAATTGCATTAAGCTGTCCTGAGTAGCTAAGCTCTCAGGTCCTGCTGAAATTCTTATGGAATTTGCATGTGAGGCTATGTGGTACAAATGCCCACAAGCATCTTATTTAGGGATTATGACCAGAAAATTACTCATGAAATGGATACATGTTTCTTTAGTTTTAACAGCAGTCTGACAAACAGTGATTGTAGAGATCCATTCTTCCTGCCTGCTACAGTACCTTCTGCAGTACCCACTCAGTCTTTCTGGAGGTAGAAAACCTCAATTCACCATGTCTGTAATAAATGAGGCCCAAATCATACTCCCAAGGTTACTTTTCTGGGTTTCCCTCCCTGGCTATGCTGGTTGAATACATTCAATATAAGTAGAAATTTAAAGTCAAGTTTCACTTGAGTGAAATTCTAAAAGTGGTACTGTCCTACTAGTATTTTGAGTATCACACATGTATGGCCCTGCTTTCTCTGTCACAAGTATTACGTGACACCTGTGGCTTTTTTTATTCACAGTAGTGCATTTGCTAGCATTTTTTTTTTAGTTCTCTAGACTTCTAGAAAAGCTGTCACTACTCAAGAATTCCTTTACCAGATGAAGTGAGAAGGGGATGACTTCTCTTCTTCCCCTGCAATCTTAAATTTGTTTACAAAGTTTTCTTTTGATAGCATCAGCATTAAAAATTGTGAAGTATGGCAACAAAAATCTATTTTTTTTTTAATGGTTTATTAGAAAACAGTAAGCTGCTGAATTCTGACCAATGCACAGTAGGGGAACATATACTTTTTAATGTCAGCAGAACCAGAAGAATCCAATTTATGCTGTCCCCATTAAAAGCTTGTGTGAATCTTGAAACTGCACTCTGCTCTTGCAGAGTCACAGAACGGGTCAGGCTGGGAGGCTCCACAGTGGGTCATCAGGTCCAACCTCCTTGCTCAAGCAGGGTCATCCCAGAGCACATGGCACAGGACTGTGTCCAGACAGTTGCTGAATATCTCTAGTGAGGGAGACTCCACAGCCTCTCTGGGCAGTCTGTTCCAGTGTGTGGTCACCTGAACAGTAAAGAAGTTCTTATACTCAAGTGGAACTTCTGTGCATCAGTTTCTCTCCATTGCTTCAGTGCTTGGCAGCACTGAGAAGAGCCTGGATCCATCCTCTGACATCCTCTTTTCAGATGCTTGTGCATATTGATGAGGTCCTCTCTGTCTTTTCCAGACTGCAAGCCCAGCTCCCTCAGCCTCTGTAAGAGATGCTGGAGCTACTGTAGACCCCTTCAAAACAGAGCCACACTTGTATCTGAACTTCAGTTTGGAAAATGAGATAGTTCAAATCCCTTTAGTTCTTTGCAATTCAAGATTGAAAAAAAACCCGTGAAATACAAAGGGAAAGTGGAACATCTAATTTATTAAGCAATGTAATCCTAAGTATTGAGATATCACCAAAGTCAACTTTCAAGGTCTGGTAATGTATGTATTGATAAAGTTAGGATGGAATTGTTTTAGAATATTTTTATAGATGTATAAATGTGTAAAACATTGCCTTGTTTCTAATTTTGTCACATTTATATTTTGATACAAGTACTGATTTTGTGGATTGCTTTAATCTTGGTTTTAGTTCTTTTTTTAATCAATATAATATATCTTTTAAAACTGAGCAGGCATGTTGTTATGCCAGTTGGCAGGGAAAGAAATCAGATCACTTAAAAAATCATGCCAAATCTGTGAAGGAAGAGTCATCTAAGAAGTCATAAAACATAGGTTAATCACCTCATGAGTGAGCATGAAGAAGAACTTTTGAGAACCTGGAAGTGATTTGAACAATGGGAATTCAACCTGCACCACCAAGACAAGAAAGTTCCAGGAGGGAATGGACCCCTGCTGACCTGCACTGTGTCACTTTTAAAATTCCTGGGAGTCAAGCATTGATTTATGCTGTTGGTTTTGACCATAGGGTAAAGCTCTTTCATCTTAGTTTTGGAATGAACTTGACTAAGCAATCCTTAGGTGTACCTGTAGGTAGCCCTGGACATCTGGTAAGTGCTTGCTCTAATGACTTGCATGGGCTTTCTCTAGCAGTGGTAAGCATGTGAATGATTAGCTTAGTATAGATCACCACAGAGAAATGGTTTAGAAATTGATAACCTTTAATAATGCATTTTTTTAAAAGCAAAACTGGTTTCTTTTTTTCTTAAGTTCATACAGATCTACACTCTTACATAGATTGCTTGTATATGAACAATCCAGAATATCAATTCAGTTGTTTAGAGCAAGAGTTCAGATGCTGTCTAGAAGAAGACAATATGTCTTTCCTTGGACTTTCGGTGCCAATATTTTTATTGTCATTCATAGTCCAGTAATGCGTGCTTTTAATTTAGCTGGTTCATCTACTACAGCCTGTGAAATAAGAAATTACTATGCCCATTAGAGGCACTGAAAAATGAAGCATTTCATTTGGGAACCATAAAGTTTCAATGCCACAGATTTGCTTCCTGGATTTTCAGCTTAACAGATTTGATTTATCAAGACAGAACCATGATTTTTTATTATTTTATATGTGATGGCTTGAATAAATGATGCAACATGACATGGTTCACCTACTAATGGCAACAGTTAAGCAAAGCTGATGCTGTCTCACATGCAGTACTTGGAACAGATGCACATGGTGTCTGTTTCTGACTGTTGGCTAGACAAAATGAGCTAGTAGTTGCTTGGCAGCACTTAGAAATTGTTTGACAGATAATGGATTGTAAGAACTTGGTCCCTGTAGAGCAAGAGGGCTTGGAGGTTATTCCTACTATCAAATTACTGCAGGTTTTAAAAAAAGCTTGCTACAGCAAATCATTTAGCCTCTCCACACAACAAAAAAAGGGATGGTTTAAGAAGTGGAAGGATATTAACTTGCACTAAATCTGATCCTATTAAGATGTATTTAGATTGCTAAATTCTCAAGATTTTTGTAAGGACAAACCACGCCAAAAGATTTTACACTCTTCGTGTGTTTGAGAGCATTATATTTTAAATTATGTAGGTTCTACTGCTTTTTCCTAAATCACAGATAAACATAATGGACAGCTTGGTGCCCGGCATTCTTTGCTGTGTTCTATTGGAGTATACAATTTGAAAATAGCTTGAGTGACCATGTTAATTTTTTAAAAAACAAACAAACAAAAACCCAAGCTCCTGTTTTTATGTGAATAATCACATTGTTTGGGTTAAATTAAAAGTTGCAGCTTTCTGGGATTGTAAAGGGGCAATTTGCCCCCAATCATTAGTGTTAGAAGACCCATATAGAAATTGCCATGGGATCATATACAGATGTGATATACAGATGTATTTATTTTTCTTTATTTCACCTGTTGCTGGGTTTATGTGTGTGCCTGGCAATCCTGGGTTTTTAATCCAGTCTGCCAGCATAGGAGAACCAACAATCAGGAAAAAGGGGGGATGAGCAGGGCGTGTCACAGGAAGTTAGTAAAGCAGGCTGTGACTCCTGCTGGGATTCCAGTCCTGACCAGCACTCTCAAGGTCAGGAGGGAATGCTGCCCTTTTCAGTTTTATTAGAATATCTTGTATGCTAAAAAACCAACAGAAAACCTTTGTCATTAAGGGTAGTTTTGTGCTGCACAAATATTTTTCAACGAGCATTGCAGCTGAGCTTGTGAATCTGAATGCCTCAGCCTTGAAGGATGACTGCTGGAAGACTGAAAACGTGTGAGCCCAGTGTCATCCTAACCTGATTTTACTGCACATGGGTGTGCCCTTAATTGTGCTGTCAAGGGCAGAGCATTCACAAGTCTCTCTCACAGCCACATCCAACAGGAAACTTATCTCTCTTGAGTATTTGAATGAATGGGGGTAATGTAGATAATATAGCTCTGCCCTTGAAAAACCAGCCTGCAGTCTGCTCTTCAAAGATGATTTGGACATTCAGAGCCCTGCTACTGACTAGTTAATATCAGCTTTCTGTGTCATAATTGTCTTCTTGCAAACAGGTTAAAAAAACCCAAAAAGACAACTGCATACAGTGATGACATTACTAATTCATTTCTACATAAAAGGTAGAGAAATCACAGCTTAACCACCTCAGCAAGTAGCACATAAAGCTGTACACAAAGGCACAGTTCAGATTATGAAAGAGACAGGTCAGTGACTGGAAGAGAGAATGACCTTGCTTGTTTAAGAATTTATACCTCAACTCCTTGATCCCTTTTCTGCAACCAAAGACAGCTCACAGTACTGACACATTTCTTTCAGTACTACAGAATTAACTGCACAATCATATTTTTCTCAGAAATGGAAAATGCTCTGGAGGAACCAAATGGGCACTTGAACAAATGTGGATTTTTTCTGGAAAGAAACGCCATCTTCAGTCTGTAGAGCACCTTTCGTCAACCTTAGTGTTGCCAGCAATAAACAGAAGAAACAAATCTGAAAATGCTCATCTGAAAATGCTGATGCTTCTGAGAATATCATCTAGACAGACATTCTCTTCCTCACTGTATGGCAATAGATTGCAGCATATGGAAATGTATCATGAGACAACTACCTCAAATGCCAAACTACTTCTTCCCTCCTTCATAAGGCAGCAGTTCCAAATAACTAACAGAATTGTCCTGGAAACTGTGAAGTGTGAAACCACCTGGATGAACCCCCTCATTGATCTCTGATACATGATCAGTCTTCTTACAATGAGGACAAAAGGATTTATGCCATTTCTGCAAAACTTGGATGATGCATGGAGCTCTTTGCTAGACTGATCACTGCCTTTTGAAATATAGGCTATCCATCATCTTCTCTCCATGTGCCCAGACAGCCATCTGTCAGGGAGGCTAATGTCAGCAAATTCAAAAAGGGGCTGTTATGTAGCATAGCTTCTAGGGTGGCATTAATGAGAAACTGGGCAAAAGATTTTGGTCCATCTGATTCTGAAGTTGTGCCCTAAACACTCATACTGATTCATTACCACTAAAGAAGAGGTCAAGTATATCCTTTACACATTTGCACTATCCTTTACACTTTACCACTGTATTTTTCACTGCTCCATTAAAAACTCATGAAGAGAAATTTTACAAGACCTTATATACTGTGATTTCGTAAGGCTTCAAAAGAAGGATTTGACTAAAGAGAGTCAAATACACATCTAAAGTAAAACCCATATTTTATTTTATTTCTAACTTCATGGCATTACAAATCTCTTTACTGTGCTTGTAGTGGCACTTATGTTTTACTGTCCTCAGCACAAAGCTACCCAGGCATTCCTCATGCATTCAGAAGATGTTGTTGCTAAAGCAGCTGAGCAGAAACCCTTCTCAGCCACAGTGTTCCTTGTGCAGCTACAGAAGTTGCAAAAGAAGATCTAGATATAAAGGAAAAATGATGTTTCCACTGATTTTATTTTCTTTTACTGTTTACCCAAATTTTCAGTAAATTACTGAAAAATGCTCTCCAGGTTTGGATATTTCTACTGCACCCATGTATAAGGTAAAAGTCGTATTTCACATGACAACTATTATGACATCTTGTTTATCTGCACTTAGAAACTGGAAGGCTCAGATCAGCCTGTTATGCTGTCTAAACATTTATTTTGTAAACATAGCTATAAGAGTTCCCTGACGTCCTCCTAAAACATACCAACCCCCTCCCAGTACCTGGAAGGTGACTTTAGATGCAGATATTAGCAGGGGAATTCATTGGAGAGCACTACACACTTTAAGAGGCAAACAACAAGAAAAGGTAACTCAACAAAGCTCAGTAAACCTTATGTAACAATTAGAAATTTTTGTCCTCGGTCAAACAAGATGCAAGCCTAACACTGAACTCACTCTCAATCAATGTGCCATCTTCTCCACAGCTGTGCTTGCACACAATAAATAGATGCCTTTTCCTCATTTTGGGACTGAGGAAAAGCCCTGACCTCAGTCTCAGGCAGCAGGAGGTCTTGGCAGAGTTGGGAAGCTGTAAAACACCCACCAGCCCGGGGCACTGCTGCAGCCGGTCAAGCACCAGAGCCATGGCAGGGATTGCACCATTCTGTGTGGTGGCAGACTGCTTCTGTCCTTGCTGAAAGGCAGCCTCCTGTGCCAGCTCTGGAGTGAACAATAAATGCTGGGAAAGGGGAGAGGGAATGGATAGCAAGGGTGGTCTTGCTGATCTTGGCTGAAGCAACTGCCCACTTACCAGAAGCAATTCCTGCTCATTTTTTGAGGCCAGTCTGTGCTCAGGTAACAGAGTGGACAGCCAGCAGAAGTCATTGATATTACTCTGAAGAAATGACTTTTCAATGAGGTGACAATGAGATGATTGATATTTAAATAGAGAGTATCTGGATTATTTCCTCCAAGCTCTCTCAGACTGAGAGAGAAATTAATAACAAGGCAGATATTGAAGTCAAATATGTCACAGCCAGTTGATGTCTGTTTTGACAGACATATTCTAAAGTTGCTCTTCTAATAAACTTTGAAATGTCAGGAAAAGTTTGGGAATAATTACAATTTTAAGCAGAAAACACATTTCCTATGCTAGAGGCAATTGAGTTAAAGTAAAATTTAATTAAAGGCATGTGAGTAAGAACATATTAGAAAGATAAAACATCCAGGTTGGAAGAAACTTCAAAAAATCATCCATTCTAACATCTATAGGCAAGAGAGTCTAGATGACTACCTAGCACCTAGTCTAGTTGAAAATCTCTGTTGATGGAGACTCTACCATCTCCCTGGGGAAGTTGTTCTAGTGAATAGTTGTTCTAACTGTAAAAATCTCTTTGTTATATCAGAATGAAACTTCTCCTGATGTTTGGTGTAGATATATGAACAATAAGAAGAAAGGCTGAATATAGTTGTTGTGCATAGCAGTAGAATATGTTCAATAATCCTTAGTTTGTGGGTTGGGATTTTTAAAGTTAACTTAGGGTCTACTGAGTTATTTACAGTGACACATTAAGTTATTTGTACCTCAAAAGCCATTTGTGCTTTACTCTACACACCTCCATGAACTTTTACATATTGGTAATCTGCTGGTATATTATCTAATTTCCTGTCTTTGTTGGGTCTCTCTGAAGTTTACTCCATATCTCTGCTGACTGGTTTGTATCACCTCTCTGCTTGGTTCCTCTTCCCAGGGTGTGAAGAAAAAAGTCATTCAGGCTTATGATGAAAAACTTGCTCTTTGCAGGCTCATGCTGGTGCTGTTTATTTAGCAGTTGTCTGTGGCAAGCACATTTCTCTCTCTCTCAGGATTTTTTATTGAGGTGCACCGAGAGAAATGTGCTTGCCACAGTTGTCTGCCTTGTGTTTCCAGATTTATTCCCTTATCATTCGGTCTGTTCCTTTTGCCAATTACTGATGTCAAACTAAGCAATAATGTTCTAGGCTTTGCCCATCTTTATTACAGAGTGATACCATATTTGCCCTCTCGGTTGTTTTGTTTCTAATTAATTTTAGATAAGTAAGTGCTAAACATACCTTTACTTGTCTGACAGTTCCAAAAAACCTAGCAGAGGTGTGACCTTGCTGCCTTGTGATACAGCATCTTGAGCAGAGGAAAGGTACACAGGTGTGAGGGGTAAGCCTTCCCTTCAGGGGATGCTGGCTCCCCAGCACATCAACTAACATTCTTGGATACAATCCTTGCTCCATTTATTTTACAAACACAGATGTAAAATCCTTTCACCTCAGAACATAATGGCGACATCCAAACTGAAATCTGGATGCGGCAAGGCACCCAAATCCTTTGCCATGTGCCCTGCTCCTGAAATGCACATTTTCTATATTTAGTTTGCCTTAAAACATAGTGTCCCAAATAGGCCCCAGAGGGCATCTAGGGGCTCAGTCTGGATTTTGTGTTGCATGTGCTCCAGCCTGCAGTTATATATTGCCAGCAGTCAGTTACTTGTATTCATAATGGGAAAGATGTGGAAGAAACTAGCAAGCACTAGCAATTACTAGAGTAATCAAATTCACTACCAGCTGGCAAAATGATGGACGTAAAATCCATCTTAAACTTTAGCCTCTTATATTTACTTCTGTGTATTAACAATCTTCTGAAAGTATATCCCTGAAAACATCAAACCCAACACCAGATGAAAATCACAGTTACCATTAGCAACAAATAAAACAGATGACATGTCTTGAAAACTTCAAGCTTGTTAAAAAAATCTTCATAAGCTACTTAGCATCTGTATTTCGCTCCTTAATAATTTGTGCATTGAAGAAATATTGTGCTTTACGGTGGTGGTTGTATATTATCTGAGAATTGAGCTGTCAGATTAAATCTCCTCTTAATTCCAAACTGACAGCATTTTCCTTATTTCTAATTGCCACCATGAAAAATTAACTCATTTTGTTTTCTCACCTTTGTTTTATATTTATAGCTTCATCACTTTCCCCCCCTGCAATTTTCTTTCTCATTCATTTTTTCCACTTATTTATGTCTCAGCATTATTCCCATTCAAGTGTCACATTACTTCTTCATTCAAGGCACTTTTTGTCAAAACATAATGATGTGTCCCAGTAGAAAACTGCATTAAGCTGAAGAGTTTGTGCTGCTTTATGATAACTCAGATAAATATCTGAAAGAATTAATAATTGTATCCAACCCAGAGTACTGTTTATCTGTCTTCCTCAGGCACAGCTGAACTGACTGGGATAAAAATATTGCACGTAGAATAGAATTAGGGGTGTGTTTTGTAAGTCTCTATTGAACTTCATCTTTTGATACCTGGGAAAAAAATTTGATCAGTTGCATTTTGTTTTATGGGATATTCACATATTTGTGAAATAAATTTATTTCCTCACAGATGTGACTGATGGTAACAGCAAGAACCAAGTTTACTGGATTTGAGTCTTTACCATCTCTGGAGGGAGCATGATTACTGCTCACTGTCTTTCTGGTCCAGAGGAAGAAGACAAGTAGGCATTTGAACTAATACTGTTAAGAGCCAGAAAATATTATTTAGAGAAGAACCACAGATTGACTAGTAGAAAAGAAGAAATAACCTTCTTATTTTCCTAGTAGCACTGGAATTAACATTGCAGAGGGATATTAATACAGTAGTGAGAAACATGCTGTATAAATCCTCATAATTTTTTGATCAGAGCTTACTGATTTTCTAATAGCCTATTTAAGTCATAAAGTACTAGTGACAGATTGGCACAACCCATCCATGTATACCTACAGACTTTTTTACCCAGTCAACAGAAGAGCTACAGAGAACTTGGGCAGTATCAAGAGAGATGGTTGCCTTCACAGAAGGCATATAGTGAACTGGCTATCTTTTGAAACAGGGTATTTTGTTTGGAATGCATGTCTTTTAAACTCATTAGACTTCAAAAGAGAATATGAAAAGCAAGAGAAACAAAATGAGCCACAGGGAGCTGGACTGCTGAGTCATCTTATTGGTTGCTTTAGATTGTAAATACCTCAGATGATTATCCACCATTGCTTTTCTGAAGACCATCTGTACAACACTACTACCAACATTTAATATCTTCACAAGAATACTGTATTTCAGAAGTTGTGTCTTCTGCACTAAGCCAAGATGTTTCATCTTGCTGTGAAAGTCAGTGGGTTTGATACTGAGGTCAAGAAGCAAATGTCACCTGAAAAATGTACATCCACTCTTCCTATCAAAAGCATATATCTGGTTTGATCTATTGCTTACAATGTTCCAGGTCTTGAAATTAAGGCTAAGGCAGGCCATCAGCTAGATATTATAAAGTGATTGCTATATGCACTGCATTTCAACTCTGTGGTATCAAAATTACAATTTTTATTTTGGCTGTTCTCCAAGCCTCTCCAAAATGCCTTCCATTTCCTTTGCCTCCTACCAGTTACATAGGCCATCTGTTCTCCCAGTGAAAGTTAAAAAGCCAATATATGAAAAGCACAAGCTCCTTTTAAAATAACTTTCCCACTGTTTTGTATTCATGTAATTTCATAATGATCAGACTCTGTTTCTTGTTGCTCTTCCTTAGTGCAGGCGAGATTTGTTAGCTATCAAGGGTGTTGTTGTTAAGTAAATGTTGTTTGAGGTTTTCCCTTCAAGTGCAGCTCTCCAAGAAGACATCAGTTGGAACAATCTGGTGTTCTTTCATGAAGGTTTTCTCTCTGGTTTGAAAGTGACATATGTGTAGGATGAAAATTACATATTTCTTCAAGACTAGGTGCTATTTTTGGCTATTGTGATCTGTACATTCTGTTCATGTTCCATAAAAGATGATTGTAAAAGCCTTGTCTTTCTTTTTTGAAGTTCTTGGAGAAAGTCTGCACTATTCACTCTGATATTACAGAAAGAAATTCTGTCCCAGAAATGTATTAAAAAGTAACATGGAACAGATTCTGTTGTGCAAGAGAAATAATAGATATATCCCAGCTGGGTTCTTGTACTCTCTTAATTTTCATTTACTTTCATCCGATCAATTCTTTGCAGCTCTGTCTGGTAGCTGATACAGTACATCAGGGAAATTACAGCTGATTTCTAAAACCTATTTCACGGGAAGCATTGAATGAAACTAAAGGCTAAAGTGACAGAAAGAGATAGCTTTCCTGCTCCCTCATCTATAAAGGCTGTGCTGCAAATCACTATAAATGCTTCCATCCTTAATTACTGAAATGTTAGGGATATTGCTTAAATACTCACATTGAAAGCAGGGGATTAGGAAAGAATTTTTCTCAAGTTTTTGATATAACCAGCAAAACCTTAAAAATTCCCAAACTCATAAAAAATAGATGAAATACCTTCTAAGGCTCTTGTATCAGATCTTGTGCCCAAAGGTACAATTACTTCTATAAAGATGTTGATGGTAATTTCACTTTCATATACATATAGAAATGTACATTATAAAGGGTTAGCTAATCTATAGAGATGTATGGTGATAATCTCTATGCTAGCTGTGAGAAATTAAAGGAAATTAATCTGAGAAATGCATTCTCATTCTATCTCTGATTTCTGAAGTGTAAATTAACCACTCCCCTAGGTTTCATATTTTTTCAAGACAAGAATAAGAACCTCATTTCAGTGAAATAGATGACACTGCTTATGAAATTCAGATAATCAGAGTAAAAGATTCCTTTTCTCAGTTTTTCCTATATTTCACACTTTCCCCAGTAAAGCAAACCAAGAATTTGGAATAAGGTTTCTCCAGTGCTAGTTAATCAGTTTCAAAAGGGCAGTCATACAGAATTTTTTATTGTTCCTGTACATTATAGTGGTAAATATCCTAAATAGCATGATTTGACTTATTATAGACAACATGTGAATTATTAACTTTTAATGCCAGAAAAAATGTTAATAATACTGTCCATTACATAAAGAGATCTTTGCCTCTGGTTTCCAGCTTAGACCAGCATTCATGCAACAGGGAAAAAATATTCAAGATTGAATGAAATTAACCAAACTAGTGGGTAGATTTTTTAAAATATAGAATTATAGGCCTAATGGATAAAGTGAACAAAAAAAATTGCTTTTCATGGAGAGCTACAGGACCTTCATCAAACCTCAGGGAACAGCAGGCTGTGATACTGCTTCTTAATACCATCTGTTCTTTGGGTTTGAAATGGTTATGGGACTTGTTCATGTTTTCCTGTTGACAACTTCAGCAGTATGTGCTCAGGCAACAAGTGAAAGTCTAAGCAAACACATACTACCACTTCCACCTCACCAGGGACTTTGGGTAGATATTCAAAGTATTCACTTAAATTGTTTTAATATTACTGAAAAAATTACATCAATCTTTATGGGAATAAGATTGAGCCAACACTGAGTACTTCTTAATATCTCTGCTCCTTCTCATGTTTCTTGAAATTCTTGTCTAAAAATATATATTGTCCCACATCATCCAATTACATGATACTGAGCTCTGCAGTATTTAAACAAGTTTTTTATGCTATTTGAGGGTGGTTTTGCATGCAGAACAACTAAAGTTTTCAGTCTTGGATGTTATTTTCTTAGCTCAGGTTTGGAGCATACCATTTCCTTTTCATGTATTCCATGCCACTGGCACACAGGCAGGTCTCTCCTGAGATGTTAGGTAGCAATAGGACTTTGTAGAAAAGAGTGAGTTAGTTGGGGATTATAGTATTCAATTTCCCATCAATCTCTGGCCATCAGGGAAGAAGTGCTGAACAGCTGGATCTGGCCAGACAATGGCAATTCCAGTTAGGATCCACTTGTGAAGTTTCAGAATTCACACTTGTTTTGCGACAGATCAAAACGCTTACAATAACTGTCACCAAGCTCAACACACCTGTCCTTTGGAAATAAAACTGCAGCTTCTTGGGTCCTGAGCTTCAAATCAACTTCCAGAAGTGTTTGCTCTATCCTCAACCTGGTGACCAAGGCATGAAACACCTGCCTTTGATTCCTTCCTGTAATGCATGCATAATGCATCCCTGTGTTTATGACGATTTTTTGTTAAACTCTTTCATCTACTTGAAATGACAATGACTGCAGTTGAATTTGGTTAACAAAACACATTAATAAAACCTTGGTTTTGTTCTAACTCAAAGCAAATCTTACCCAATACCAATAAAAGTTTTCTTTATGAGAATAAAGGCCATAGTAAAAAAAGCACTGATTTGTTATCCCGTGGAAACTGTAGAAGACTGTTTCTAAGTGAACTGGGAGTTTAAAATGCTGCATTTGTCTTTCAGCTCCTCAGAGAACTAATGACATGGTGACAGCATGCTGCAGTCCTTAGGAAGAGGTTGATCATTATCCACCATTTCAGCTTTTATATCCAAACTTGCCAAGACCTATTTACTATTAAAATCTTACTTTTCTAGCGAATCTAACGTGTGATCTGTGTACATTTCTCTCCTCAGTCAATAACTTAATGAAAAGGACTATGATCCACTTAATAAGTTTTGTTGCTTTTCCCATTATTTCCATAAGCTGGATCAATGCCAGCCTTGACCACCTCCTTTACAAATATTTAAATTCCGCTTTAGTCCCTCACTTCCAGCACCCACTTCATGGTTTCTCCATTTCTGCATCTTTCTCATCATGTCTTTTCTTCTTGAATCCATTTGGATTTTTTACTGAAAAGAATACCCAGGGGACAAAAAGAGACAGCACTGAGAAAATTGACCAAAGTAAATAATATGCCAAATAAAATACCAACACATGTCCTAATATGTATATAACCATTATTATATAATCTAAATAGAATCATAATAGGTACTTAAATCATGTAGCCATTTATGAGAGAAACAATATGGTTAATAGGAAACTACCGGTTTCCATCAATATTCAATGTCCAATTCTATAAAACATTAAATTTAAATTAAGTTTTAAGTATGGAGTAAGAACTTGGTACATAGACTATAGATCATACCCTGGTAAAACACAATTGCAAAATGCTTAAAAAATGTGAAATACTTTTGTAAGCATAAGTATTTTGCAAGAAGTTGTTGCATCGCTCTGGGGAATGGTTTCCCCCCTTCCCCAGAGACCCCTGTAGCTGTAACCACGTTAGTTTAACCCTTCCTTCCTTTCTGGGCCCAATTGGCTGGGAGCCAATTGTCCTTTCCTGAGCAGGAGGCTAGAAAAGGCCATTGTTTGCTCTCTTTCCCTCTTCCTCCCATGGAATACTACATTGGGGGTTAGAGCCTCTTTTGGAATCTTTTGCCTTAACCCTGAAATATTTCCCCCAAAGCGCTCTCAGATCTGGGCTAGCCTTGTAACTCCAGGGGGCTGCGGGGTAAGTATTTCAAGAAGTAGTAATCTCCTGGAATATATTGATGGAATTTCATTGTATTGATAGAAATCTATCCTTCAGTGAAAATCACAGTTTCAAATCCTGCTTGTCTTCAATGGTACAGATTATTTAATGAGTTCCTATTTCATTTCACTATGAACCTCCTACCAATAACTGATAATTTTTAATCATGCTAGGTTTTTTCCCTAAACTTCAAATCCTTTGTGTTTATTCAGAGCATAAAGTCTGAGGAGAGCACATATTTTCATAACAGTTTTTTTAATACAGTGACAGATGATACTCATATTTCCAAAGCATCAAATGTAACAGCTTGGTTCTATTTAATCATCTGGCTTTTTTTGTTTCATTTCACATTGAGTTGTAATTACACATTAGAAAAAAATTATAAAAACCTGACCTAATTTCCCAGTAAAAACAAATTATTTACTGAAGAAACACAAAATTTAATATTTGACAGGTACAAAAATGCATTAATTGTATGAAGCATATTTTTTGTTGTTCAGCAACTGCCCCAGTCTACATCGTCAGTTTACAAGGACCTGGCTTAGCAGCTTAGAAGCTGAGCAGCACCATGTCTTTTTGCCTTCCCCAGAACTTGGAACAATTTTTCCATTACTATCTGCTGATGCTTTCTGGATGCCTGCATTAATAATATTTCTTCTTTCCTTGTTACAATAGCAAGAACTTTTGTGAGGTGGGATGAAATAAATAGGAAAATATGAAACATGTTTCTCAATGTGAGAAGATTCTAGTGTAAGTAGTTACTGAAATATAACTGAGACATCTTCAAATGCCTGATACCAACCTTATGCAATTGAAGAATGCAGAAAGAAATGTGTTTAAGTAACCATCCAACATACAGTAACACTTTAAAAATAAAAAAGGCATTCAGTCTAATTCTGATTTTAGTCTGAATTTAGCATGGCTCAACTCCTTAAATTTCTCAGCGCTCTTCAATTTAACAGGAAACACCTGTAGCAAGGCTCTTCACCATGTTGCAGACTAATTCAAATAGAAATCACATAATACATTTAGTACTCAGAACACCTGCTACCTTAAAGCATATTCCTTTGAGACACTTTTACACTAAGCTTTCCTACATCTTCAAAAGACTGTGAATAAAGCCTTGGCTCTTTCAAGAGCTTTAATATTCCCCAAGATAAAAGTGGAAAATGCATAAATTGTTCTTTGTGAAAACAGGATGACAAATTTCACAACTTACCACCTAAATCAGCTCTGTTTGGATGTGAAACTCAGTTGTATATCCTGCACAAAGAACACATACATTTTTCACAGATTTTGTTAGGTGATATTGGACAAAACCAGAGTGCCTGGTCTTAAAAATAACAAATCCTAATTTTTCTGCAATTCTTTTAAGAGTTATGATGTTCAAAACTGTCCCAAATTCAGCAAAGTATTTACATTCCTAAGTCCTGCGCTGTGGACAAAGACAATGACTAGTGATGGATATTTCAGTGGTGTCTTTCCATGCTTTTTTCTTCTCTCAGTGATAATAGGATACCTTTGTGTAGGAGATCTAGCAGGGCAGCTGTCTCATTAGTTTTCCATTTTGGAGGATTCAACTGACTAGGAAATAATTTTGCAAATGAATTGCACCTCTTAGCACCATTAAGATTTTTGACAGAACAAAACATCGATGGCCCCCTTCAGCAATTCAGAAAATGTTAAACTGGAGAAAAATGATAGAAGAGACAGTACCTAGAAGCAAGAAATAGCACGGAGCCAGGCAAACGGTGGAAGAATTAGGATCTAATGCCAGTAGTTGTAATAAATGCAAACTTAGATGTAGAGGCAATGGGACTTTCAAGCTTTCTTTCTAGAGGACATGGCTTGAACAACAATTTCTGGATATGAACTGCCTAGGTAGGAACAAGCTCTGTGCTCAGTCACCCATAGGCATTCCAGCACTTCCCAGGGGACAGTTGTGCAGTCAGCAACCCTTGCACCTGGTCTGCAACTCAGCCTTCATATAAACAAATGTTGCTTCCCAATCCTACCTTTTCAAAGCAAAAACTGAAGTATTCAATTAATCATTTTTATAAACAGTAATAAATGCAGAGCATCGCTGCTTCTCTTTTGGGGGAAAAAACCCCAACCACCCAAGCACAAAATATCCCACACAAACATAATGTTTCATATTATTGGCTAGCATACTGGATGCACAAGGGTAAAATGCAGTCCAGAAGATGAGAGAGATAGAGGGTAGAACTCATTTTGCATCCTACCCTTTTTGTGCTTGCAGTCAGACTGCAGTGTGCACAAAACTTCTTGGTTAGGTGCATATATTGAAATCAAATAATGATCAGAGAATGTGTATATAAACAGTTAAGACTTTTAATTAATGAAAATAAGGTTTGGGAACTGGAGAAGAATTAATTTCTCGGGTGGCTTAGCATCTATTCTTTATATTCTCTAATTAAATTTTTTGAGTATATCCAATGCTTCTTTCTTCTTTGGTTTTTCATTTTGCCATTAATAAACAATTTAAGCATGGTACAACATGTCAGCTTTACTGATCCACTCAGATGTTTTGTGCACCTGAAAATATTTGGGTTTGTATTGGAACCATATACCAGGAACAAAAAACCATGATTTATCTCTTTGTAGTTGCATATATTACATGCTGCAGTAATCACAGAGCATTATTATTTACGTGATAGCCATATAGCTTCATTCTCCAAACTTGGACTAGTTATTTGAAAACTAACACTGCAGATTATTGTGATGCTGTTGAACAGGATGGGAACAGAGAATTCTAGATCAGAAGGCTAAGAAAATGAACTCTCTCTTTATTTCAAATGTACTGCTCTGTATATAGAGAACATCGAGAAGACTAATTTCATTGGTCTTAGAGTAAAAACATGTCACACCATTGGTGTGCAGTGAATGACGCACAGTGGCAGAACATATCTATAAACAATGTGAATAACAAGATAGATTAGAGAATTATTTACATTCTTTCTTAACTGTTTCCCAGGCTCTTGCCTGGTTAGGAAACCTTTCTCTTTCTCTCTGACTGAGCTGAGAATACCCACATTAATGTGATTCTGCTTAGCAAGGAAGGGCTTTTCTCTCTTCTGGCTCTTTGCTTACTCATTGGGGCTCCCACTCCAACTGCCAGAATCCCCACTCTTCCAGCAGTTACTCATTTCAGCTGCTCACTGCCTTCTGTCTTCTCTCCTCCTTTCCAAAGCACGGGACTTGTTTTCTGAATGTTGTTTTTTGGAAAATTTTAATGAATTTCCATAGTTCATATACATTTTTCATAGTGTCTGTTGCTTATGCTTTTTCTCAGAAGATAAAGACTGCACTTTAAAGTTGTGTAAATTCTCTGTTTCAGGCTGTTTGTTGCAGACAGTGACTGAGAGCCCAAGAACTGGATGGAAGACAGAGACACAGATATATGTTCCATATGATGTGTGTCTGTCCGGACCCTATGCATGCGGTCCAAGTCAAAAGGATCAGCTTAGAGTTATAAGAACTTCTAGACAAAAATATTTTTAGACCCTGGCATAAAATGATACACTTTTTAAAAAAATATATTTTTGGCATAGAAATATTAAAATCAGATAACCAAATACATCATCAAGATTGGTTGCAAATGTTAGAAACTGCTCCATGACTAATTCTTTCTGGATGTTTCTGGAGGTTTTCATTTCTATTTTAGTCGTGTTTTTGTATTTATTAGGGACCCAACTGCTAAGCTGTTTCAGCAAAGTGTTTGCCTTAGGAAAGTGACAGTGGTTATGATAGATGTGAAAAAGAAAAATAATGCTGTGTTAATTAACAGAAGAAAGAAAAAAAAAAGATTAAGCATAACCACTGTCTTCTGTTAAAAACATGCTGTGTGATACAGCACAGCTTTGAAGCACTGAACCAAGTTAATCAATATCTTCATTAGGAATAACAAGTAAGCCAGTAAAAATCAGTATTTCACTATCTTCCTTAGCTTCCCCTGCTCCTTAAAGCTCTGTAGGACAAAACTGCTTGCCTGGAGTTGTAGCAGAGATAGATAGGAGCATTGAGATTTCTAATCTGTTTCTAGAATACATTTATTTGTTTCTAGAATATATTTATTTGTTTTCTTAGTATTTTGTGGAAATTTATTTTCCTCTGTTCACCAGACCTGAGGATCTGAGGAACTAGTAAATTCAGAAACAAGGTGTGAGAGTAGGGCTTCAAAGTGGTGTGAATTTTGCTGCTTTTTCACTGCTTTAGCTATTTCAATTTTCAGCAAAGTGCCATCTGTTACTTGAAATCATATGGAGCCTATTACAAAGGAAAATTCATAAGCTTTGCATCCACTGTGTCAGAGTAGCTGCCTTTGGAACCGTAAAAACTGCAACAATAAAAGTTTGAGTTTTAATATTGTTCATTCTAGGATTGCACCTTTTTAAAATGTGAGGTGATTTCAGATTTCCTGTCTTTTGTTTGAAAATACTTTGCCCTACTCATTCTGCCTCTAACACCTACTAATCTATATTGAACTGTTAAAAGAAGCAATTTCCTTTGTTAATGAAGCACATGGAAGTCTAAAGTTACTCTTTAAAATATTTTTTACAGTACCAAATAGAATAATGAGAGGCAAAATACATGACATTGGCCACCACTCTTCAAGATACTGAATAAGAGTGAAAAATGTCACATTATTATGATTGATTTATATCATAACAGAAATATTATTGGAATATTATTGCATCAACTCCAATAATGCCATAGATTCACTATTGCTTATATCACGTACTTGGAACCAGGAATCTGAGAGTATTTATTATTTATTTGGTTGCAGTCCTGTCATGGTTGTGCTTTGGTGAATGCTGCCTCACTAGTTTGCAAGTCTAACTGCTGTCATAAATCACTTCTATTAGTTTTTCTTTCACATAGCCAAATGGATTTTGCTCTCCTCCTGCCATTAGTGTTATTCCTATAGAAAATTATTTATGGCTTTAGAAAAACTGAAATTTTAGAGCTTTTAATGCACTCTTCACAATCTGATGTTCCTGGTAATTTAAATATTAAAAACATTATTTATAAAGCAAATATATGCTATTCCTATCCACAGGGAGAACATGGTATAATTAGTTTTTACTCTTTTTTTGCCTTGACAACCTAATCTTGATTGCTTAGTATAAATTCTAATTATTGGAGAAAGATGACAGATTCAGGATGGAGAAGAGAAGGAAGAAGCCAAAAGTAAAAGGCTATTCCCAGGATAAAGAAGCCATCAAAATTCTAATCAGCCCTGTTCCAAAATGATATTATTGTTTCTTTTTTCAGCTTTATTTATAAACACAAACATCTGAAGCAATGGTCCATCTGCACAGACTAAAAGCTCTGTGTCCAAAATGCGCATTGCTTCAGAACCTACAGAGAATAAAAAGCTCTGCTCAGTTACTCAGCTCTCAGAAAATAACAACAGACTGAAAATTAACAAAAGTCTGTAGAAATCTAAAGTTTAGGTAGAAAACTTGCTTTCTACAGAAACTGTCCAGATCCAGCTAGAAAGGAGAGAACTGATTTTCTTTATGATCTCAGTCTGGTGGATGTTCCAACGCAGGTAATTAAACCTAACATGAGCTTCCAGGAGTTCTCAGAAGGAACGATAATTGTCTGACTTACCTAATTATTTGACTGAGAGGTTGGGCAGTAGTTTGGAAGGAGAGAATGAAATCTCTGCAAGTTCTTGATATATAATCACAGCACTTCTTAAAAATTGTAAGGGAAACAGGAAAAGGGAATGCATAGGGCAAGAAAGAAAAACAAAACCATAAATAACCCAAACTCAAGGAAAATTAGGACAGGGTAACTCTCAAGTGAATACAGGACTGAGTTGAAAGAGCACTTCTAACTCTTGCCTCAAGGAACGTTCCTTTAACTTTGGTTGCAGAGCTAAAAAGGCAGCAAGGTAGTCTCACTGTCACGGTGGCAAGCTCACAGCAGAAGCAGAACCAAGAGTCTGAGTCTATTTGTTAATTATACACGTCAATATGACATGTATTTCTCACCAAAAATCTTTAAAATAAGGGAAAAATAACTAACTATAGAAATTATTATTTTGAGAGATGGCTTAATGAAAAATTATGTTTTCTGCATTTGTATAGGAAAAGAGGGAAAATTCAACACCTTCTTTGAAGACATATTTTCTTTGAAGTGCTAATAGAGGGGTTTATTTTTTTTAATAGATTTAACAGAATAAGTAAAAGTGGCACATGAGAATAGGGAGACGTGAGCAGGGGTACATGTGTGTTACTTTGTTTTTAGGTAAGTCACTTAAGCAGACTTTATGTATTCATGGAAAGGAACAGAGATGTTTAGCTGAAGTGAACCAAGCATGCACCATGCATCATATAGACATGATATACCTCAAAGAATAATTATCATGGGTATATGTGTGGATAGATTATAGATAACCTGCTTATAAGGAGTCCTGCCTTGTGTTTGTGGTGGGCAGTCATGACAGATTTCACTACTTAAAGCAGCAGTATGTAAATGTTTCAAGAATTTGATCTTAGTCTAAGGGAAAGAAAAAATTATAACAGAATTTTCACTTTTTTTAAAATAGTAAGCCTATCATAATGAAAAAACAGATTCTGCAATACAATTGATCTGCAATGTATTTGTTACATTGAGGAAAAGCAAATTTCCCTTCAAGTTATTAACATCTGTAGAACTGATGAAAATAAATTAAGTTTTAATCTTTTAGGGCATAATTCCTTCACAAAACACCCAAAGAAAACAACTAGCAACCATACCATAATGAATGCTTCCAAAAATTAAATTTCCTCTTTAAGCTTGGCATATCTCTTTCGAAGAAAGTATTTATTTTTATTTCTTACTATCTTCTTTCACCTCCATATTTTTTGCTATATCTATATATAGATACATATGTGTATTTAGCTATTTATTCTGCTATTTATGTTCCCACAACCTCCACCATTGCTCTCTGGTAACTGCATGTCATTTGAAACTGGGCAAGACTTTGAAGCAGAAGGGCTTTGACAACATTAGGTTTTTTTTTATTTTGCATGAGTTTCTTTCTTTTTACTTTCAAAATATCACCCAGTGACATTTTTAATTTGTTGATTTAAATGATGAGTTGTCAGAGTAGGAAAAAGATGTATGGAGCTTACAGTTGGCAGTGGCACAGTTGAAAGCCTCTGGGTAAGAATCAAGAGACAAGTAGATAATGTGGATGTCATTGTGGGAGTCTGCTGGACCTCCTAGCCAGGATGATGACACAAAGGAATTATTCTTTAAGGAATTAAGGGAGGCTTCCAAGTCAAATGCCCTTGTCGTATGGGGGACCTCAGCTTGCCAGAAATTAACTGGGACCATCATACAGCTGGTAGAGCCCAGGCCACAAGATTCTTAAAAACCTTGGTTGACAACTTCACTTTAAGGGAGCTGACTCGTAGAGATGCCCTCCTTGATCTGCTGCTTGTCAAGGGAGGATCTTGTGAGTGAAGTAACGACTGGCAGCCATCTAGGCCACAGTGATCATGAAGCGATTCAGTTTAAAATCTCTGTTGACAGGAGGAGAAGGAAAACCTCAACTCTGGAAATAAGGAGAGCACACTTCAGGGTGCCCAGGCAATCAGGGAGTAAGGTCCCCTGGGAAAACATTTTTGCAGGTACTGGGGTCTATCAGTGCTGGTCACTTTATAAACATCCCTTCCTAAGAGCACAGAAGCAGCCAGTTCCTAAATGTTGGAAGTCAAATAGACAAGGCAGAAGGTTGGCTTGGATGAACAAGGACCTTCTCTTAAAAATAATGCTAAAGAGGGAGGTCTATACCCAGTGGAAGCAAGGACAGGTAACATAGGAAGAATACAGGGAATCTGCTTGCCACTGTAGGGAGAAAATGTGTGTGGCCAAAGCTCAGCTGGAGTTGAAGCTGATCGGAAATATATGGGACCATAGAAAGGTTTTTTTGAAATCTATTAATGGCAAAAGGCAGTGTAAAAATAACATAGGCCCGTTAGAGGATGAGAATGGTCACCTCACAAACAGGGCCAAGGCAGAGGTGTTTAACATATTCTTTGCCTGTCTTCAATACAGATGACAGACCAAGGGGGGGTCTTAGTGTCCTGAGCTGGAGTACCATGACTACAAGAACAAATAACTCCAAGTCAACTCTGAAACTGTGGGGGATCTGCTACCCACCCAGATCCCTACAAATCTATGGGGCCTGATGGGATTACAAAACCTCTTTTGGTAAGTTTTGAGTGGTTTTGGGAATCCAGAGAAGTCTTAACTGCCTGGAAGCTGGTGACCATTGTCCTGATTTTGAAGGCGGGTGAGAAGGAGTACCCTGCAAGCACAGGAAAAAGGCAGGGCAACCATTCCTGATTGACAGAACATTTAGGTCTCTAGTCTAGTTTCCTGCTTACCTACTGACACATGAAAAATATCATAGAGGAACAGCAAAAGTGAGAAGAAGTGACAATCCTCTTTTATTAAAGAAAATAGTACTGGGAGGTGAAGCATAAGTGACTAGCCATATTGACTACAAGGAGACAAAGATACACAACTCCAGCAATGCTCTCTGGAAAATAATGAAACCCCATGCAAACTTCTGTTTCTGCAGCTTTTCAATTTCTTCTGGGTTTGCCTGTTAGGACAGCATTTTGTGTACTTCCCCCTCCAGGTTGTTCTGTGCAGACCCTGAATTTCTTGTGTTTACTGCCACATCATCCCCGAGCTATAGAAATTAATATGAAATGCTCAGAAAGGTGAATTCTCAGAACAGCTTGGGATTACCAATACCAGCTGAACCACAGGACTGGGCTGTGAAAAGAGGTTGTGTATGTTGCAGGGGAGAATGTATTAACAGACCAAAACTGACAACAGTGTTTGCATGGTCCCAAAGCCATGAGGTTTCGAAACACATAAGGCCTATAATTTGTATTTAACATTGCTAATTGACTGTCCTTGCATGGACCTCTGCAGGAACTTAACACCCTCATTTAAATAAACTGAACAATAAAGTATATATTATCTAGTTAAAAGAAAATCCAGTAAAACAGCATGGGGACTGAAACCCCTCTACAGATGTATGCCTCTCTGGAGAGCTGTCAACCTTACTTCTGAAGGAATTACTAAGCATGATGAATTCTGGATGAATTCTTTTCAGATGAAAACACCTGGTTCTCTGTTCACTTAAGAAGCTGCCAAGGCAAAATATGTTCCAGCCAGTCCATCCAATGGAACTCAGCATTATGTCACATCACATTCTGATTAAATGTATATCCTTTGAAATGAAATGGATATTTTCTGCATTGTTTTACTCATTTCTGTTTAACCAAGCATTACTGGCAGAGCTAACAAACAATGGAGAAACTTTAAAACCTTATTTTAAAGCCAAACTGTTGTATGCAGCCTACTTAGATTTTTATATAGGGATTCTGAAAGCAGAAGAATTGGAGTTTTATTGCAGGAAAAAGTGTCTATCCTACTTAGACTGCAGACCTGTAGTGGAGCTATCACCGTGCTTTGAGATTTCCCTATCTTCACGGCATTTTTTTCAGTGCATGTCTATAATTTTGTCATGCATCTACATATTCAGGTCCTGTTTATCCCATTCTGAGCCGATTTTGGAGGATGAAATGTCCTCTGTATCACCCTATCTGCCCTGTGACTGAATGTAATGCAGTTAGAGCAAGATGATCTTCAGATACCTCATTTCCATTTACTAAACTCATCTTACAAGGGAGACCACAAACCTCTTTGGGTTTCCTGTATTCCAGCTGAATGCATCTTTGTCACTAAGTATGTTTAAGTGGTGGTTTTTCTGCAATAGCCCCAAATACAAGGAATAAAAAATAGCACTGTGAGGTGCTTAGTTAGGTATTGAGACAATGGAGATCAATATGAGACAGCTGCCTGCTGCACTTATTCCAGCTGAGCAGGCCCTTTTTGTTTGAGGTTCCAGAGAAATTGCAGATTGCTCAGCCAGTGACTGCTGTTCCTGAAGAAGGGAATTATTTACTAGTGAATATATTACACTGATATTTTTAGTCTCTTGCTATTAATTGTGGAGAGAAGAAGAGTGCATTTCCTTCCTTAAAAGAAATTAAAAAAAAAAGGACTTCTCTTCAACAGCAGCCGACTAACAACAAAGATTATATTTCATGTCCAATAGGAGGATATAGGAGCAGACACATCTGTCAGGCCTGTTCCTTCCTTCCCAGTAAGGATGCTAATAGGGAGACTTTTTTGCGAGTGCTCCTATAGCCTTTGCAAAATACATTGTAGGAGAGAAATATTTGCAAGGTTTATCTTGAAAGTGCTTTCCAATGTCTGCATGAAGAGTAACTTTGAATTATTTGATGAAGTAATGTTTGAGATCTAGCCTTCAAGTGCAGACTTATCCCCAGGAGGGTTGAATATTGTTGTAGACCATTGTCCCTCAAAGTGGAATCCCAAATTGCCACATGGCTATTCAGGAAGCTGCCTTTCTGTTGCTGCTTCCAGGCAATGGAGAGATTTTTTTCCGATGTCGTACTCTAAAGAACTGAAGTGCAGTATAGAATTATAGAATGGTGAGGGTTGGAAGGGACCTTAAAGATCACCTAGTTCTAACCCCACCCTGCCATGGGCAGGGACACCTTTCAGTGGACCAGATTGCTCAGAGCCCCAACCGACCTGGTTTTGGATAATTCCAGGAATGGGTATCCACCACTTTTTCAGGCAGCCTGTTCCAGTGCCTCACCAATGAAAAAAGCTGCCAGCCTTCCTGGCTGTGGTCCTTCTTGAAGATATTTGTAAGGGCAAGGTTTTGCTCAGATGGCCACTCAGAGGAAGTCCTCATGCTGATAAAAGGAAAAGGGATAGCTTGTCTTGGTACAGGCATAAGGCAATCATGAAACTCCCCAGCATTATGAAGACTGAAGTGCAACTGGAAGAATTCTGGAGAACTAGAAGATAAATGGACTGAAATGCTCAGAGAAGAAAAAGTCCCTTAGGGCCAGACAGCAGCTGAGCGTGGAAGGTTGCAAAGTCCATGCAAGACTAATTTTAAACTCCCAGCTGCAGTTCCATTTTGTGTCTGGTTAGAGTCTCATTTTTTCTTGCCTTTTAAAGGATGTAGATCAAATCAGTAGAAGTTAAAAAAGCTGAATTTACTCTAGGCTATTACCTTTTATGTTTTTCAGAATTATTTGGACTTTTCAACAATATTTTTGTAAAGTGTTGGTATCAGTGATATCTGTACTGAGATAGATCCCTGTGCTTTTTATTCTAGATTTATATTAAAACTTTTATGTATCAGCTCAAAAATATTTATGAATTATCCTTTGGCTTACTTAGTATATTTTTACTAACTGTGTAGTGCCCTGCAGCTTTAATAATATGCTTTCACCTAAACTGAATACATATGAGCAAAAAATTATCTTAGCATGTTAACACATCAGTAATTTGAATATTAACTCCATCTCCCTGTCTCTCTTCACTGTCTAATGGGAGTGATTTTTTTGTATGTGTATATTTGAATGACTTCTTTGTTACTTAAGTTGTATTTTTCATTCTAAGTAGGTTTTTTGATTATTATACCTTTTGGAATATATTGTTAGCAGAAAAATCAGCACATTCAACAGGATGAATAGTGACAGAAAAAAGGAAGACTGATAACAGGGTAACTACACTTTGCTTCTGTCATCATGTGCAAAACCTGAAAAACAGTATTTCCCGATTTTTCAGTTGTGTATCCAAACAATGTAAGGATTAGGAGACACTCAGATGTTATGGTGATTATCAGTAAAGAGAAATGTACAAACAAAATTTGTGATGTCACAAAACCAAATACCTTATTGCAGAAAATGATTGTATACATCAATTACCTGCATGTTAAACAATACATTTTGAGTGCCCACAATTTTTGAAGGCAACAATGCAAATTAAAACAAAATCAAGGGGGAGAGGTTGGGCCAAGTGTACAGGGAATTTTTTCTTTAATTTCTTTTTTCACACTTCTGATTGCTTTTGATATATATGTATGTATTTTAATGAACAATTATATTAAGTTTAAAAAATCCTTCACATACTCATTTTGTGTCTTAAGAGTGCTTCCTTTGTGTAAAAGTGACAAGCTCCTAGGAAGAAATGATCTGTGGCACTGTTATATAAATTCAGCTAACCTGCTGAGACATTTTATTCTCATAAGACACCAGAAAACTCCACTTTTGCTATTACCTTTGACAATGATTCTTTGAGTAATCTAAATCACTCATTCATGACAAATTTGCATAGCCAGCAGGATCCTAAATCAGGATTCACAACATTGTATGGTAAATTATTACATAGTTTAAGAGTGTTAAAAATAGAATCAAGTTCTAGTAACTGAAAAATTTAAAATAACAAGTAACTCACCAGAAGAAGAAAATATATTCCTTCTAGATTTAACATTTATGTTTCTGCACTAACAAGATTACAAAAGTATTTTTTATCCTGTGTGATCCATAAGAACTAACGTATTTTTATATGTTGCAGAAATTAACCTTAGCTAGTGGTGTGCAAAGAAGTTTTCTTACCACTTAGTCTGACAATTTTTTTCACTTCAGCCTTCACAGCTGCTCCAAGTACTTCAGTTTTTCAGATGATGTGTCTGAACATGGCAATTCAGCCTAATCCAAATATGTATCAGTCATGTAAGCAGGTTGTTCTTTATTAAGGTTCACTCAAAAGAACTGTGACTAGGAGTAGTATGATGAACAGAAGGTCATCAAGACTGAATGTTATTTTTTTCAGAACATTACTGAGAAAACTCTGGAGGAACTTCTAGCTAAATCTTTGTTTCCCTAAATGATATTAAGATAGTTGCTCTTACACAGCACGAGATGGGAAGTTCCTTGATAGACAAATGGTGCCTCAGCAAATTGAACATGAATAATAACTGGCAAGGAAAGAATTGGCAAAAGTAGAAAGCATAGAGCAGATTAGCACTTAGCTCAGGGAAGAAGAAAAAGGAGGACCTATATAGAGCTAGCAGCAAAATTAAACGGAAAAGGAAATAACCCAAATTTCTACCCAAGACTGTGTGGGCATGTTTCCTGTTTCCTACCAGAGCAGGATTCTTGTGTATCCATCTGTTAAAATGCTAGATAATCATGAAAGCAATTTTCCTGCTGTGTTCTATTATTAACCTGAATTCAGATTAATCATGCTCAGCTAGGAGATCGTCTCCTATCAACCTTTGCATCTTATCTAAGCTTGTAGTGACTTGTGTCTTGTGCAGTGCTCCAGATTAGTTTTGTTTTTTTGTCACTCATGGACTGTCTTTTCATCAGTGAATCACAATGAAACCAACTCAGATGCCTTTAAGGCATGGTTGGAGATGTGAATAGTGCAAAATTACATACACTCATTATGGTGTAGATTGTGTTTTTCATCCTCTGCTGCCACCATCATAAATGGTGGATAATGGTGTGATGAAGCCACTTGAGCTTTGGCCCCGGTTTCCTGACTCAAAGGTGCCACAGGTCTCTTTGCTTCTGTCTTTAGCTATGCAGGAATCATCCAGTTTTCCCCTTCTCTTATAGCCATAAAACATTTACCTGTTTCTCTAGCACTTTTTCTCTTTCTTTGCTTAATTTTTTTTCATGCCAGATCTGTGAAGATAGAAGATGCCCTTGAATGAACTTTCAATTCATTATTGAAAGGAGCACCAAGGAGCACCAGCTGTTTTTCTCAATGATAATAATTTTGTTCTAATTAAGGCTCTTCAATCCATGTGTGGAAGTATTTTTCTGTCCTTCAGGAAGAACACTTTTACCTGTTTCTCCATTGACCATTAGTGCCTTTGAAACATATATTTACACACATATGCAAAGAAAGCAAGCAAACCTTACTTACAAAAACTGCAGAGTGTTAACTTCTTGCCAGTATCACTCGCCTGAAAACATGCTGCTTCACCCAAAGATTGACTGTTTTGTCAACCTTTTCCTAAGGGTCCCAACTTCTCAGGTTCTGCGTAGATCAGTTATCTAAAGATGTTTATTACCAGACTTTTGATGAAAAGGCCACCAGATGGCGGCAAAAGATAAATAGTAGGAATGGTCCAGTCATTTTTGCAAATGATGGTCTTTGAGTACTATTCTGGTACTAAAGAGTTAGCTCCATTTTGTGGTTTTTTCATAATAGTCTTGTGTTCTTGATTTATGATTACAAGTTATTGCAAACTGATTCTAACAATTTTTTTCCTAATATGGGTAGAAATAATTTTTTCCTGCTATCTACCTTGAAATGTCAGTGTAGATTTATGTCCTCATTTTAAATCACCTTATGCCATTTTGTCTCAGTTTGTTTTTTCCCCCCGCTCTGTGTTTGCTACTGTCAGGGAGAGACACAAAACACAGACCTGAAGATATGCCAATGGACGCCAGGAATGAGACAAGATTTTCATGGTTTCACTGAAGTCTTTAAAACTTTTGATTCTTAAATTATAGAAGGCTGTGTTTATCTCATCTTTTCTCTTCACTTTTTTATTTTTTTTTTCCCTCTTACTGAAGTCTTCAGTGTAAGATATGCATTTGGTGTGCCCTTTATTTAAGGACCAGTGCTTCAAACCCTTTTTGTGTGAAGTAGCTTCCTTGGAGAGCAGCAGAGACAGGAGGCTTCCAGACAGGGGAGAATTTCTATGTGTGGAGCCCTCTCCTGTGAGCCGCTCTCTGCACACTCCCAGACAGCAGCACTCCCTGGCCAAAGCCCGTGTGAATACTGACACCAAGCTTGTAATTATCCTCAAGTCCTTCTTTCAAGGAACCATCTGCCAGTGGCATTTTACAAAGCTTTGCAGCACAGATACTCAGAAAAACAGCTTGTGTGTTTGGAGAGTTTGTGGAGTCACAAGGTGCTTCTGTCTGCTCCCTCCATGCAGACTCAGGTATGTTCTGTGACTCTTCACTGCAAGCTCCAGCTGCTTTGTCTACATCTCACCCCCAAAAGGGATGATGTGCTTACTGCTAAGTTAAAATGCATTAAATATGCCACTAGTATTTTTCCATGTTGGCAGTTACAGTAGTTGCCATGGGAATGTCAAATCATGTAAATGGGTGAAGAGGCAGCTCACAAAACAGTACAGATTAGAGATGTGGCCCACAGTATTAAAAACATGTACAAACTGTCTTCTGTACATAACCACACCATTTTCTGTCACTAAGAGGCTTCAGGAAAATAAATTTATACTTCTCTAGGCCTGTTTTATAAATAAGCATCTTAAATAAATAAAGCATTTAACTGTGATGAATGATCTCAGTTCTTTAATAAAGGATGGAGTTATGCTAATTGAACAGCAAAGTTGTTTGTCAGGGCTGACAGATATGCACATACTTCATTTATTCCATTAATTCATTTTCTGCAGCATATAATTACAATCTTTTGCACAAGTGACAGAATCACAGATAGCATTTCAGTGCTGAGCTATATATCTATTTTGTTATGATCAGTGAAGTATAGCAGTTATATCATTTTTATCAGGAGCATGCTGAGAATAACCAAAGGAGAATTCTAATGATTATGGACTTGTAAATCTTCCATTTATTCATAAAGCAGCTTATGGACAGACATGAATTTATTTTAAATTAATATGTTTTTTTTTTCCTTTTGTTAGCTCTCAGAAATTAAAATTCAGAGAAAGACTGACACTAGGAAGTATTAGAGGCATTAAACTCAGTAATTCTTTGGCAGTAAGGGAGATAGAAAATCTTTGTAAAGAATATAATTATGGATAAGGTATAACTGATATTTTTCTTATACCACGGAAAAAATTAAGTTAAATTCCACGCATGTTGACTAACACTTTTAGTTTCAGTTTGGTTTTTCTCATCTCTAAAATGTTGCTTATTTCATATTGAAATCGTTCTCTTACATATGAATAATCTAAATTACAACAGCTGAGTAGATGTCTGCCTCGCCCTAATCACAGAATGTTCTTTCTCACATTCTGTAAACAAGCTCTGTTTTGCAATATTCTGCAAAAGTTACTAAAAAATAGGACTTTGTTCCAGATAGGATGGGATTCATTCCTTAACATAGAATCTGAACATCATCTCTAGGTAGCTGTCTATTAAGTCTTTGTGCAAATCCACAAGAGGAAGGAATTAAACAGTGGGTGAACTTGGTAAGAGGGGCAACCCTTGCCTATACATTTTGATTTCAGTAAAAGATTACATGAGTTTAGCCAGAATTTTTATGGTGTAGGTATGATTAGATTCATATAGGTAAACTAAATGTAAAATTGCCCCAGGCATTAGACCTTTTAATAATAAGAATCAGGTATTTTGTCCTGGAGAATACAAAAGGCTTATTTTTGCCAGATGATAAATATTTTCTAGATTTGCTCAACAGAACAACTCAGTTCAGACAAAAAAAGAAGTCCATTGAGTTCTGAATTTAATAAAAATTGTTACCAATTTTTATAATAAAAATTTTATAATAAAAATTGTTACCAATTTTTATTAATTTCTAAAAGTCTGTAGTCAAAATGAACTGATAGCTTCAGGTTAAAATATACTTTTAAATAAAGAGATGAGTTTTTCATGATAAAAATAATCCACTATGTCGTGACTGCCCAATCATTTTCTAGACATGAATCACTTATAAATGATAGAGAAAAAAATGTACCATATTTTCCATGCATCTAATATTATAATAACTGACCTAATTGGTATTTGGACAAGAATGCTCTTTCTAGTGCAGCCAGGTGAGTGTCTTTGAGCATGCATAGAAAACACCCTCTGTGTCAAGATTTGGAACAATTTTATTTTAGAACCAGTGCTGGAATTTCCAATATTTTATATTTTTGGTGGCTTCTCATGAAGAACGTTAAACATCTTCTGAACTCATATACAACATGAGCTGGCCTCTCCTGTGTCAGACTGTAAGACAGGAAAGATGTTTCTTGCTGTTTGTTCTCCCCAGAGTATCAGTAAAATGATTTTCAGATTCTGCATTTGAAGGTAAAAGACTGAACTGGGGGTGTTTTTTAATACAAAATGGCCAAATGCACAGCTCTGCTGAAACTATTCTGCTCCTTTTCATGTTTTGGAGGTATTTTTGTACCAGATTTAAATTTGTGAGCAACTTTTAAACTTGAACTGAAAACAGAAAACTGGGGGTTATGAGCACTGACTGATGAGTTTTGACCATGAGTAAATAATTTAGTTTCTTTGTGGTTTAGTTTATTGAGCAATATAATGAATAAATAATACTAACAGCACAATTTCATAATAGGTTACGATAATAGGTAACCTATTATGAAATTACGTAGCATGTTATGAATGATTTTGAAGATTTACAATGATTTCAGAACCTTTTTGCACTTAATTATCCTTGGAAAATGTATTGAGATGAGGTACATATTTTCTCGTTTTGTAATGAAGTAAATAAAGAAATCTCAGTGTTTATTGTGAAACATTCAATTATTAATCATTAGGAAATGAAGAATTGTATCATATTAAAACTTGTGCTATTAGCCTTCTATAAGGACATTTTACTCTTAATCTGAATGACTTACAAGAGGCTTTTGTAGGTATTCTTCAGCAGAAATCATCTAACGGTTTGCTGCTCTGCATGGCAAACAGATGTGAAATAAATTCTCAGCCATATCTTTCTGGGTTCTGCGTGACAAAAAGTATCTTTTGAGGAAACCTCAAACAGATGAAAAACCCATCAGAACCTCCTACTTAATTTTAAACAATACAATTAAAATTAGAAAATCCTCCTTGCTAAATTATCAATTTAAAAAAAATTAGAATACTTGGAGATGCCCTTGCAGACATAATTTTGTGTATTTTCTGTGTATTATAATTAGTATTGATTGGATAGAGCAATGAAATATCTTGAGTTTACATAATTTCAAATGCTTAAAATAGCACATGGAAAAACATTCCCAAGTGCTTTATCTTCATTTATGTATATATTACATAGAAATATGCAATAAATGCTGTCAATAGACATTTTGCACTATGCACAGATGTTCTTGTGGTTTTAATAATTGTGTTACTAATTGTATTACACTTGGGTACCAATTCAATGAACTTTGTTTTAGAATAGGAGTTCTCAATTACACAGGCAAAAAAACATTCATGCTTCACTGGAACTGAAAGGCTAGGGAAAATATAAAATGTTCACAGGATCAACGGCAAAATTTATTTTACACAGTTAATTTAAATTGATTTTACTGCAATATGTTAGACAATTTTCTGGTGGCTAAAATCAAAGGGGATAGATAACCATATGACAAGATATAGGACCACAGTCACTGCTTTTTTTCCTGCTAGCAAGTGGCACAGGTGTCTTGAGGAGCACCAGTTGTTAATAATCACTGTCATTTTATTTTTGTTTTAATTACTCAAGAAATAAGAAGCTTCTGAAATTTGCAGATAATGAGCAAGATACATTCATTTTAGTGAACCTCTCTGGGTATATTCTGGATAAAACTAAAGAGAAAAGTGCTTTTGAAATCTTAAGCATGTGTGCAGTTTCCTCTGTTGTGATATGATAATTCATAAAATTAGATATGTTCTTAAATTCTCTAGTGACTTGGGTCTGCATGTTGCGATCTCCTCTGGTGAACAGCTTAAGGCTACAGAAAATCATCAAAGAAATTACAAAATGAGCAGAATTTCTATTACTTTGATCAGGGAATAATAGGGGAAACCAGAACGAGAGCTGTAACGTTTATTTGAAGTAGTGGGAGGACAACTCTACATTATGTGTATTACATATTTATTACTAATTATTTTCTCAGCTATGTTTATTTGAATTTTCATTTTACACATGTTTTTGCTATTCACAGGAATTTCAGGAAAAAGATTTGCGTGACACAATATCACCCCAGATTTTAAATGCCATTTATTCTTTGAAAATGTTACAATTTCAACCACACTTCTTAATTAAGCCTTCGTGTGTTACTACAAATACTAGAAAACACATTTTCCATGTGTTTGTAGCCTTTAAAAATAGACAAAATCCTTGACTATGTTAATAAAATTTGGTGAATATTTTGTTTTAAATATTGATTACATATTTAGTAAGTAATTTTGGTTAGAAAAAGGGAGATGAATCAGCAGGGAAGGGGAGTGGATGGGACCCTTCAACACAACCCTTCATTTGCATAAACTTGTCAAACTGTTTCCTTCCTGCCCCCCTCATCCCATCTTCTCTATTGCTGATGCCAGCTGGAACATCTCTGTCCCCAGTGACACACAGCCACAGCCCAAGGGAAGGGGCAGGAATACACAGCAGAGCAGTAAATCTGATGTCAGCTTGCCCGTAGGTCAGATGAGGCTGCTTTGGAAGCAGCAGTGTCAGTCGTGAGCGGAGGTGCTGAGGTGGCCTGAGCTGGCCACCAAGCTCACTCCTGTCTGCTTACTCCCCTCCTCCTCAGGGAGTAGGACGGGAAGTGAAGAAAGATCAGGAGTGAGAGAACTCATGTGAAACCCCATTCCTTTGCTCCAGACTCCTCTCCTTGCCCATTGCTGTCACTACAGGTCACATTCCTTTCAGTGAGGTGACAAACAACATGAGTAAGGATTGTCAGGGCTGCCAAGAGGACAGAGGTTCCTCTCTGCCACTCCTTCTTCATGTTTTTCCTCTGCTCCAGTGTGGGGTCTCCATGGGCTGCAGAGATTATCCACTGTGCCATGGACCTCCTCCCAGAGGTGCCAGCAGCTTGGCTGAGGGCTCAGCTGTGCACTACAATGAGCCCTTTGGAGCCAGCTGGAACTGTCTGGAACCAGCTGTGTCCAGCACAGGACAGCCCCTGGCCTCTCCCCAGCCACACCTGCAGCCCATATTCTACTGCTGCTGTCCTGAAACATGCCTCAGACATTGCAGGTACAAGCAGAGCAGCCAGGATCTCAGCAGCTTTTAGTCTACAAAAAGTCTAAAATGCTTTGCAGAAGTAAATCCTTGATTCATTTGCTGACTCAGAGTATGTGGGATTAATCATGATATCTCCATCTCAGAACACATTTGAAGTTTGTTGTGCTGTAGATTATACACACTGTGTGGATAAGGTTTTCATGGTTTTTTAACAGTGGCTCGTATCAGGAGGGTTTTCTCTCCCCTTTCTCCCTGTGTCTTCATCCTGCAGTATGTCTGACTGGTAAGACTCCTCTGCCCATGCCCCTTGTCTTCATGACAGACTTCAGCTGTCATGAAGCAGTGAGGAAACAGAGGCACAGCTGCAGGAGGCGTAGGAATGGCTGATTTACAGCCATCACTGTTACAGTCCTTTCAGAAAACTTGAATATTTTCCAGGACATTATATAAATGGGAATTTTTGACATTCAAAGCCTCAATAACTATGCAGAATTTAGATACATTAATAGCTGGCATGCTACCAGCTCTAAACTTGCTTATTAGTTTGGTCTAATTGTTTTATGAATTCTGAGAATGTAATCTGATAAAAGTGGTGAATAAGATACCTGGGAGAGGTGCTGCCATTGTGCAAGTGCTTTTGATGACAGTGCATGCTCTGTAATTTTTGTCACTTATGAAAGTGAATTCTACAAGTGTAATATATACTCATGGAAAGAGCAACATTGAGAAATGTAGGTTTGTTGGAGTGCAATAGTGAGTTGCTTGCTCTAACCTGATAGTGAGTTGTTCACTAAGTCTTGAGGCAGAGTTACTTAATCCATACAGTACCTACCCTGTCTGATTTTGGTCTGTTAAAACATTGACCCACTAAACTTCTTGCCTGGGCTGGGATGTCTGCTGAGACATCCCACAGGAGTTGCTGAGGGGCGCCAAAATCTTTGTTCATAAAGGAGTTTGGAAGATTTGACTTTGGGAATTAAGCAACAGCTGTTCAGTACTACTGTAGTGAAAAGCTGTCTTGTCTTCGTAAACATCAGAATGGAAATAATAAGCCAACATACAGATTAATAGGTGTCACAGGCATGAGATGAGCAGCTAATTTCATGCCGTACATATTAGCATAATTAGTTGTGACTTATTACAGCAGTCAAGCCCAGAGTTCGTTCACTGTGCAGTAAAATAGTGTTCACTGTCTAAAAGAGAGTCTGCCCAAGGTGCTGATGTTAAATACCCACAGCAGCAGTAGGTGCTCCTTCATTGGCTGTGCAGCAGGGATTGGTTTATAACCTTGGCTTTGACATCCATGTTTAAGACATTGTAAAACTCAGTAGAATGATCTGAAAGTGATGCAGACATCTAAGAATATAAGAAAAACCCTAACTCCCTGGGTTTTATCCTTAATTTGTTTAGGCTAAGAAAATAGAAAGAAACTAACTGTAAACAGAAAAACAAGGTGATACAAAAGTGAGAAACACAAAAAGGGAAACATAACTGAGACTTCCAAGGGGCATGTCTGGGAAACAAAGTTTGGCTGCAAGTAACACAATATCTGTCTGTTTTCCCATTCCGAATTATAGATTTATAACAACCAAAAAGGTACTAAAAAAGTAGTTATACTCTGAGGTAGAGTCCTTTTCTTTTTCTGAACTGGTCTGCATTTGGAGGTTCCTATCTGCAGATATTTTTAAATCTTGACTATTTTCTTCTGGAAAAGGTAACCGAGTTAGGACTTCCTCTCAAGCAAGCTGTCCATCTGTTAGTGATTTCTAATGTAGGATTATCTTGTGATCACTTGTGATCAGGTACAAACAAAAGATGTATTTGTTTCATATATACATTTTTATGCTTTATTTGTGACACATTATTCTTCATTTGTGTCATACATTTAGAGTTTTACAGGAGGTACTTTTTGTTCTGCTACTATAAAACCTGTTTTTTTGGAAGCTGTCCTTGAAATCTCTTGGTTCTGAGTTCATGTCTGGGTATCAACAATGAACAGTCACTTTGGTAGTCCTAGATGATGCCTTGTCTGAATCACTCAGCCACCACCTACACAGGTGACCTAGTAGTCATGCTGACTAAATAGAGCATCAAGCTGTGGGTGTTGTCAGCATGGCTCAGAGTAACTGTTGATGTCTGGGTGTAGCTCAGGGAGCCTGTTGTGTTTTAATCTTAAATTATTCGTACACTTGATCTGTAGCAAGACTCAGAAATTTTTGCAGCTCACAAAGCAGAAACAGCTATCTCAAATTTCCCAACACGAAGACTTGTGGCTTTTCTTCTTTCTAGGTTTTTGGATGACTGTTTGTATTAAATTAGAACTAGCCTGATTTAAGTTCTTCTCTTTAGGGGAGCACATGTTATTTGTTGTAAATTTTTAAAGGCAAAAATGCCAGAACCTTTTCATAAACTAAATGGCATTTTTCAGAAACCACTGTTACTGAAAATTCAGGAGTAAGATGGTAGGCCTGCTGTAGTCTTTAACTACTGAGAAATTTATACAAATGGATATCTTGTCTGATGGAATGAAAACAGCAAAGCTAAGAGTATGGAGAAGCAGAAATGGCATATATATTGTGGAGTTTTCAGTAGAAAGAGTTTACCTGCTTTGTTGTTCAAAAAGTCACTTGGTTTATATTAGGAAAATTATTTCTTGCTGCAGAAGACCCCAATCTTTGTGTCACAGAATGATGACTCTTGGATTGCCTGTATTCATATGCTGATGTTCTTCAAGTCTTGATGAAATCCCCTGATACAAATACTGAGTGCAGGATGAACACTGATCTGAAAATCATGAAATGCTACCTAGCAAAACTATTGAAGGCAGGTCAGAGCAGCCATTTCCTGCCTTCCCAAGCATGACCATTTGCACATGTAGAGAACTGCTACATACATACATTTGCAATGTGTCCACTGCCAAGTGTCTACACTAAACATCACAGCTACATCTTTCCAAACACTCTCTATACAGGGAGCCAGAACCTGGAAGACTGGGTAGCAGCTGGTACATATCATGCAAGCTGCCTTCAACTTCATTGCTCTAATGGTTATAATACCTAATTTGCCTATAACAGACCACCCATTCAGAGTGCCTCTGAAAGCAAGGAGAGTGTTTTCATCAAAATACAGCTCACTATAAATGCATTAATTCCTTCAGCAGCAGTTTGCATTACAAAGTTGTTGAATGTGCATAAGTTCTTGTAGCTGCTCAGGTGCCATACAGCATTTGTGGTTAGCTCTTGATTTAGTTCTGCGCTGTTTTGTGAGCACTGCTTTTTTTTTTTTTTTTTTTTTTATTTCCCACTTGCACCAGCCGCTGAAATAACTGTGAGAATAATTCATTGTGTCATGCATTTGGTGAGGTGTCCTTTTTCTATTTTCCCATTTGTCAATTTTTCTAAGCTGGCAATTTTTCTAAGCTTTTGAAACTATTTGCCCATAACTCCTACAAATGATGCCTAGTTCAATATGTCTTTGTTACTTGTACTTTTTTTTTTTTTGTGTGTTCCAAATTCATGCTGTTTTGATTTTCATATGTTTTATGCTAAGCCAGATGAGCATAACTAGCAGAATGAAGTTTTGCATGCAAATATGTTTCAGTTCAATTGATCTGGAAGCATTCCTGACAACAAGCTTATTTCCTAGAATAAGCATAGACAAGAAGCACAATGAGAAAAAGTAGTTAAAATTATTTTTCCTTTAAATGTTTAGTATTACTAGAAAATGTCTTTCAGAGTAAAACTTCTAGTCCACCACTCCATCACTTCATTTTTGTGGTTTTCATTTTCTTTCCAGCACCATTCCAAGGCTTTGTCTGTCTCTAAGCTCTTAACACTGAAACTAATAATGAGTGTCAAATGTGTACTATATGTGGCCCACCAACAAGCAGGAAATTCTTCTCAGGGGAAAAATCTTTCTTTTCAAACAGCTCTTCCTTTTGGAAGTGCCTTTCAAACTCTGCTGAAAGAGTTTAAATTCCAGGCTTTGGTTCTCTCAGCCCTGACCCTCACCCAAATCCTGAGCCTTCAGCAGAGCTATAACCTGAGAGCTGCCCATCCACATGAACAAGTTCTCAAGGCAGACAATATTTTGCACTTTTCCTCTTGCCCACTTCTATCCAATTCCATTTCTGCACCAGCTCCAGGCTTTGGCTCCATTCTAACTTTAGCCCTAATTCCCTAATCCTACCACCTAGGGCCTCGGCTAAGCATTAGTCAATAGTCAGCTTTGGTCCAGGTGACAAGGCTGTCAGGGAAGAAAACTCTCTCCAGCCCACCACTTCATTTGGAGACCCCCGTCTAGTGGAGCCCTAGGTTTTGTGTCTTTCTGAAATTTAGGCCTACAACTAAGCACACTCCTGAGAAAAGATGTTACAGCTCACAGCCCTTTGGCATCCACTTTCTAGCTGCGCTTCAACTGCAACTCTAACTTTTCTGTCTCTCCTAAAGCTTGGTCAAATCTTAAACTGATCCCTCACTTTAAGCTTCAGCTCATTGTTTTTATCCAACACTTTCAATGATTCCCACTTGGAAGATTTCCCTCAGTAGACATTTTCCAGCTTTCACAAAGGCTTCCCTGTTGATTTTTTTGTACGATGGTAGGTCCAGACATCCCTGCTCCCAGTCACCTCTGAGACACTGGCCACCTACTAGAGAAATTGTATTGTGATCTCAGGTAACTCACTGCCCATTTGAAGCACAGAGAATACAAGCAATTTTTAATTAATACGATCAAAACTTTGATAATTGGAGAAGACTGGGAAGGACCAAGAGGGGCTGAAGGACTAGAAAAAACTTGAGCCTTCAAGAGGTTAAACCACCTTACTTTGAACATAAACTGTCTGATCAGTCATGTAGAAGCCCCACAAAGAGCAAAAATATTACAAACTAAATTAAATAAGCTAAAGTTGAGGACAATTATTAACTTTCACCATAATCTCTGCTTGTACTAACTGGACATGTATAGTAGTGACATAATGAATACACCAACATTTTATAAGGATCTTCATTATATTGTTTCTTATTTTATGCAAGTTTCTTTTTCTTCCCAAGGATAATGGAAGCATAAATGAGAACTTGTTTACTAGTTCTAGGAAACTAAGCAACACTTGAAACAGAATTCCTGTGACTCCCAAATGCTCAGGGAAATATTTCAGTTGTTGATGCTCTTTTTAGGCATATAAAGGATGTTTTTTACTAATGGAGCACTCCTTACTCAGAGAACACCCCCCATTTTTTTAGCCTAGAAATAAGCTGTGAAAAATTACTTTGGAAATTAGCAAGAGCTATTAATACTCAAGGGTAAGATGAAATTCCTTTTGCTGTGGCCGTTTACTAGTTCAATAGTATCTCCTACAAAAATATGGAATCCTGAAATGGCTGTCAGAGCTCTTACCTAGTCTCATGCAAGACAGGAATAAAATCAATTAAATTTCCTAAATATGAATAATACTTCTCTAAGAATGATTCATGCATATATTAATCTCTCCATTGTTGGGATCTATATTTGTGAATGCTAAATACCTGTTTATAATAAATACATATGAAAATTAAAGTAGCAGGAAACGGGGGCAAAAAAGGACAATGTGTAATCTTAATTAGAAATTTCAGTTTTCTATAGTAATTGCATACAGAAGATGTTTTGTCTCAATAATAAGTCCACTATCACTATATTCATGGAAACACTTTCTTAAAAAAATTTCTTTTTTCTTTTTTTTTTTACAGAAAGGGGTTTCTATGCCTTCACTGATGTGTGCAAAAATTATGAGTTATGAGATATTCTTATTCTCTCTATCTCAAAATACTCCTCACCATATTTTTTTTGTCTTAAGTTACAATAAAATCTGGTTAGAATTTCCTGTTCTAACTTCATTAATTTGTGTCATTTAATATTTCTGGAAAGTAATGTAAGCACCAAGAAACCATCTATGGCATTTTAAGATCACATTAGAGATGTGAATCTGCTTAAAGATAAGTTATGACATTGAAAATGAATGTGTTACTTAAATGCATATTTTCACTTATAAGATTCTTTTCATTAAAGTATTTTTTTTCAGTTGGATTGTTAGACTTCCCGAAGTTTCTTGTTCTTTTGGACTGCAAAGTTTTATTGATTTTTTTAAATAATATTTTTCCAGTAACTTCAGATATTAACATGACTGACTAATGCCAAGTGATTAGTTAGGTCTTTGAATTTTAGCCTTATGGCCTCTATTATTCTCATCAACTGTAGCAGAACTCCCAAAACACAAGGTTTAGAAACTATAGTGGATTTCTTGAAATGTTTCAAAGGCTGAAAGGAAAATAGTGTTACTACTGGATCTTACATTGCCTTTGTATCAGTGACTGACAGTATTACATTGCTATTTTTGTACACTGGTACTACTCAGTCTTGCTAGCTTAGCATTTTCTTGCATGAACTGTAAGGATAAAGTCTTTAGTTTATATTCTAAAAGTCTCTTGATACCTGGCAGCCTCAGAGAACATTTTCTGGTATCTCTACAAAGCTGGTACTGTTCATGTTCTATTTACTGGTGAGCATGGTTCCACATATTCTGTATTCTAATTTTCACTGTCTCAACGTATTTCTCATAGGGAATTGGGTAATATGTTTAAGAGATGAATTATGTGAAGAGTAAATAAGCATTTCTGGCAGTCATAATATGGATGAATATACTGTAATATTAATATTCTGCCCAAAATCTCTTAGAGTAGCCTAACCATGGCAGAATAATGCTTTCCCCACAAATTACTGAATTCCACAGATGGAAAAAAAAGTCAGTGGGGGAAAAAAATCCAATTGATTTCTCAGCAGACAAAGTAGTTATGAGTCTTAGCCCTTTTCCTTCAGTAGCACATTCTTTAATAAAAAACATAAATTGTTTATTTTTAGTTAGAACTGAGGCAGTTATTAGCAAATTCTGGTTACTGTCTAGGAAAGCTTAAAAATGTCTAAAGGACTTCAGTGTTTGTAAAATTAGTCACAGGTGAAGAGGTCTTCTAGGACAACAGTTAAGAATCAATAGCCGGATATCAGATCAAGTTTATGAACTATGGAAAATTCCCAAGGAAAAGGCTGGCAATGAACAGAACATTAAGGATTTTGGGGAATATAGAGCTGCCCATATACTCAAATCACAATCACTTTTGATGTAAAAAAATGCCAACCATTAGATTTTGCTTAAAGACTGGTTGCCAGTTTCTGAGTGGTATGCATATGTTTCAGTGCCTTTGTACTGCCAAAAATGGACAAGCTTACAGAATAAATAGATATGAAGAACAGGTAGATATCAATGTTGGGTTTTAAACATTTTAAAGTATTTTCAAATAAATTATTTTCAGTAATTGTTTATCTTGGTTTTCTTCAATTTAATCAGTGAAGTGAAAAATACTTGTGTTAGATTAAGAATAGATATCTTTAAGCAGAAAGATGAGTCTGGTTTCACCTACAGAAATGTTACTTTACCTGGTACTTTAAAGATCCCTAAGATCTGTTTGGAAGTGGATAAAAATCATCCTCAATGTAGATGAAAATACAATCCATCTTTGCATTATAAATTTTTAGTTCAACAATCTCCCTCTTGAAAGCTGCTATTGCTTCCTTCTGGGGATTAACAGCTATTTAGGTTTTCTTTCTTTGTAGCTTCCCACTAATATGCTAATAGTAAATCTGAACCATCTGCCAGGTAAACAGAGAAGTGGGAAAACCTATACAGCATAGTCTCTTATTTAACCTATTTACATAAGTTATTATTCATAAAATTAAAAGTGTCCTTGAGATACTTAGAAATTTTGTGGTCATTATATTTTTTTCCTTATTCATCAGCCAGTTTCTATAAGGAGACAAAACTGCAGTAGAACAGAGTGTGTTTGTTACAAATGGCAGAATGATATTCATCATTTAAGTAAATTGAGTAAATAGGCTAGTTACACAAATGCTGGGGAGAGTAATTCCTTAGGTTAGGGACCATATTTGTTTCTGGCCCATGAATGGTTAGTTTATCTGGACCACTGTGTATGTTTTGTACAAATTGCTGTCTAATTGACAGGCATCCATTAATGACTCTGGACTCACACAAGAGCTGTGCATCTTCAAGAGAACAACTTTGATGTTACTTTTAAAGTAGCAAACAAAAATTTAAAATGTAGGAAGACAAAATTAATGGCAGATAGCATTTATTTTCCGACTTTAGATGTATTGAAAAGAAAAAAACCCCACAATTTCTGTATAGATTCACTATGCACTCATTATTTTTGCATTACATTAAGCTTGTTCTGCTTCAGATTTGCTCTATGGATAAATATAGGAAGAAATCTTTACAAAATCATAACCTATGATCTGTAATAGTGGCATTAGGGTGGGTTAAAACATCTATAAAGTGACGGAAAAATAATGAAAATTGATTTTAAAATAAAAGGGAACTCCCATGGCAAATATAAGAGAAACAATGCAGTGTAAATTATTATTTTCTACCAACTAAAAATGTCTGGTTGTCTACAGGGACCTCTTGTTGTCAGTTTTACACTGACAGCTAAAATCACATTAGATTCTTAAAATACTGACTGAATTTTGTGCTGATGGACTCTTTTCAGTCAAAAGAGTGAAAAGGAGTGGGCTAGACTATTTTGAATAGAAGTAAAAATTAGTAGTCCTTATGAAGAAAAAAAATGAAAGAATGCTGAACAACAATATTTTATAGTAATATTAGAAATTAGGAAAAGAAAATGTGCCAGTTTGCATGAAAAGAATGATTTTCAAAAATATTCTATTTCAAGTCAACCAATTTACCTAATGCTGTTTCTTAAAATAAAAAAAAAAAAAACAAAAACTTACATACTAGGGAGTCCATAGCTTTAGCAGTCTCATACTAGTGTTCTGATTAATTTCACATTTTACTGTCACCTCTGCCATCTTCTCCACATACCTGTCTCTCAGAGTCTTTTCTTCTTGTACACAGCTCTATAATGGACTGGCAATTATATTTCAGGCCTTCTTTTGCTACTTAATTGTCTCACAAATGGATCCTTTACAGGATTGGATAAACTCAGGCAGGTGCTGCAAGTCTGAGCTCTCCAATTTGTGATCAGTAATTTTATAGAGCCTAGAACACAATGCAGTGAACTACTTTGATTTCTTCAAGTTCACAGAATCCCAGAATGGGTCAGGGGATTAGAAGGGACCACAGTGGGTCATCTGGTCCAACCTCCCAAGCAGGCTCATCCCAGAGCACATGGCACAGGACTGTGTCCATGTTCCAGTGCTTGGTCACCCGCACAGAAAAGAAGCTCTTCCTCATATTCAGGTGGAAGTTCCTGTGCAGCAGTTTCTGCCCAGGCCTATTCCTTGTCACCACTGACAAGAGTCTGGCTGCATCCTCTGACACTCTCTGCAGATACTAACAGACACTGATGAGGTCCGAGCTCCGTTTTCTCTTCTCCAGACTGAACAGCCCAGCTCCCTTAGCCTTTCCTCATAAGAGACATGCTCCAGTTCCTTAATCACCTTTGTTGTCTTCTGCTGGATCTTCAACTTGTTTTGTTCTGACAAACACACACCTACAGTGATCAGAATAGAAGACATTTTCAAATACTTTTAAAAGTGGATGAAAATTCCATAAGTTTGTGCTGATTCTATATAGTCACATCTTCCTGTTTATAGTGTTGTAAATAAAGATTTCTTCACTCTGTTTCTCAACATTCCAGACCTTCTACTGTAGTTTTCTGTTTTTCTTCTGCCATTGCCATAGTGCAGCTTTGACTGGACTCTAGAGATACATCTTTAAAAGCAGTGTCTTGTCATCCAGCTTTTCCTATTCATATGTTTGCACATTCACATCAACGGCACAGTAACTGCAAACCTTTGTAACAATCCTATAATATTTTGGAAAGGTATTTGTCAACAGCATGTTCCATGCTGCTCTCTTGTCAGATCAGTTGTTAAAGGCCATTTGAAGAAGTGATTTTAGTTCAATTCTGGGCTGACATGATTCAATTTCACAAAATAAGCAGCACCATTATAACCAGGCTCAGCTTTGTGAGGAAGAGCAGGTCTGAACTCCTCCCCATTTAATCAGGAGGATCCTGAAAGGCAGGGTAATCTTAAGAAAAAAGGAAGTGTTTTCAGCACCACACTCATGTTTGAGTCAATAAAATTATATTCAGGGACCTTTAGAAGAGAAGGTCATTGATTAAACACATAATAAAGTGTGCAGGTGGGTTTTTCATTTGAGGTGTCATTTAATTAAATTAAGAGGAAAATAGATCAAGACAAAAGGAGGTTACTTTTGATACAGCATATAAATAAGTTGTGGAGCTTCTTGCAGCAGGATGTATAAATTAAAAGTGACTATTAAAGTTCATAGAAGAAAATCTATTAAAAATGTATGCACTTGTATACAATCTTTAGAAGTCATTTAATGTCTTACTGGTGGAAACTATCAGAAACTTTCATCATGTCCTTCTTGTCTTAGTCCCTAGGGAAATGGTATTTGACCTGCCTTGGAAGCACATATGTGATGACAGACCTTTGGTCTGACCTAAAAGAGATGGTTTTTGGTCTTAAGATCTTAGAGGACCTGAAAAAATAGTTGCTTAAATTATGATGTAACATTAATTCAACAATTTAGCTAAGTATAATTAAATAATTGTCAGCAAGATTTGCAAGACTGCTATGGAATTTCTTTCTAAAAAATATAAACAAAAGTTATTAAAAAATTGGTAAAAATTCTTATTCGGGAATTTAAAAATCAATCCAAGTATGTATGTTTACTAGAATAGTATCTCCAAGTCAAACTAAGTTGTCCTTCATCTGCAAATATCTTTTGTGGAGAGATTCACGATTCAGATACTGAGCAGCTATCTAGTTATTTGCTATTTATATGGAATATATCTGTGAGAACTCTCTTTTTATGCTCAATCTTTCACCTACTTGCTGAGAAATAGTTACTACTTAGTTACAATTAAGAGGTACATATGAAAGAAAAGTAACAGTTAATTAATTCAGTAAAACAAAGATAACCATTATTTAATTTTGGTTTTTTGTTTCTTTGTTTTTCCTTAGAATTATCCTAACAGTTTCAGATATTTATTAAAAAAATTAATGATGGAATGATAGATCTCTTATAATTAACAGAGAAGTGAAAAAGTGAACCTGGGAAGTGCCAAGTGTAATGAGCCAGCAGCACTGTACTTTTCCTATAGTTTAAAGCTGTTTCAAGATGCATTTCATGTTATTTCATGGGCAGCTAAGAGCTTTAGCTCTTTCCTATAGACTTCAAGAATTGAATGCATTTTTCTGTAGTTGCTCAGTATCGTAAAGGCTCATATCTGAAACATTTGTGCACTTTCCCTGTTGGCAATTTGTAGCGCCTCTGTTAAGGTGGAAAGATAATTTTTGAGAGTCCTAAACTGAACAGGCACCTTGGGCAGTAGTTAGAAGTAGGATGACATATGTTGAAGGCTACGTCTCATGTGGGTGTAGAAAAGGAGTTTGTGAAACCTTGTTCCCTTGTGGATTTGTTAGAAAGCCTAAGGATGTGAAAGGAACCTGCCTTCCTTGCTCTGGCTTTGAATGCACCATGGCTGTCCAGATCTGTGGAAGGCCACACGGGGATGCACAGGAGCTCAGGCAGATACTGTCACCCAGGCAGTAATTATCAATTGCAAACAGGGACTCCATTTCAGTTATGCATCAAAATGACCGTTTTCAGTTAAGAGAATTGAAGAGCTGTAGGACTTTAAAATAAGGTGGTATTTGGAAATCAAACTCCAATGTGAGGGTTTCAATTCAAAAGACTATTCAATTTTTATGGTACATGGCATAGTCATAACCTGGAGTGGGTGTGTGTGAGACTTAGTGACACTGGTTTATTACTTAATCCCTTCATTATTCCATAATTATGCATTATTACTAGTTATGCATTACTACACATACTTGAAATATGCAAACTGAAATGAATGTGTTGGAACTGCTCTGTCGCACATGCGGGTATTCAACATGGTATTACTTAAGGGTAGTTCATTCTGCATAGGGGTAAGTAAAACTTCTCTCCAATTGTAAGGAGGTGTTTGCTTACTTCTGACTTGTGCTTTTTGCCTTTCATTGTCTTTCAGCAGCACAATCAAGGCAGTTACCCATTAAATGTCAGATACAATAACTGAAAGTGTTCTTTTGAACCTTCTGAGGAGAATTTTAGCTTTAATATGAGTATAGGCTGGGACTAAACTCATCTGTCTTTGTAGAGCGTATGACATCTAAAAAGGAGCTAATTGTAATTTTTTGACTGCAAATTGTTTGAATCTTTTGCTCTGATCTCTTTTGTGTAGTGTTACTTCCCCACTGATAAAAACACTTTCCTCATCCTTGTCTGCCAGAGCCATCAAATATCTGTTGCAAATGAAACAATTGCTCAAGAACCAGTGGATTGTCAGACCAATGAATGGTAGGAACCTGATATGGCATCCAATGGGAATGCAATAAGGAAACAAAATTACTCCTTAAGAGAGCTCTGCAGTTCCCAGAATAGAACAAAAGCTCTATTAGCTGCTATCCAGCCAGACATCACAGCTTTAGAGAGCAGACTCCAGGAGAATTTTTCTTTAGGCTCAGCAGGCCTAAAATAAACATAAATTTTATGGAGATGTCAAGAGGTACATATGTATAGCTGTTGCATCCCGGGTTGGTTCAGTTAGGGGTTTTAATAATGTTAGTTAGCCGGTTCTATGTACCCCTATTTTCCCCTCACGATGGTTCGCTCCAAGTCACTCACCATTGGAGCTTTCCCATATCAGTCTTGTAGTCACCCCCTGTTTGTTCCTGAGAGTTCTGTGTCAGTTACCTCATCCCTGTATTCCTATTTGTCCCGGAATCCTGTATCCACCCCTGTTGTGTTCCCATTGGCTGCTGTGGTCCATGTCACTCCCCTGTTGCCTGTCCCCACTGGGCAAGAGGGGGTTCTGCCCCTGTCTGGCTGCTCCCTATATAACCCCATGCTTCCTTTGTCTCATTGCCATCTTGACCACGCACGCAGTAGGAGCAGATGCCGCCCTCCACCGCAGCAGTCACGCAGGAATAAAAGTTGTCCAGCCACGCAGGACAGGGCGTGCCTTCCTTCGGCCCTTTATCTCCTCTCAGCGTCGGTTACAGAACATGGCTGGCCCACGTGGAGGCTCAACCCCAGAGCTCCGCACGCACGCGGCAGCCCCGGTATCCCGGACAAAACGCAGAGCCTAGCCAGGCTCCTGAGCCGTCCGGACCAGGGCGAGAAGAACGCAACACCGCACATAGCTAGAACTGATCCTTTCCTTCTTGTTGGCCTGCTAAATTTTAAGAACTGCATCTGCAACTGGGAAGTACTTTCCCAGTCTAAGACACCACCAAATGTAAAACTTAAAACCAGAAATTATCTTCAAACAATATTACAAATACAGATGTACTCTATATTGACATAATTTCTGGAGGCAAAGCAAAGTTCTAAAGCATTTCATATTTACACCATCTTTTCTCAAGCAGCAGTCACTGCAATTGAATCTTGCTTGAGGCACTGACTTATCTGTGTCCCTCCTCAGACATTAGCCATCAATATAAATACTCTCTCCAGATCGGTTATGCTACCTTTCAGACATGACAGTGTATTTATTGTGTCTTCTCCAGCTCCCCTGATTTCTAGTGAGGTCTTTTTGGCAGTTTTTTATGACAGGATCATAAGGAAAAGGCCTAACTTTTCAGAGACATCCACGTGTCATACCTTTGGAATTGAGAGTCTGTAACAACACAGCAGAAAAACAGACAATTGGACTGATACAGTCATTTACTTCTTGTGCTTTTTGTTGCTCATGGGTTAGGGAAAAGGATTGTGAAAATAAGGCACTAGACTGTATCCCAGATGTTTAATGTTCTTTCTGTATGTGACAAGTTAAATTCCTTTCTTTAAATAATACTCACATGAAACACAGTAATAAGTGTAGTTACCTTTAACAGTACTTGCACACATGACAAAACTATGTCTAGCAAACAGAGAGAAAAACTGCAGTGCAGAAATATTTTTTCCTTGGCTTAGGAGAAGGGCAACAAGACCATGTTATTAAATCAGCTTCATATTCATTATTCTCAGAGAAGAGGGTAAATACTAGAGAATGCAGAAGTTAGTACAGTTTTAGAGCAAGCCAAGAAGCACAGGTTCAGGCCAGGGACAGCATTCAGCAATCTGTGAATGCTCTGTGGTCTGTGCTCATTTTGCTGCTTGGGTTACTGAAGAGGTTACTGCAGTCGTCTCCTGCACACCCCTTCACCTGACTGCCTTGTTAGGGTGAGACCTTACTGCTTGTGTCACAAAGGTCTGTTGTGGATTTGAAAGGAAGATAAACACTTCTCACTACCTTCTTCTGTCAACAGGACTTGAGGATTTAATTCCCTGGGAGTCACATAAGCCCTGTCCTCGACAATTCTTTTCTCTTTGTTAATACTGACAAATATTATGTGTTGCTGTGGCTATCACAGGCCTGGAGATCGCTGTATCTACAATGAGTAGGACAATGAGTACTTAATACTGGATGAAGACTTAATACAATGAGGACTTAATACTGACCTAAAGCAGCATTTAAGCTTGTAGCCAGAAAAGTGTTTAATTTGAAGCAAACATTAAACTTGCCACGCTGCTCCTCCTTCCAGAATGGCAGTTCAGGGTTTTCCATGTCACATCTATAGCCATGTGATGACCTGATCATAGAGGTCATAGGTGATCAAAAGACTCATAAAATGCTGGAAATTAAACAGAAGCTATAATAAAGTGTTTTTAATTAAATAGGAACTATGTAGAAAGCGGCTACATAAGTGTTGGAATATATGCAATAAACATAAATATTGAATAAAAAAGATTCACTTACAGTCCAATTTACATTATTTTATCCAGGTATAAAAAAGAGCAATAATATTCAGCTATACAGTCAATATTTAAAAAAGAAACTAAAAAGGAAAATAAGCGGGGTTTCTTTTCAACTTCAATAATACTGAACATAAAAACATCTTCAAACATCAGTTTCACAGTCCTTGCTAAAGTTCAAGAAATCTGCAGATTGGACCAAGTCATATATTGCTGTGTAAGAACACAAAAAGAATTATTCAAAATGACAATATATAGTGGACTAGAGAAATAATATTGATAAACCAAAAAGATTAAGGATCAGAATCATTAAAACATCATGTTGGACACTATGGAACTAATGGAGTGATCTGTCTTTGTTTATTAGGCTCTCAGAAAAACATCAATCTGGTAGGGTACAGCTAAAATATTCCCCAACATGTCAAAATCATATGTGGTTAAAAAGGCAGCAGGAGAGGTGTGTATGTGTGTGGACATAAATAGGCCTTCCCACTGACAAAATTACTCTTTACTGGGTAGTGGTTTGTGCTGGATGGTTTGCAAACTCTTCTTCCCTGGAGGATAATGAATCTGTCACAGTATGTGATACTTCTTTCCTTGTAGGCACAAACCAGGTATCTCTCTTCATACTTAAATCATGTCTTATAAATGTTTCTCTTTTTCTAGGAGTATTTTTCTCAAAACAATTTTGTCCTAATTCATAGAATGATTCCATAGAATGCTTAGGATTGAAATAAACCTTAAAAATAATCTAGTTCCAGCACCCTGGCCCTGGATAGGAGCATCTTTCACTAGACCAAAACTCCATCCAACCTGACCTTGACTAGTTCCAGGGATGGGGCAACCTCAGCTTCTCAGGGCAACCTGTTCCAGTGCCTCACCCTCCTCACAGTAAAGAATTTCTTCCTAAGATCTAAGCTAAACCTGCCCTGTTTCAGTCTGAAACCATTACCCCTTGTGCTGACACTGTCTGCTCATATAAAACGTCTCTCTTCCTCATTTTTATAAGCCTCCTTATGGTATTGGAAAGCCATAATGAAATTTTGTCTGATCTTTCGTTATAAGTACCCTTAAAGTACTGAAAGGCTGCAAGAAGGACTCCTGGAAGCCTTCTTTTCTCCAGGCTGAACAACCCCAGTTCTCTCAGCCACTCTTTGTAGGAGAGGTGCTCCAGCCCTCTGATCATCTTTGTGACCTCCTCAGCATCTGCTCTAATGGGACAACATCTTTCTCGTCCTGAGCTGGATGAAGCACTCTGGGTGGGGTCCCACCAAAGCAGAGCAGAGAGGAAGAATCATCCCCTTCAACCTTCTGGTCAGTCCATTTTGATGCAACCCAGGATGCCATTGGCCATCTGTGAGCGCACACTGATGGTCATGGCCATGTTTGCATTCACGAGAATCCCCAAGCCCTTCTCTGCAGGGCTGCTCTCAATGGTGTCTTATTGCAATCTTGGCTCATGTCTGGGATTGCTCTGACTCAGGAGCAGGATGTTTCATTTGTTCTTGTTAAACTTTGTGAGGTTCTTGTGAGCCTCTTTTCAAGGTTGTCCAAGTCCCTCTGAAAAACACCCTATCTTCCCGTTGTGTCACCTGCACTGCTCAGCTTTGTGTCATCTGCAAACTCACTGAGAGTGCACTGATGTCACTCTCTGTGTCAACAGTGAAGATATTGAAGAGCATCAACCCCAAGACAGAGCTCATAGTTCTGAACAACAAAAATCTTGTCTGTATGTTGCGGTGTTCCGGTGTCTCTCCCAGCTCCGGAGCAGCTGCCGTGCCCAGCGGGGCACTGCGGCTCCTCCGATCCCGGTCCCGCCGCTTTTCCTGGCGCCGCACGCTCTGGGAAGGTGGGTCGGCCGTTTCTACCACCGCGTGCAAGGGACCTCGATAAACGGGGTGAAGGAAGGACCAAATTCCTCGCGGCAGGAGCTGAGAGCATTTTATTGGTGCTCCCAATTCCTCTATTGGGGAATATGGCCGCGCGGCCTCGGCTGCGTGGGGCTTTTATCGGGGGTGGAGCAGGAGGTGTCACGTGGTCTGGGGAAGCCAATAGGGATGCAACAGGGGATGGCACCGGGGCCCGGGGTGGTCCTGGGGCTGCAGGGGTGTGGTGTGGAAGGCAGGAGCTAATGGGGCATGGCAGGGGCGGCAGCGGGGGCCCGGGGTGGCCCCGGCCGCAGGAGAGAGGTAATGGCGGGAAAGGACCCGCAGGAAGAGACGGGGGGATGGGAGCCGGGCCGCATGGTAAGGCAACCCGGGAACCGGGTACTGCAGGGAGAAAGCCTGGGGGATACACGGGGGAAAACACGGGAGATACATGGGGGTGTACAGAATCTGCTAACACACATCAGAACCCTGATCTAAACCCAAAGTCTGGGATGCAACAGTATGTGACATCTAATTTAACATATGCTATATTTTAAAAGGAGATTAATTTTTTTCTGGTACATTGTAGGACTCATGCATGCCTTCTGTACTAATGTAGGGGTTTAGTCTTCTCTGTTGTAGAACCTGAATATATATCTTTGTAAATACTTTCTTCAATCTATGTTTTTCTGAAATAAAACCTGCTTTATTAGGGAGGCTGTGGCAAGCATATTTCTTTCTCTCTGTGCACCTCTATGAAAAATCCTGGGAGAGAGAGAAATGTGCTTGCCACATATCACCCTTTTCTGTATAAATAAATAAAAAAATAAAATAAAAAACTACATTTGCAATTCTTCTGCAGGGCCCTTGCAAAAGAGAGAGCAAACACATCTCAAGAGGTTCCCTTATCAATTTGCTAGTTATCAAACAGAACCTGAACCAGATGCTGATGTGGAATGTTCAAAGAGATCCTTTACCTGCCAAACACCTACTTCTATCAAATCTCTAATTACAATATAAAAACCCAAACAACAATGAAAAGAATGCTCAAGTTTCAAAGTCCAAACAGCTGAGTCTCAGGAGAAGGTGTCCATTGACTGGAGATGTTGATCTTGACATCCTTAAAAGTCCTTCTCAATCCTGAAACAGAGAACTGAAGAAAGTCCAACAACAATTAAAAAACCATAGAAAACCACCAAATGTGACATCGAATAATTATCAAACACCAGAACACTGAATGTCATCCCAGAGTCTACAACAGCTGATAAAACTCAGATGAGCAGAGCTGGAAATCATTTCCGGATCATGATTTTCCAAACTCCCCTGATTTTGATGCAAAAACATCTGTGTGATTGTCAACAATGCAAACATACCTTTCCCGTGCAAAAAAACATCACCAAATGCAAAAGAACTGAGAAAATCTCTGGAATGCCATGGCCAAAACTCTTAAATCAACCACTTTTTTGTGTTTTGTATTTTCAACCATCTCTATTTAATTAATCTTAAAACTAATTTTAATGATTTTTTTTTTTTCCTTCTTGGAATCAGAATGCCCAGCAGCAGCAGGTTTTAGGACCCTGTGGTGCTGGGGAGGATGGTGGACCCGGTCCAGGTGGGCAGAACAAGGATCCCAAACCCAGCCGTGAGGAGCATTGGGGCCCGGGTCGGGAGGCTGGACCAAGGAGCCCAGACCCGGTGGCAGGTGGGGCAGGGGCCCAGGCCCTGGTGGGCGTTGCAAGCGGCCCCAGCCTGGCCGCCGGGGCAGGGTCTTCATCTTCACAACATCTCTTCCAGTATTTTGTTCAACCCACACCATGCCCGGCCGTGGCTGCAGCCACGGCCACTTGGGACGTGGTTGCTCCCACCCTTCAAACGAGAGCAGGACACCAGAGCTGCCCCAGGGCACGGCAGGGAAGGTCTTTTCCCCAGAGAACTGCTGATTCTCAGGATCTGCGACATGGCTGGGCTGGCACGCAGCTCTCTGACCTGTGGCACCACCACCCCCATGCTCTCCAGGCACAAGACCAGAGACAGCATTCCCGTAACTCATTCCCCCTGCCCCCCAAACACAAGCAGGAAGGGCGAGGGGCCCGAGCCCCGGTGAGAATCCCACCAAGCCAGACAATCCTCCATCCAAGCAAGAGCTGGACCAAGAAAAACGCTGTTCCCCAGAAAGGCACTAAATTTCATAACTTTCACTTTCGCGGTGGCAGCAAACATCTACCGGGCCGAGCCAGCACCAGGGAACAGGCTGGGAGGGGACTCTGAGATGATCGGAGGCAGCGGGGGCTGCTTCAGCGCAGAGCCAGGCTGCTGGTGCTCGCTGTTGTCGCTCTCTGTGTTCCCTAGCAACTCAGCGAAAGCCGCGGGAGGCGGTGAGGCAGCCAAAAGTGGCGAAGAGGGCTCCGTGAGCAGTAAGGCGGGCTGGGAGTCTTCTCCAGGATCACAGCTCACATTGGGAACAGGCTCTGGGCCAGTGGGAGGGGCCACCAGCATGGCTGGGGTGGCGAGCAGGGCCAGAGGCGCCTCTGTCTTTACTGGAGGCATGGCCACCGACTCCGAGGCAGATGCTGACGCGGCGAGCAGGGCCGGCGCAGGTGGGCGGAGCGGTGGGGGAGGCGGTGACTCCGCCTTCACTGGAACAGTCTCAGGCTGACTCTCAGCGGCAGGTGTCTCTTTCCACTCCGAATGGGGCAGAAGAGGAGGCGCGGCTGCGGGCGGGCGGACCGGCAAGGGAGGCGGTGTCTCTGCCTCCGCCAGGGCCGGGAGCTGTTCCACACCCTCTGAGAGGAGGAGGAGGGGCTCACACGCTGCAGGAGAAGGAGGTGGAGGAGGAGGCGGTGGAGAGGGCTCCTCTTGCACAGAAGAAGAAAACTTCTGAGCCATAAACAAAGGCTCTGCCCCCTGCCCTGCGTGGGAGGGCGCCACCAGTGGAGACCGTCCTTGAACAAACTGGTCTCCATCCGGCCGTGACGGGGGGACTGAAGGGCCCCCGCCCTGTGCAGACGTGCTCACTGGGGTCCATCTCTGGACTATCTGAAAAAGCTTTAAAAAAACTCTCATGTTGTTGCATCCTGGGGTTCAGGTTTAGATTAGGGTTTTTAATTTATGTTAGATAGGTCAAGTTCTGTAATCCCGCACAGCCCCTGTGTTTCCCCTCCCTGCGGTTGTTTGCTCCTAGCTGCGTGCTACTAGAGCTTACCCCAATCACTCAGGCAGACACTCCTCATCCTTGCCAGAGAGTTCCCCGCCAATCTCCCTGATGCTGCATCCCTACTAGCCCTGGGACCCAGGAACCACCCCAGCGCTGTCTTGGTTGGTCACTGTTGCTGGCATCACCCCCACGGCAGCCGCCCCTATTGGACAGTAGGCCATGGATCCTCTTGCCCTGCCCTTCCATAAAATCCTACCCTGCCAGCACCAGGCGCCATTTTCTCCCATGCGAGTGCCAGGAGCGGTTGTGTCTTTCCATCGAAGTGCGCCACGTGACCAATAAACCGTTCCAGCCCAGAACGGAGTAAATGGACAATTCCTTACTTTGCCGGATCCCTAGCGTAACAGTGACTGGCCAGCCCACGTGCCCAGGACATGGTAGTTGTGTCCAGGAACCCACGGCAGAAAACCCCGGCAGCACGTGGAAGCTACACCACAGCCGGGCTCCCAAGAGCTGCGTGCAGCCGGGGAGAACAAAAGTAAACAGTGCATCATGTGCCAAATTACTCGGAAATCTTGCCTGACACATTTCCTGACGATGAAATACAAGGATCTCCAAGCCTCTGAATCCAGGGAAAAAGCCAGACTCATGAAAAAAAAAACCCCGACTGTTTGCAAATTCAAAAAACTCCAATAAATCATAGTCGGAGATAGAGATTCTATGATTCTGAGCCAGATCTCTCCAGACGGCAAACATAAGACACAATAAAAACAAGTGCTCAAGTCTGCAGACATCTCTTCCCAAAGTTAAAGTCCACCCCAGGTCAGGGAATTATTATAGTCAGAAAATCAGGATCTTTTCAAAGGCAGGCAGGGGCGTCTGATTATAGCAAACTGCTCGGGGCTGCACTGCAGCTCTCTGTTGTTTCTCCAGGCAGCTGCAGCGCCTATCGGCACCGCCTCTCTCCAGAGACCGGGTTTGCTGCTCGCTCCTGTGTGCTGCTGCAGTGGTGTGCCGGTCGGGGCTTGCTGGGTTGTGTCGCCCGTGTGAGGGATGTTGGTAAAGAGCGAAAGAATGTCCAAATCACCCACGAGGGAAGCGGGAAGGTTTTAAGTTTAAGAGTTGCGGCGAGAGGCCATGACCCGCGCTTCCAGTGCCCGCATGGGGGAAATGGCGATGGGACCGGGTGGGGGAGCGGGATGATATAGGGGGTGTGACAGGGAGGGCAAGGGCCCTCCCGCCCAGTGAATACAGACGCCATGGCGATGATGTGGACCACGGTGACCAACGGGAATGCGGCAGGGGCGGACACGGGGCCTCGGGGCAAGTGGGGTCACGGGAACAGGGTGACAGGCACAGAATTCTCAGGACTGGACAGGGGAGTGGTTACAGGAGTGGCAGGCGGACGCTCCAATGGCAGGCAGCCTGGGGCGAGCCACCGCGGGGTTGAAACACGGGGGTTCATGGGGATACACAGGACTCAGCTAGCTAACATAGATTAGAACCCCTAATCTAAACCCAAACCCGGGATGCATGGAGATACACAGGACTCAGCTAGCTAACATAGATTAGAACCCCTAATCTAAACCCAAACCCGGGATGCATGGAGATACACAGGACTCAGCTAGCTAACATAGATTAGAACCCCTAATCTAAACCCAAACCCAGGATGCAACACTGCACCTGGTCCTAGACAGGATCCCAATGTGTCTCATCTGCCCGATCCCTCGCAGGGACTCTGGACATGCCTTTTCAAGAGGGTTCACTGCCTCTCTCGTGTTAAATCATGGTTGTGGACTGATCAGATTGATCCAGGTCCTGGTTCTTCATCCAACGTTAGGGGGTCACCACTTATTGTAAAATGCAGGTGAACCCAGTGGGAAGAAATTATGTCTGACTCCAGTTCAGAAGGCTGAATGAATTCTTTATTATAACTATGCTATAATACATTAATATACTATATAAAAAGAAGATACTAAAACTACAAACCTACTTGTTCTAACTACCATATCTAACTAACTCACAACTTGTGACCTTCTCGGGATAGCCCAGACACAGGTGGATTTGATTGGCCATCAGAATCCAATCAAGCAATCACCCCAGTTAACAATTCTCCAAACACATTCCACATAGGAAAAACAAGGAGCAGAAATAGAAATTGTTTCTCTTTCTTTCTCTCTGTGCACCTCTATGAAAAATCCTGAGAGAAATATGCTTGCCACAGGAGGCAACTTGATGCATTCAAGTGCAAAATATCCACAAAGAATCATGTATTAATAAGTACTATAAGTGATAGAAATATTTAAATGATGTACAATTTTCAACATACTTCACTCAGACTATATTTCAGATTTTGACATAGAAACCTTGATGGATCAAAATATTATATATCTGGAGGGCAGTTCAAAGTCCCATGTGCAAAAGAATTGTTCATATTATTAGTATACAGGTCATGTTTGCAGCTAGAAAATTGTTTATGTTTCATTGTATCTGAGTATTTTGTCCTTTCCTGAGGATCTTGCAATAGGCTTAAACTTAAAAAGAACACTTAGGGGTTTTTTTAAAAAGAGTAAGCTAAGCAGAGAATGTACATTAATAATAGCTTAAGCTATGTTGACACATGTACACACATCATAACATGACAAAAATGTACATTTGGGAGACTAAAAATATTTGTCTGTTAAATGTTCTGCTTACTTTCTTATGAAAAACCCGAATGTGGTGTATTTGACCCGAGTGTGGTGTATTTGTCATGTGTGTATATCTGTGAATGTATAGTTTATGTAGCTATATTTTCCATTTAATAAAATGTTAGATCTTCAGTCATTGAGATTTAATTGAATATGTAATCACTTGCATCTCAGCAGGAATCAGAAAAAAGTCAGAGAATTAACACTGAAATCAAGGAGATATTGAACACTTAAGAGTATCAAAAAAAATCAGTCAAGTAGGAACTCCAGATGACTGAATTGGGACATTTCTGTGATCAGAAAGAAATATCACTGTTAAAGAGAAGAGGCATCAGATGATTCTTTTAATTTTGCTTTTGATGGCTTCCTAAAGCACTGTTTTGTAATAGGGTTAGCTTGAAATGTGTTTTTGAGAAAAAAAAAAAAAAAAGATAACATAGATAAAGGCTTAGAGAGGCTTATGCTGCAACTGTTGAAACTGAGGAAACAAATATTTAGTCATTCTCTAAGTTGGCCCAACAGAATAGGAAGTATTACATGGAAAATTTAGTTGGTCTGGAAGATAACAGTATTTTAATTACTCATCAGTTGTCTTTAAGAAATAATGGCAATACAATCAAAAATTTGTATTTGTTAATTCCTTTGAATTTCTGTGTGTTAATTATTTTTTCTGTTTTCAACTCCTTGCTTTCTTTTCATAGTTGTGATATATCATGTCCACAGTTATTTTTATTATTCCCAAAGCATTTTCTACTTAGTGTCTTGGCAAATCATCGTGGTTCTGACCAGTTTGCTGTTCTCTGAAATCTCAGCTCACACCAGATGGTGAGCCTCAACTGCTGTGTGAAACAGGTAAAAAAACCCCAAACCTAAAAACCTATGACCCCTTAAAATATTGTTGGCAATTTTATCAAAGATGCTTTTCAGACAACAGGTGTTCTTATATATTTTTTTTTAATTTTAATGAATCTTTGTTTCATTTAGAGCTAATGGAAGTCGATTGTTGATGACCAACATTGTTATCCTTTTGATCTTTATGGATTTTAATTCTTGTTCCAACTATAGCCTCTGCAGGATATTGCACGACACCTTCTTGTAACTTGAAGGTTTGCAAGAGAGGTTGCGGGGAGAACTGGGGTTTTATTTTCTAAATAAAATTACAGATTAAATTTTCATGTTTTATAGTACTTATTTACTATATGGTACATGCAGGACTGGAACCAGTGCAAGCACAAGTAGGCTGAAGAGAGCAGCAGATATAGGTTTAAGAAGTTTGTAAGTGCGATGGGGGTTATGGGTGAGTGATCTGTTTACCCTTGGTGCAACAGAAGTTCTTGGACATGTTGTTTGAAGGCAGGCAGATTCATATTTTTTTCTGTCAGCATTAATGAGATTCGGTTGCTATATATTTTGTTTCTTGGTGATGCAGAAAAGAAATTCAAACCTTGATTGCTCTGATCGTGGTTGGATGTCTGAAGGAGGTGTGACTAATTATGGAGTGGGATACATGTTGCAATAGTAGGGTGCACAGAGAGCTGCTGTTTGATGTTTTCACCCCTCCTAGGATTATACCATGGACTCTGCCTCTGGACCTTTGGTTTTATTTACCTTACAGCATGTTATTGCTTTTGCTGCTCATGCTCTTTATCCTGGTCCTTTCACAAGTAAAACTCACCAAATGGACTGACTGACCATCACAGATAACTTTGTTTCTCTTTTGAAATTTTTTTTAAGATAACATTAGGACTTTGAATCCTGTTACTTTTAAAAATGTAGAGGTGGAAAACCTGACTGTAAGCAGTCAACTAGGATGTATTTAATCTGCTTTTTTTTTATTTTTTTATTTTTATTTTTATTTTTATTTTTTGATCAGAAAGGAATGTTATGGCTAATTACATCTTCAAGTATGAAAGCATTTAGCTGGTTCATTTAATGAAAACCCCTTATGAACTTTTGCATCATGTTCGGCAGGACTGTATGAGAAAAGTGTCAATATGTATTAACATTTCCAAAGCAGAAGTTTTGTTCAGAAACTGGAGACAATCAGTTACCTATTTCAGTTTACAGACACTTTAAAAGAGGGAGTGAGATCTCCTTAGCAAAACAGTGTTACACAATAAATCACTGAAGTTTGAAAATAGTATAAATCTAGTTTTCTTTCTGCACTCTCTAGAAGGTTTTTTTCTGAAAATCTTCAAAAGTACCTGAAGGGCTGAGAATTATACTAATTAAACCAAAATGTTACTAAAATTTGTGATTTTAGTAGAGTAAGTTCTTTCTGGCCAGAAGTGACACTATACAGTCTGAAAGCAAATAATGCTGACTTAGTCATAAAACCACACAAAAAAACCCAACAACAACAAAACCCCCAAAATATTTTGGTCGTCTTTCATGAAAACACTTTCAACTGGTAACAGCTGGATCAATTATTCCTTTGTAGATAAGGATAAATGAGTGGGTTGTGTTATATTTCTTTCTGAATGCAAAATTTCAATAGTACTGTGTTCCTTAGAGGCACATCAAACCATTCTCGGTAAAACCATGGGTATGCCAAGCAGTGGATATTTGGATAGGTCCTTCATTAGCTTCCTAATGGTTTTCCTTTCAATAACTGTAATCATAATTTAGTCAAATGATACTTAAAACAACCTGAGTAGCAAAGCAACATACCAAATAAAATCACCATTTGGTGGCAGGCTATGTGACTCATGAATGCTGAGCTCTAAAGACAGTGTCAGACTGGGTAAAGCTCATAAAGTTCATTCTGCTGTGGCCAATGTATGCATGCACACGCCAGTGGCATATCCATCTAGCTTGGGATCTCTGTCACAGGAAGCTTTATGCATTGAAATCCCTACACAGAACCACCTGCTGTTTGCACGGCTGTACTTTATTCAGCAACATAACATGACATAACAATCACAACATAATATAATATATCAACCTAGCCTTGAACAAACACTCCAGCTGTCACTGAGAACATTATTTTCTGCCGTTTGTGAGTGTGATGACATCATCTTGCTCTGCTATAATCATGACTGCAGTTGTTGTGTAGGGCTTTTTGTAACAGCACTATCTTGCGGCTCTCTGTTGTTTCTCCTGGCTCAGGGCAGCTCCGGCGCCTTGAGCAGCACCACTTCCCTCCAGAGACTGGGTTTGCTGCTTGTTCCCGGGCACTGCGTGCTCCGGGGTGGTGGGCCGGCCACGCTTTGTACTGCCACGTGCGAGGGATGTTGGTAAAGAGGCAAAGGAATGTCCGATTCACCCACATGGCGGCTGAAAGGCTTTAATGGCCGCGGTGAACTGCGGCGGAGAGACCGCGACTCACGCTCCCAGCGCCCGCGTGGGGGAAATGGCGATGGGACCGGGGAGGCGCGGGGTTTTATCAGGGGCGGGGCGAGTGGAGCAGGAGCCCTCCTGCCCAATGGGGACAAGCGCCGTGGCAATGATGGGGACCATGGTGCCCAACAGGGACACGGCGGGGTGGACACAGGGCTCCGGGAAGAATGGGGTCACAGGAATGGGGAAACAGACACCGAACCCTCCGGAGGGGACAGGGGGGTGGTTACAGGAGCGGCAGGCTGAAGCTCCAATAGTAAGAGACCTGGAGCCAACCACCGCCGGTGGGGGGGGAAACACGGGGGGTGCGCGGGGGTACACAGAACTCAGCTAGCTAACATAGATTTGAACCCCTAATCTGAACCCAAACCCGGAATGCAACACACTATGGGAAAAAAAAAGATTAGCTACTGCCATTTTATGTGAATACAGTTAAACAAAGTGAACAGACCAAGTCTCGAATGAACTAACGTGCTCCCAGTGAATCTACTTCTGATGCAGAAGGATCTGAAAGTGAATGTAGCCTTTAGGAATTCCATAAAATATTTATAGTATCTTGTTCTTTATTTATCAATGCCACCAGCAACAAAACACTGCTTCATTTTACAGAAGCTCCATTTATATAGCACTGCATAAGAGAAGCAAGCAAAAGTAAATGAACAGAGAAATAACCCTGACTCTTTAAATGGGATTTGAATTATAAAGTGGACAAACCCAGCTCTGAAAAACAATTCTAACCTTTGAGCTGAATCTGTACATTATATATGTATAAGTATGCATATGTCACTTATATCATGCTCTTACCTATTAGATACAAATCTGGGTATGGAACTCTTAGTTTGATTCTTCTCACTGCTTGTGTCAAATGAGTGACTTGTATTTGGATAGATTGTTTCACTATAAACCCTTTATGTGGAAAAAAAAAAATTTAGAATTTCTGTCAGATCATAGTGGCCATCTGCAATTGCACATATCCAGTCCCAATGGCTGGCAAAAAAGAGCTCATTTAAAAGCATGCGGAGAAGGAAAAATGCTCTTTTGGAAAATACTCAGTGTTGGGAAGTTTGTGAATGCTAGCAATTTTATATATAACATTTGCATTTCAGTTTGTTCATTTAACCAAAGAGCACACAAAATTAAGGAAAATGGGAAGGATTTTTGTGTGTTGCTTTAACATTTAATTTAATTATTTAAAAAGCAAAATAAAAATGCAGCTGAAATTAACTTCAATCCACAGAATAACTGTTGTGGATGGCCTTTAATGTTCTTGCTCAGCAGAGAAAGGATTCATTTTGATTCCTTTGTACCTTTGCAGTACTGACCGCATCAGTCACAGGCAGGCAGAGAACACACCACCATCTGTCATGCATAATTTATAAGATGGAGAACCAAGAAGAAATAATATTCTGAATAGCCCTAAACCTAACCCTGACATTAATTCTTATGTCTGTACATTATTCTTTCTATTCTTTCTAGGTGGATATGAACATTTTATATCAAACTGTCAGATCGTACAGGAATGCAACATTCCTATGCTATTTATTTTGCTTCAGAAAGACTGACTTCCAAAAGAAAAGAAGAGCAAAATCTCATTTTATTGTCATTTATGAATGTTTTGAAATGCCTATCATTATTTTAGGTTTTTGCATATGTCTGTTTTTGTCTGGCTAAGCAATATTAATTTTCTGTTTTGGTGGAAAGGTTTTGATCTGTTAGAGAGAAAAGTACATGAATGTTTAGGAAAACTTTCTGGGAACTCCTCCCATGATGAAGCATTGGAGGATTATGCTGCTGATTATTTATGCTATGTTTTGTAGAATGGCTTATTTTAAACAGAGCAAAAATCCTGACGTAGCTAAAACTTTACACAGTTCCCTGAGCTGCTTTTATGCAGTCAGTGTCTTTTAAATACTGTTATATAAGATAGCTCTCATCCTATTTTAATAGTTAAGACATTTGAAATAAGCTCTTTTGACAGTGCAAGATATATTTTAAAAAATCAGATCTTAGGAGGAAGTTTCTGCTATGTATGTTCAGGATATGTTAGTTCAGTGGTCATTTTTCCTATAAGACCCACAATCTTTTACCAACCTTTAGTCCTAGAGAGGAAATCTTAGTTATTCACATTCTGGAGCAAATAACAATGATTTTGTACTTTTGCAGATTGTGTGTTCATCTGGCTTTCTCTAAGATAAGAAAAAAAGCTGTAGAACAGAAATGAAAGTATCTTTTGCTCCAGTTGTGAAGGAGAAAAAAAAAATCTCAAGAGAAAATGAAATGAAGGTGAAGGCTTACATTATGTTAGCTTTTTTTTTAATTGTGTGTGCCTGGAAATAGCTTGTGTTCTTCCCCTGCTACCATCATAAGGAGAGATGAGAAGAAGAAGTTCCTCATCTCTTTTGAGAACAGTAGTGATGCAGTTTAAACTTAGCAGCTCTTTAGGTAACACTGTCAATTCTGCTTTGACAATTAGTGATGAAGGAAAGTGTCCTGAAGCAAGGGATGTGAATATTTCAGTAGATGGCATTGTCTCCACTAAGTCGGTGTTGCTAGAGGGCATTTTGATGATGGTGTTTCAAAATGTAAGGCTGACATCCTGGTCCCTTGTAGCTGTTGAGATAAAAGCCAGTGATATTTTTACAAAGATGAATAATAATAGGGAAATCTACTTGTGATTTTCTTCATCTTCAGTTAATGTAAAATGAGGTGAACATATGCTCCTAAATACCTTTACTCTTCACTCTTTTCAGTGATCTAGGCACTGGTAGTGCAGGAGCTGCACTTAATTAACATTACATTTATTTATTATTATTTATAATATTAAATTTATATCCTTAGGGTAATGGAGAACAATTCATATGAATCAGGAATTTTATCAGCATTTAAGTAAATAAAGGTCTAGACTGCAAAGAAAGGCCATTGGGAAGAAAAAGAGTCTGCACAAAGCGTTGTTATTAGGCCCTTATGAGTTTTCATTCTCAAAACCTTTAAGCTGGTCTCTCCTACCAGAACTCCTGCCCTCTGAACTTTTTATCTGAGCAGTTTGTCAATCTGTGCCAGAATAATGGGCATTACCTTTACATTTACCCTCTCTTATGAAAATTATTTTATATGTTCTCAGTGTATTGGGGGGAAAGTCACAACTCAGATTGTCATTCTGCAAAAGCAGCCTCAGTTTTTAAAAATCCCATCTATTCCTGTGTACAAAGCAGCAACTGACTGTAATGTAACCATGGAGACCTGCAGCAGATTCAGCAGTTGATATTAAGTCTCATCTTTCAGACCAGAAAATGTTAGCTACTCTGCATCAGAGAGGTGACAAAATCAGCCTCAAGGGAGGGCTGCTGGATGTGCAGCATGCTGGAGGCCCTCTGGAATGGCTGGATCCAGGTCTGTTCTCAGAAGGACTTTCACTGTGTCAACATCCATGCGTTCCAGGCAAAAACTGGGAGCAACCATACATTTGAAGACTGAAAAATCTCTTATGCTATTATTTAATTTTCAAAAATACCTATAACCCTGGCTGTGACCTGGAAATCCATATTTTATCTTCCCTTGCAAGAAACCTACCCCCTACCAGTCTTTCTAGTGAACAGAAATAAATTGTAAGAATATTATAGAATTAAATCTTGTAGTTGTATGGCTATGAAACTTTCCTTATTAATAGAATATGTCAGGACTGAACTCATCGTTTGGTGTAAACTACTGATTTCACTGTTGTTGCATTACAGGTACACTTAATCTTATGTAAATATTTTTTTACACTATGGCTCTATAGCTTTTCCACGTTCTTCCACAATATTCTCCTATCTTAGCAATTTTTGTTAGAGAAACTTTACTTAGAACAGGTCATAAATGGTTAGCTGCTCTAAGTAATAGCTCCAATAGGATCTCTAAACTGTGTTAGTTATACTGTGGAAGAAATAGCTTCTGGATGTTCCTTGTAGGATATGATCAGAGTTGGGGATCAAACAGTTTTAAACAGTGATTTACCATTAGAAGCTATGCAAAATCAAGGTTGTTTAAACAGCATAAAACTGGAGAAACAAGTCAGGAATTGAAACTAAAATAATGTCTAGCTGATGAGAATAAAGTAAAAGTATTTTGATAAGGGAAATAGAGGGCATGGAAATTATAGGATCTTTTCTTTACCAAAACTGACCCTCAGTATATATCAATCTTATTTCTCTATTCAAACAGCAGAGCTTTCAGCATTTGGCTTATCTTATCAGTATCATCAGCTCTGATATTCCAGTAGGTGATATATAGCTATGTTGCTCTGAATAAAAGAGATATATTGACACTTGTGACTAACATTTCTTCCGTATATAAGAAAGCTGTATTACTGAACAGGACAAATTATTCTTTAAGATGTCATTGCCTAATTGACCAAATAACTGATGTTGGAATGAAAAGGTTACTCTTGAAGATCAGGGTCTTATCTATGTAGGATAACATTTAAGGTTTCAATCCCTGAACTCTTAGAAGACTACTCAGAGGATGTACAATATCTTTTTTTGCCCTTCCTCTTTCATTTTTGATCACTCTTAAACAGTGCCCAGTCAAATATTTCCTTGCTCTCCACTACTGTGTATGAACAGAAAATTCTATAATTTGTTTTATGTGGGTAGAAAAAAGCATCTGCACCCACTATTCTTTGATTCTGCTCATTGTAATACATTATATGTGGAGGGAAGGGAATGTTACTCTTTTTGGTTTAACAGTGGGAGTGATTCAGAGCATTAAATGCTTTCTTTAGTAATAGGCTGTGAACATTTGTGCATACAACTAATATGTCAGAATCTGAACTGAATCTGTCATGGCCTTTACTGAAATAACAGCTCTTCCCTGCTCATTGCCAGCCCACCTCCTCAGCTGCACATCCAGAATGTTGATGTAAGAGCTGTCCTCTCTGAGGATGATGTGTTCTCAGACATTGTTCCTGCCCTGGGATACGTAAGGGCTAGGGATTTTGGCCTGGCCATGGATCCTGCACACATTAAATTCTTTTCTGAAAGGCCACTTTCTCTCTAATAACCCTCTGGCATGGATTGCTACGCAGGTTTATTAAATCTCACATGCGTATTTTTCCTTATTGAACTGCAGCAGATGTGTCAAGGAAAGAGAGGAGATGCCTTGGAAGATGGGAGAAATTTTGCAAAAATTGGAGCTGAGGAATGAAAACAAAGAAGAGATAAAGGAAAATGTTTTGGAAGGCAAAAGTCATGGAAGATAATAAAAAATGGACAAAAAGGAAATGAAAAAAACAAACACGCATTTTTATGGCTGTTGCACTTCTATATTGAATTTTTATTCCAGGAACATATCAGATCTAGGAAACAAGGGTAGAAAGCAGTTTCCATGTTACATTTCTAATCTCACACTTTTCCTTGCAATAGTGGGATTAAACAATGCCGAAATGTTTTTATGGTACCATGGGATTCTGCAGCTACTGCAAGTTCTCTGATGGAATCTGTCAAATGTAAAAACATGTTCATTAAGGTCATGCACTTTTCTGCTTCCAGCTCTGTGCAGCTGTGGCATTTTTCCATCTGTGTTTCTTGTTAAAGATCTGAGTGACTCATCCTTGAATATGCCTTTGAGGTAGACAGTTTTCCTATGGCAATGAAATCCAGCTGGTACACAAAAAAAATTTGTGTGTTGGTGTCAAGGAAGGATCATTCTTCAAAAAGTTCAGCTCAGTCTAAAAGCTGGGATTTTAAGATTCATTTTTCAGTCTTATTTTAATGCTTTGCAGTTTTTTCTGTATAATAACATTTTAAAGGAGCAGACCAAATATTAAGCCCCCTTATATTGCTAGTTAAACACTTCCTAGGGATTTTCAAATAGCATTAGGAAGAAGAAGCTAAATCTTGCTGAACCTCAATGTTTTTCTCTGAAAATACTGGTATTTTCTACACTTTAGTTCAGTAATTGTACTTCAAAAACTGCAATATACTCTTTGCTATTAGGAAACACTTCTATTTTAGCTGTTTTAAAGTTTAGTGTTTATTGTTTATGTAAGTCTTCTTAAATGTCTGTGGGTTATTAAACTCTCATACTTGCAGATATTTTTAGACTCACCAATTAACCAATTCCTTTGCAAAGGCATTAATTGAATTGATTCACAGGGGACCTGAGAGAATGTACAATGTAATACTGACTGTTATGTGAATTCTGGAAGACTTAATCAAAATGAAGACTATAATGTATGTTACACTACATTTAAATAGTTTGAGAAATTCATTGTGTTCACAGCAGGAAAATCAAGTGTCTATATTAGAATACAGAGCATGCAGCCAATCATATTGACACTAGAATAGCAAAATGAAACTGGAGAAGCCTTGGTCTCATCATTGATATTTTACAATGAAAAGAATTCTTTCCCCCTGTACTTGGCACAAGAAAAATGTTGAGGTGCTGGAGTCAGTCCAGAGAAAAGCAATGGAACTGGTGAAGGGTCTGCAGCCCAAAGCTTTTGAGGAGCAACTGAGAGAGACGGGGATGTTTAGCCTGGAAAAAAGTAGGTTCAGGGGAGATTTTACGACTCTCTACAACTGCCTGAGGGGAGGCAGGAGTAAGATGGGTGTCAGTCTCTTCTCCTAAGTAATGAGCTATAGGACAAGAGGAAATAGTCTCAAGGAGTACCAAGAGAGGTTTAGATTTGATATTAGATAAAAGTCCCTTAGTGAAAGAGTGGTCAGACATTGGAACAGGCTGCCCAGAAAATGATAGAGTCACCACCCCTGGAAGTGTTCAAAAAACGTGTAGTTGTGGCACTTGGGTGGTAGTTTAGTGATTTAGTATTGAACAGGCTGTGCCTTTAACAGCTGGACTCAATGATCTTAGAGGTCATTTGCAACTCTTAACAATTCTATGCAAACAAAAAGCTAGTACAGAAATTTTTTGCATCTCTTTTATTAAAGAATTACAAGACAGTGAGCACCACACTTCTGTGCTCAGTATAGTTGTTTATCCAAATATGTCATGGAGGTGTTCAGACAGAATGAAAGCAAAATCACTGCTCAGAAAAGGTTAAGACAAAATGCCTTTACACAAGACAACATTTATCACAAATACAGTAAAAAATTATTCCTCCAACAGCAACTATAGTAGTCACAAATATCCAGAAGAAATCAATTACAGGACGATCAACATGAATGCATGGGGCAGTGCACAGACCCATGTGAAACATAGACCAAGAATGCCATCAGAATGTATAGATGAATATTGAGAGGAAACTCAACAGATTAATATCTTGCATTTTAACATAACAGAAAAATCAATGCATCAGGAAACAAACTCATTATCAATTTCTAGGATTTTTCTTCCAGTTAGTAAAAAAGTCGTGCATATGTATTTGAAGTAGCTTTAATAAAAAAAATAATAAAAACTTGAAAAAGGGAATGTAATACTAGAAGTGATATTTAAAACACCTGTGACTATTTCTAATAATAAATCTTGTAGCAATAGCCATATGGCTGTCCTGGACCTGAAGGGAGTTCCTGTAATCTTCGATATGAATTTTTGCAGCTGCTGTCACCTCCCAGTCAGCCCCAGTACTTCTGAACTGTAACAATTTCTAAGGAAATGATGAAGACAATGCAACAAACAATAATTACACGTGCAAGACTAAATCTATACAGTAGTCATCAGTTCAGTGATCTCATCCAGTGTATTTGGATCATAGACTCATAGAAAGCTTTGGGTTGGAAGAGGCCTAAAGATCATGTAATTCCAAGCCCTCAGCCATGGGTAGAGATGCCATTCACTAGACAAGATTGCTCAGAGCCCCATGCAACTGGCCTTCAATATTTCCAGGAATGAGGCATCCACAGCTTCTCTGGACAAATGGCAATGATGGCACACACTGAGTTACCAGAATAACATAGGTCACTTTTGCATGCTTTTTCTACAGATAAAACCAGAATTTAACTCTGTTAACTAAGAGTTATCCCTAAAAGCCTTTTGTTGAGTCTTTCAAATAACAAAAAATGGCTAACCTAAGTGAAATATGTAGTTTGATATGCAAAGTAGAAATGAAAATGGGACTCACCTTGAAAGATGAATACTTACAAAATGTGTGTGTACTAGAGCAATATTTTGAAGCGTGCACCTGCAGCAGATGGTATTTGTTGTTATTCTGTTAAGTCCCAAATGTCTGATTGTGAGCATTGACTGTGAATGTTACAGCACATGTGTACCACTGCCAATAGCACAGACACAGACATGCTTCCTGTGGTATTGTCTTAGGGCAAAAAGGATGACTGACCTTAACCCTTAGCCTTCTTTCTTTTAAAAATGTCCTTGCTAGTCAGAATACTTGATATACTTTCCAGAACACCTCTTATTAATAGAGTCACTGGTGTACCTAGAATGTTTCACAGATTTGGCAGATTTTGTACAAACAACAAGCAGGAGCAATGCAAAACAACACAATTTTAATTCAAACTTAATTTTGCTTTTGATGTTGGTTTATCTTTAATATTGATTTACAATGTATATTGATGGTACAAACTATGAGTTGAAATGCACATTGCACATTCAGTAAGCCTTAAAACTGTCCTTGTACCCAGGCAAAGGGAATCTGGTGTATCGTGCAACTGTTTTGCAGGATACTTTCTTGCTTGCTTCTCAACAGCTTCCACAAAAATCTGCAGTGGGATAAATGCACTGCTGTTGATGAATCAAGGCAAGTTTCTACTGAATGCAGAAGTATCCTCAAGGTAGCACCTGCTTTGAGCCGGTTAGTTAGCTCCAGATGCTACATGTGGTTTTGTTGATGAGACAAGGGCAACAGGATAGCTTACCACCTTCTCTCTAAATCTGTGGGGTTTTCAGCAGCACAGAAATACAGCAAATTTTTTTTTTGAATGGTTGTTTTTTGTTTTGTGGTTTTTTTTCTCCCCAGGTAAACTTTGAATGCATGAGGGGAATGGGTCAGCTAAAGAAGGTGTAGTCAAGACTTTGTCCTGCAGGATGAAATGAAGCTGCTACAGCTCAGGAGGATATGCAGACAAAGCAGTTTTCTCACACTTTGAGGCACATAGATTATTGACAGTAACAGGACAAAGGCAACCCAGAAAACTGGAATAAGGTTACTTTATGATATGGTAATGCAAGCATCCTGCTCAAAAATGATGCAAATACCATAATTTTAATCAGTTCAAGATATCATTTACATAAATTTAATTTTTTGACAAGTAAGCTATGTTTGAAAACATTTTAATATAATGAATCTAAAAATGTTCTTAGTATCATTCAATAGTAGTGAATAATAGTAGTAATAAACATAAATCAGGATTTATTTGATGATGTTTTATTGCTGGAAGATTGCAGTTCAGTGTATCATATTTGGAGCAATGGATAACCTTTATGGCTTTATAGAAAATGGATTTGAATTGTTCACATTGATCATGATTAAAAGCAGAATGTAGTAAACCCTTTAAACTACCACTAAGCACTAAGTTCCTGCTGCCTTTATGAAGTGGTGGCTGAAAGGAACTAGGAAAATATTATACAAGTACATATATTTGCAAAATTCTGTGACAGCTGTAAAAATAATATTTACATAATAATTACATTATGTAATATTAATGTAATAATGAGCTAGACAATACATTGCTGCACAAGATATTGTGTATATATAAAAATTATTTAGCCTATTCTCACAACAGTAATACAATAAAACATTATTACTCTCCTTATTGTAAACTAATGGCTACAAAAGACAGTGAAACAACTTTTGATAGCTAATAGTTCCCTTTAACAGAAAATATTGATTAGACCTGATCTTTTCTCACCAAGACTATGTGTCCTATACTTTAAAACCATTAGAGAATATTTAGAGAACATGAGATTTAAAATGAGATTGAATTGTAAAGCTGAGATTTCTATTTTTTTCTGAGATTTCTAATTTTAATTTGTATGTAGCCAACGTCTATCCTAGTAAACACTAGGTTTTGAAATTATTCCTAAATTAAATTGGCGAGACTCATCAAACTTTTAAATCTAAAATATAATATATTTTTAAATGCTTTAAAACCTTAGACAGTTTTGTGTTCAGAGTGATTTTTGGTGGGAGGGAAATGAAAAGCCCATTTCTGTAATGCTTCTATTAGGAGATCCATGTAAAAACATGTAAGAAAATTTGTTTCCCAGAACCTATAATTTTTTGATACATTAAAATACTTGTTTCATTTTGATGATCATTTTGTTACCTTTATCCATTTTTTCTTTGCATGTTTTTTGGAAAGAAAAGAACTGAGAGAGAAAGAGGGAGAGAGAGGGAGAGGGAGAGAGAGAGAGTATATCATGAATCTGGAGCAGAATTGTGGGACTAAGCACTGTAGCCAGCTCAGGAAAATTTCACTTTTCTGAATGTTTTCAGACGTGAACTTGATGGAGTTAATGTCTTCAACAGTTATAAAAGGATACCAGCCCAGGGGCTTTCCTTAGGTTTTTTCATATTATAGTATGAGGAATATTTATTTGTCAATTCACATGGATAATAATGATCGCTTTGATCCAAGAGATAATGATTGGAACCAAGTCACATGGAACTTAGCCCAGGTCTTTCTGAAGAAGAAATATTTTGAAACAGAAAGGATATACAGATTTAAAAGTATGAGGTCTGTATGTTAGCAGTATGCCAAGCAGATTAGGATAATTTTGTATCTTTTACTCAGGTTGTAAGTACCTAAAATCCTTCCCCCATGTAAATGTCAATTATTTAGATGAGTATTGCATTCTTCCTGTGTTTATGTCTCACAGACAGACACTGAAGACTGCACCTGCCATACAGTATTGCAAGTAATATTTAATTTTTAAATTAATTGAATGTAACTTTCCTCTTTAGCAGCAGAAAATTGCCAGATCAATCTAAACTCTACTTACTTTAAACTTTTTATCTTAGAAGAGTTCTGATTTTGAAATAAATTCTGCTAAGTACATGTCACTGAATGCATCCTCATGGAGTCTGCATATGTCTTTTAAACATTTGTCTCAGAACTGAGCAATACAGAAAGGTACTTTGACAACTTTGTAAAACAAATGGTAGTGCTTGTTACTTCACTGAATGGAAGAAAAGAAGTGGAATTATTCACCACTGGAGTAAGGAGTGCCTGGATCACCACCTGAATGTGTTTTTCTCTCTCTGCCTTTAAACTATTTAACTGTTGCATATAACTTTTCAACACAAGTATTTTAAAAAGAAGGTTAGAAAGTTAATATTCTTTAACTAATTTTTATATGAGGAAACACTATCATAAATTGCAAGAAATAACTTGGCACCCAACAACCATCAAATATTTAGTGGTATCCTGGCTCTTCAGAATCTTATCCTGGGCCTTATTCATCATGGTACACTGAAATGGAAGAAATCTATATATTTTTATTCTCTTTTTGTACATGATCCTTCACTAAAGACTGTCTAAAGATCAATGTCCCAGCTATTTGCAAAGGAATCAAGCAAGATCATCCCCATGGAATTGTGCAAATACCCCAGTGGAGGACAGGGCCTGTCTTTATCACACTATTAAATTGAGAGACTTCAGGGGCCACCTTGGTCTGAACATAATTACTGATTTCTTCATGGGATCCAGTGAGAAAACATGTGGCAACAGTTGAAAGGTGCACCAGGGGAGGTCTAGATAGAGATAAAAAGAATGACCCAGTGGAAAATGACCTGGATGTGCTGTTTGGCAGTTAGCAGAACATGAGCCAATGTGTACCCAGGTGGGCAAGAAGGCCAGTGGCAAGCTGGCTTGTATCAAAAATTATGTGGCCAGCAGGACCAGGGAAATGATTGCTCCCTTGTGCACAGCACTGGTGGGGCTATACCTCAAGTCCTGTGTTCAGTTTCGGGCTCTTCAGTTCAAGAAAGCCATTGAGGTACTAGATTTTGTCCAGAGAAGTCAGCAAAGCTGAAGAGTCTAGAAAGTAAATTATATGAGGAGAGGCTGAAAGAGCTGGTGTTGGTTAATCTGGAGAAGAGGAGACTCGGGTGAGACATTATTACTCTCTACAATTGCCTGAAAGAAGCTTGTAGGCAGGTGGAGATTGGCCTCTTCTCCCAGGCAACAAGTGATGGGACAAGAGGATATGACCTCGAGTTGCACCAGGGCCAGGTTTGGGTTGGACAGTAGGAAGAATTCCTTCCTGGAAGGGGTGGTTGAGCATTGGAATGGGCTGCCCAGGTGATGGAGTCACCATCCCTAGAGGTGTTCAAGAAACTACTAGGTGTGGCATTTAGTGCTGTGGTCTAGTTGAGAAAGTGGTGTTCAGTTGAAGGTTGGACTCAACTATTTTGGAGGTTTTTTCCAACCTAAATGGTTCTAGGATTGTATAAGGATCTTTCTTATCTTGTGGTCTCATGAAAATAAACTTCTGACATAATTATATGTTTAATTTCTGTATGTGACATAAAACTTAAAAAACTCCCAAAACTTCACTTATCCTAGATATGCATTATCTTAGCAATTATAACATTGGCCTGAAATCAAATTCCCATTCTGCTGAATTCAATTCAGGAATGGCAATCCATATCCTCTAGGAATGCCCATCATTAAACAATTGATTGTTCTAGCTTGAGTACCTTTTTTCTCTCTTGTTGGAACTCTTCCACTATATGTAAATAATTAACTAAGCGTTGAAAAAGTGATGTGAACTTGCAGCTCTTATGTCCTGGTTGAACCTCTAATTGCTGGCCTGGCTGCAGCCAACTCATGCCTATTTGCATTAGGTATTCTCTATTTGGAGAAAAATGTGCTTACAAAACATTTTTAACCTGAAGCAGGGCAGTGAATAAGAGGTCTTCATTAAGAATCTAATCACTTGGGGTATCTAGAGCTTCCTACGGGATCGAAACCCTTTGCAAGATGCATGACAGCCCAAGATCTTCCTAGCAGTTGAATCTGAGTTGCTTAAGGAACTATAACACTACTAGACCTGAATAGCAACAAAGCATTGTTGGCTGAGGAGGGTAGTGCCAGGTAATGTTAAGGATCTAATTCAGATGATTTTATAAAAGGAGAATCTGCACTGATAATAGGCAGATATTTTTGGCAAGGGTAGCTGCTGGGTAGAAAACAGATTAATATTCCAAATTTAATTTATATATTTGACTGATTGAAAGGAACCTTGCAAATTAAAATAGGATTAAGAACCTTGAATTACTGTATTGTTAACTATAGTCATTAGAGCAAATGAGTATATTCAAGAATTGGCTCAAAGTAGTAGTGTATATGCCTAGATAGTAAATTCAAACTTTCAAGGATTTCTTTCTCATTTGCTTCAAACACCCAGAGAAGCTTTTCTCTTTAAAAGCCCTGCCTTTCCTCCTTCGCTGTTACTCATCTTACAACATTGTCAGACATCAGACTGAAAACCATTGAGTAAATGAAAATACAAAGATTTTATTTGCTCGATTTAGCTGTCATTGATTTGTTGGTGCTGCCTTCAACATATAGGTTTTAGAAATGGCTTATTTCCATTTTACTTTTGTGACATTTCCAAGGTAATTTGAGATTCATGTTTGGCACTCTTTTTCATAGTCAACAGAAGCAAGTCAAATTATTTTGAAGGCCTACATTTTAAAGAAATGCTGGTAAAGAAAGAAACCAATACAATTTTTAAAATCTTGTCAGTCACCTAAAAATAAATGCTGTAGAAATGAATAAATGCTACAGAAAATTTCATGTTACTGTTGTATGGGTATCTCAATCAAAGTATTTTATAATAACGTAGTTTGAATTTTGCATTTTCTGGTGATGCTTCATAGGTCCATTAATCTCAGAGTGACTCTACTCAGGAAGAGAAGAAGCACTAGAGACACTGAAAGTCCCTCAAATTAGTCCTTTTTCATCTGCCTGGTTTAGCTTGTACCTGCCTTCTCTTCACTCTTCTATCTAGTTTAATCTGCTTTGTGTATGTGATGGAAGTCTGTCAAAACAGGATTTTAACAACCAGGAACATCAAAATATCTTCCTTTTATACAGCTAAATCTTGAAATATCATTACAGAAATATTTGAGAAATCTAGTGTCCTTAAAATCTGAAGTATATAGAGCATGAGGAGGCCAGGAAAGAAGATATCTTCAGTAGGACGGAGTAGCAAGCATTAAAGAGAAAATAAAAGCTACAACTTACACAGGAAAATTGTTAAAAATACAAGAGCAGCTTTTAACAGAAATCATGTAGATCTCAATACTATCATGTCAAGATATACTTAGCATACAAAAACCTCTTCAACCTCTTTATGCTACCATTTTTAAAGGGCATCAGCTGAGAAAAACTGTCCCAGGCCCTGAGGTTCACTAGAGAATTTCACTTAGCATTACTCCTAAGTGCAGCTCCTGAACAGTTGTCTAGGAAGCAGCAGAATCCATATTTCAAATTGTGTTTATATAACACAGAAGATTGTATTACCTCCTGCAAAGGTCATCTGGGGCTGATTCTCATCTCAGACCAGTGGAAGTCAAACTTTTTCTTATCTGTAATTTATGGCCACACTGCTGTGAGGGGAAATCATGCCTCTTGTTTACATAATGAATTAGAATATTGTGTTGTTGGTTTGGGGTTTTTTTCCTTTATGCCTAAATATGATAGTTTTTCTTCATTTGCATTAGCTATGGTGAAGTATATTCAAGTTGAAGTATGTGGGCCTCTTGTACAAGTCAGCATGTAGTCATTATTTTGAATATCTCACCAAGCACATAATGTGTGTTTACTTGAAGTGCACAGTGATTTTTGCACTGCTCTATTTTGTTGGAATATCATCAAGTTATTTTAATATTTTTTTTGTGAATTTCTAGCTCTATGTCAGGCCAATATTGAACTGCTTCCTTTTTCCAAAAGTTTTAAAGAAAAATAAATTTTAAATATCTGTAACTATAGAACTTAAAATGGTTAAGCAAATAAAATGAATTGACTCTTGATGCAGATTTGCTGTCAGTGGGGATCTTTATTTTAATGGTTTTGTCCTGCAGTTATTAAAACATTAACTGTTTTCCCAATAGGCGCTATAAAAACTGCTTTTGCTAAATAAATCTGTTGTGCTTCAGCCTGAAATGAAAGCTTGGTACTGAAATGCTGTTCTATCTCTCTTGACTACCTCTTTTCTATTTCAGTTTATGCCATTGCTATTGCTTCTTGATTTTATTCTTCTTTTGTCTACCACATCTCAAAAACAGCCCACAAAAATTATGGGAAATAAGAGCTGGAAGAGATCTCGAGAGGCCTCTTATGTATCTTTTGTTTTCTGTTCTGATCGTGTGGACTCTATAGAAAGGACACAGATATGGAGAACTTAAATTAATGTTTATTTGACTTGGATATTGAGTAATGAAGAAAGTTCTGTGTTCTTCCTTTTCACTCTGTGAATTTCACTGTGAATACATGCTGTAAGAGAAAACTACTTTTTCTTCCAAGGAAGAAAAACACACAGCCAAATAAAGCCAACTGTACAGTGTTCATCCTGAGGCAGATAAAAAATATGTCAAGCTGAACAAATTTCTAATAATCAATTAACACTTGTTAAGAAATATTACCTACTCCAAGATGGATTTGCCAAAGTGGTTTTCATTACTTATCAATTATATGTAGACATAACAATTCCCTCTGGAATCTATTAGTACCTGATTTCAAGCCCATCCAGAGCTTACTCTCATCCATTGCTCATCACTCATTCTTCCCTATGTGGGTTTATACCATTTTCTGAAATTTATTATTTGTTAAGTACAAAGGAGAATTGTCACTATAGGACATGAGAAAGCACGACACCAGCTGCTGCTATTGTCAAGTTAAAAAGGCTAGTTTATTTCTTCTGACTCCAGCATTTATAGTTTTCCAAAGGTGACAGTGGATTGGAGGGTGAAAGTGCCACCTCTCCAACAACACTGGACAAACTACCAGTCCATCAAATTTCTCCACCTCTGTGAAGGAATGCAAAAACAGTAAGTTATTTACATAAAGTGTGTGGGAAAGTTTGCTATAAGAATGTAAATTCAGAAGGCTTTAGAAAATCTTAAAAAACCAGGGTGACAGAGAATCGTTCCTTTAAAAGCATCACATTATATAGTTTCAGATATAAATGATTTTTATAATGAAGTATTGAGATACAATAATTCAGGCAAAAGGTCATGTGATGTTGATAGACTGTGAATGCACACAGGAATGTTTGGGTCTCTCCTCCTTTCCATCCTCCTCATCCATATACACTCATCTGATATCTCCTAGATATCTGATCTGATATCTAGAGTCAGGATTAAACTCCTGGATAAGGAGACATGAGGCAAAACAAGGACTGAAACTCCTTATTCCTCCTAACATGAAGGACAGGGAGTGGAAAGAAGTGCAAAAGAAGCCAAGGGGGGCACAAAATAAGCATTAATGCCATGATACAGATATATTCATCAGTATCAATAATTTTGGTAGCAGCTGACATTAGTCACATTATAGTCATTTATTGAAATGTGTGGTCCTATTGTGGCATGGATATATTATGCCTCACTATTTCAAAACAATATGCAAGGAGCAAGTAAAGTAGAAAATCTGTTTAAAAACTCACATGTCCTGGAGTCTAAGATTAAAATTCAGGTTTCACAACAATCCAAGGGATATGAGGAAAGATTTGTACTTTGGAAGTCCTGTAGGCCTGGTATGTATTGTAAAGCCAAAATACTACCCTGTCTCTATGAATGGGGTTATGATTTACAAACTAGTTTATTCTTTGGTGGATTCTTGGTAAGCATTTAATTTACTAAAATGTTTCATAATAACCATAGTCCAAAGAAAAAAATTTCCATGGACTAAGCTCTGAAAACCTGTTTTCTTTTGGGTAGTATTCCCACTGTTTTCATTGGAACTACTCATCAAATTATGATGCATCTGGTGCAAACGTGACAGAACAGAACTATATGAATGCCAAGAAAAATAAAAATTCTGCATGATTAGTGCAAAAGAGTGGAAAATTATATCAGACTTTTAATGAGCCTTGACCTAGCCACAAGATAATCAAGTACTGGAGGTGGTCATGACATCCATCAGTTATGGCTCTCTTGCTATGAAGTAATATTTTCAAATCAGTAAATTACAATTATGTTTTATGGGTATATAAGTGCAGTAAAATGTCATTCAAAGCTAGTATCTTTCTCATTAACACTGTTATTCTGATTAATATCAGATGTGACTGCTGTTATTTGACCCTTTCTGGTCAATAATTTAAACAACTTTTGAAATTTACATCTGAATATAACTACAGTATTTCCTCATCTTTTATGCTCTTGCTGTGATTAATTTGCCAAGGCTTTTCAAATATGAAGTAACTTTCATTTGCTAGAGTAGGTTTGCATTTCTTTAATTTATTTGAAGATTTAAATATAGTAGTATGTGTTTAAATAAAATATTAGAGTGTTAATTTATACTTAAGGAAGCATGCATTTGTGTTCATTGGACACTAATGTGTAATACTGCTGAGCTAAACATGAAAAATGTTTCCTTTTGGGATATTTACTGTGGGCTTTTTCATGTTAAAGAACCATTACTGAGTGTAATCACCTAAAAAAACCAAGGTACTAAAGTCTGCTAAAAAGCTGTATGAGTAACACCTGTGTTGTTTGCAATGAGATTAGAAAGTCTTCAGGATCGATAACCCTAAAAGAAGGATGTTTGACTTGGAAATGGCCACTGGTGGGCTGCCGTGGCTGAAGAGCATCACATAAGATATAGGCTAGAGAAGCAAAGTCTGGTGGCTAGATCAGAGGGCAGAAGGAAGGCTGCAGAAAGTTGATGGCTTTAGGTCAGGAGGCATAGGCTCAAACAATACAGCAGGCCTAAGGTGGACGTTTGTCTGGAGAGAAAGCCATCAACAAATCCAAGGTATGTGAGGAAAATTTAAGGGTGGGGTTCTGGTGAGCAAAGCCAGACTGTTCCTAGGAGGTACTGGCTCTTACAACACTTTTTTCCTCCACTTGCAAGGGCTTTTATAGAGACAAGATGTGCTTGTACTGCATTTTAGATACCCATATGGACTTCCTGTAAGCATTCTCTGTCACAGTAACTTCATATAGTTCACCTAATGCCTCTCAACCTGCAGTGATGTATACTACTGAATAACATATATGTTTTTTTGTAAGTTTTTAGCTTAGGATGATATAGGATAAGCCATTATATTATTGCATAATTGTGATATGTCTCAAATAGAAAGAAAACTGTTCTGCAGGGGTATTGATAGTGGTGAGAAGATTCTTTCAGGATTTCTATGAGAAAGGTTTGGCAACACCTTAATAAAAGAGAATAAAAAGAGGAATACTGATAGAGAGTAAGTCTTTTATCCTTTCAGATGCTAGGAACCTTGTTTTCATGCAGCACCAAACATGTCCTGGATACATTTTCCCATGGCATTCTGCACAAATGCCAGGCTTAGAGGGGCTCCTCCCACCTACCTCCTATGCTGGGGTGCCTTTTATCTTGTGTAAAAATCCAAGCCACGTATTGTCTTCTGATAGACTGGATGCTCTCTCTGAGAGAATACCAGTAGTGCTAGGGGCTGGCATGGGACATGCCAGCAAGTTCCCTTACAGTGCCTGTTCATGCTAATCTATGGACTCCTTACACTCTGAGTACAAGGGTGGCTTGCCCAAGATTGCTAACTCTTCAAACACAGTGCCTTCCACAGATTTCCCGTGGAATAATCAATTGCACAAGACCAAGCAAAAAGGAGTTCAGTCCTTTGCAATGGATTTATTTATATATTTAAGCATTTTAACTTTTGATGTTGCTTTCTGTAAAACTCAGCAAACAAGTTCTCCCAAAAAATGGAATTACAGGTCATATGTGTTGTATGGGTTTGTTGGTATTAAACTGACTTTTACTGACTTAGTATAATCCAAGCTGCTTTACTAAAACTTGCTGTGAAATATTTAGTGCTTCTTGATGATGGCATTGCATTTGGTAGGAAATTAAGTACCACGCAAATTAAGAAGTGAAGCTTTCTATCTTCAGCTGATGATGAAACATAAAAGCAAAGTACTTCCTGCTCCATTTATGTTTAAAGACATCACTAAGATGTGTCACAGTGTTCAGATATTTCAACAACAGTCAGTTTCACATAAATGCCTTGAATGCAACATCTTAAGCTTAAAAATGCTAGGCATGCTTGAAAATGAGGAAGACTCAGAATCTTATCTTGGTGAATCAAATTTTAAAGAAAAAAATACCAGTATAAAATATTTTGCTTCCAAACATCCTGTTTCCCAAGTGCCTGGTGACTTTGGTGAGTAACTGAATAGCCTTCTCTACTGCTGGTTGTTGACTTTGAGTACGTCCTCCCATTTCTAGAAACCACATATATTTTACAAGTAACTGTCTCTGCATCTCGAATGTGTACAAGCTGGGGGTAGGTAAAGCTCACGAGGCCCGGGTTTATCAATGTCTCTGTTTTTTTATAGTGGTTAAGCACAAAATCTTTCAATTTGGGATAATTCCTGTGTTTGTTGATGTAAAGGTTAATTGATCTCTGCAAATGAATCTTCTTGGGTAACCTATGGGGAGTACTTAACCTCCAGTCAGTACAGGACATATGCAGCTTTCATGTTCTGAACTTGCACTAAATGTCATATGCACATTGGTTTCACATTTGTCTCTTTTAGCTTCTCAAAGGACAATAAAAGCCAAACACCTCTGAGAAGAAGGTTGGGTATGACATTGTCCTTGTTCCTACATTCTGTTCTTGTGTGTGCCTCTTGGTATGAGCAATACTGAAAATGTTCATACGTAGACAGCAGTGGGAATGTCTAAAAAGTGCCATGTGGTCATTGAAATGGCTAACCACCACTTTAATAAAATTGCATTTGCACTTCTTTGTGTGGCAGGAATGGTGCAGCTTTTTCCTTGAGAACAATATTTGTGGTTTTGTACTGATTAAGTCCTCTTGGTCTTCAAAGACCATCTCTTTATCTTTGAAATTTTATGTCCAACATCAGAGGAATCAATCAGACTGGGGTCTAATGGTTTCTTGGCTTTGGCTTCTTATTCCACTGTTATAGTAGTGTATTCAGGTAGTTTGAATGCTGCTTCTTTTGAGAGTGTGGGACCAGAAAAATTACTTGCTCAGGCAAGATTTCCTACTTCCTTGTTTAAAAAGTAAACTGTCTTGACACAATTACATGCTGTGTGGTTTAGGATGACTGTGGTCCCTTCCAACCTGACCTTTGTGATTCTCAGGTTGTGTGAAAGGGTTTCCTTAGCATGTTTCACTTACTGTTCTCATAATTGAAATCTAATTTGTAACCTTTTCCTGAACATCTCAACAGAATGTCAGAAAAGCAGCTAATAATATTGATAGTGTAGATAGCTTGGAATTTACACAAGCAGAAAGAAAAAGATCTTCATCTTGCCTTTGCAGGAAGGCAGAAAAATTAAAAGCATACTCCTATTCATCCATGGTTCTGTTGGAATCCTGACGACAGCAAAACCTCTGGAAAGGTAAGAAAAAACTTTAGTATAGTGTAATAGCATAAAAATAATCCTCAGGACCCCAACACATGGTGAAATAAGGAAGGGTGCTGGCTTCCTGTGTGCGGTAGTTCTTCATTAGATTCCACTGCTCTTTTTGTTCCTTTTTTCCAAGAGTATATTAAGAGATAAATTAAGATGGTTGAGATTTGATGTGACCAAGACCTTAGCAGCATGTGATTTTCTTTCTTTTTATTTCAGCCTACATTTTGCCTTTTTGATGGACCTAAGGAGTTAGGTAGTGGTATCACTTTTATGTGACATGTGGTCAATCCACCATACATGTTCTGGGGAGCTGTGGGGACCTGTAGTGATGAAATATCATGGGAGATTTGCAAGTGAGAAGGTATTGATGCCTAAAATAAGTTACAGAAATGGATTATGTTTCCAAATATTGGATGGGAAAGTCAGGTGTATGAGGGCATCCTCATCTCTTTCATCTCAGATAGGCAGGAGAGGAAGGAAAAGGGAAGAGACAGTGCCATTATTAATTTACCAACTAAATTATGGTTTTCATAATGAAACTATTTTTTCATATAGCAGCTTGACCTTTGGTGGGTGACACCTTTAACTAGGTAAATAAATCCAGTATCACTGAAAATGTTTTCAGAGGCATAGGATCTCAAAAAATCTGAGATCAGTTCTCTGTTTCATGAAGTACTTTATTTGACTAGAAAACATTGGGGAAGACTGTAAGAGGAATAGCAATACATAATCTTTTACGTCATTTGGAGAATAATGTCAGAAACATAAAGAGTAATGGAGGGGGAAAGTGAGTCATCTGCAAGGATTTGACAAAATCTATAACTGGCTTTGGATTTTTTTGGATTTATTGTTTTCCTCTCCTAATCCCACTCTTCATCAATGACTTTTTCATAGGATAACAAGGAAAAGAGATGTGGGAGGGAGACAAAATATAAGGAGTACAAGGCTGATTAATTAATTTTTAAGCTACAGTTTGACTTTCTTGGCAACTGACATTTTTTATTACAAAACAGGCAATTATTGCTAAAGCTTAGCTGGGCTTTGTACCTGTTTATTCTCAGACCTTTTGAGAAACATATTTAACACAGAAGAACATATAGTCTTTGATTGCTTTTCTGGATGTTGCCCAGTGAATGTATTTTTCAGTAGAACAGTTCTGACCACTGCTGCTTCACAAAGTGCTCTGTTATTTCTATAGAGATTTTCCTTTTCAGGCACCGAAGGAAACCTCATATATCCAGAAGACAGCAAAATAGATGGTATTTGATTCAGTTGAAATAAATGTATTTTTTTGTCCTATGCACAGTTAAGACCAGAAAGCCTATTCTTTTACTGCTTGTTTAGTCAAACATTTTGTTTGACCTTTCTTCATTTTTATTTTTTCTCCTACTGCTTGTTTTATTTTTAGCTTCAGAAATTCCCCAAAGGACTCTCTTCTCTGTTAGCTATAATGTAATGCCATTGGTGAGACTGAAAAGATTATTTCTTATACAACATGATATATTGCTGGCTTTCAAACACATTTCTCACCACCACTTTTCAATGAACCCTTCATAAATCCAGCTGAGGGCAGGCAAGATCCATGTAGCTCTGAGAGAAGGGGTGAACATAATTTACTAAAGATTCATGAGCTGTTTTCTCACACTCTCCCAGCTATTATACACAAGTATAGTATACCTGATAGAATTACACTGAATGTGAAATAATGTTTCTGTGGCAAATGAGTTTAAGATCACCACTAATCTCAAAAGGAATAGAATCTCTTTCTCTTAATTTACCATAAAATATAAATTCATTTTAGCATATGAGTTTAAAATTAACTGTAATGACAATTTAATTTCTTCAAAGACAACATTGCACTTCTGCCTTGCACAGTTTGTATGAGTTTACATACATTGTAAAACATTCTCTGCATACAAAAAGTATAGAGTGAATGCAAAGCAGGTAAGGTTTGAATAAAAGCTGGAACAGATACTGTTCCACTGATTTTAGTCATTTAAATATTCAAGTTTTTGCATCTGTGTATCCAAGAGTTGCTTTCTTTTTTTCCCCTTCTCCATTGAATGCCTTGGCTTTTAAGCCACAGCAAAACAGCTACATAGGGACAGCAGCAGCTGTATTCACTTTCATTAAACATCCAGCTCTTGTTGCTTTCCTCATCCCTGCAAGGCAAGCCATGCCCATGTCCATACTCTTGTGAGTAGTAACCAAGGGCTTGAGAAAGGAGCATATCTGTGTGCTGCCTCATTTGGACCTGACACTCTTTGCATTAAGAAATGTATATAGCAGACCATCCAGCCAGGAAAGCTGCAGCATCCCTGGCACTCAGACAGGCTGGAGTAATTTTCTTCTTTCTCTGTATAATAGAGAATAGAGACAGGAGACAATTTGCTAAAGTGTGTTATTCCCATGTTTTGCCATTAAGCCTGCTTGTTGCTCTAGTACTGAGGACAAAGAAGTTTCCCACACTTGTTTGCTTGAAAATACATGGTAAAATATATTTAAAATGGAGAAGCAAAATTTTTTGTTGTAGTATATTTGTTAGCTATACTACTCAAAATCATTAAAAACCTTTCCATATGCAATTCAGAATTGCTGCATCATATATAATTTAAAATAAATGTTCTAAAAATCAAGAATGTAAATGCAGTTTATGCCTAGGGCAAGCCTTCTTTACCTTGTCTATCCCCTGCCTCCCCAGGAAAGCTCAAACGTATAATATTTTCTAAAGCTGAGAAAGAATTTAACTATCAGGAGCCCATTTTTCCATCTTTATTTGCATTGGCCAGGCTTCTCAGAGAGAGAAGAAAAGCATATGTATCTCTTCACATCTTCTCACTTAGCCATGAATTCTTCAATGCAAGTGGCTACTCCATTCCTAAGTGATTTTTAACAGTAGAAATACCTTGTGGACAATAAATACCTTGAACATTGTATTTGAAAATTGATCTCAAAACTATTTATAAGGTAAAAATGAATATATCATCCTCTTTGTACTTTTGGGTTTATGTCACCAAGTACATGACTGTCCACTGTTTCTTACCATTACACTTTCCTTGCAATGTGCATTTCAAGGGAATCAGAGTTCAAGAAAGTAGATATTGAGGAGTTATATTAAAACAAATCAATCTGGATGACGAGTAGGCAAATCTTGATGAGAGCATATTTACAGATTTAAAACTATATTATTGATGTGAAGGTTGGGCCAGGAACAGTGTTCTATGAAATTGTGATCTCAGCATAACATAAAGCAAACAAGCCTTTTCAAGTGGATTAAGAGTACTCAAGTGGTCTGAGCAGAGAGCTATAACAAATATTGACTACCAAACCAAAGAGAGGAATGTAGCGAGCTACAGTAGACAGGTTCATCCCTGTCTATATTTATTTTATGTATCCCTGGCAATTGAAAATAATGAAAGAAATGTGGCTTTATAAATAGGGAGACAAGATTAGCCTTGCTAAATGGCTGCTGAAGAGCTCTGCTATAACTTTATATCCTAGAGTGGAAAAGATTTCTTTCCTTCTCTTCTGTCCCCTGAGGAACCCTCTGCCCTGCTTTCTTATTCCAGTGCTCAGCCCTGTGACTCAGGCTGTGCTGCAAGATAGTTCCTTGACCCCATAAGGCTAGATAATACTCCTTATATATGCTGCACTGTTTCAGTCCTCCTAACATGAAATGATAGCTCCTAAGGGGATAAAGGGTGTTGTTATCAAGTTAAGTTTCTTTAACAAGCCAATGGTCCAATCCAATATAAAAATCAATTTTTCAGAGCTTCACAATGAAGAAGCATAATGCATTTTTATTGGATCTAGCCCCGAGCTGTCTTGTCAAAAGTTAACAAAATTTTGTTCAAAACCTCTTATCAAATCAGAGGCTTCTAAGCTTAGCTTGTTTCCCGAAACATAGAGGAACCTGAACCATCATAAATTTGTGAAGGAATGAAAAAAGTAAGTTGTGCTAGGTGACAGAAATTGGTTATGCATTATCTAAGTTGTCAGCTTTCTGGAATGAATGACTTAATAAGTTTGGGATAGGTTACTTTTGTTTTAAAGTTCATTGAAAATTCAGGTTCAGTGACAGAGATGGACACAAATGACACTGAAAACTAATAATATATAGTGATTTTCACAAATGAGGACAGTTTCCTCAGTCAAGAGAGTTCTAGGTCACTAATTACTATAGAGTGGCACTATTTCCCTTCTTTCTCTTCAGAATACTGCACAAAAGAAACTTCTGAATTTTAATAAATATTTATGCTAAAGGGAAGGGGCAAAATATTCTTTAATAATTTAGCTTGCAGATAGTTTAATCATATTTATTATAATACTTATCACTCATTGTATAATTTTAACATCATCCTAATCAGGAAGGGAAAACAAGCTAAAGCTACATACCAAACCTCTTTCTTTCATTATTATTATTATATTGTAAATTAGTTATTTGATCATGATCTACATTTTAGACATTCATCTCCCTTTTGTTATTTAGATAAAGATCAAGCAACACTTAATTGTTATTCAAAGCATAGGTTTTTTTCCAGTGTATTCTGCCAATTACACTTATACAAATCCTTTTGCAAGAATATGCATTAGAAATGTAGATTAAGAGCAGTGCTGGACCTGTAGGACTCTTAAAAGTCCTGAATTTTCTGTATTTGTCTTTCTAACAGTAATAGTCTTATCCCCATTTTGACTTTTTCATCAGATAATTGATTGTTGAAATGGTGACATAACTTAAAATTTGGGAATTTAATGGAGCAACATGAGCTGATTTTCCCTGGAGAGCAAAGAGGTACTCTGGGCTGGATTAGGTACATACAACGACATTTAACCAGAGAAGGGGCAAAACCCAGGTGCAAATTTATTTTAAACCATTTTGTTTTCCCTCAAGCCAGAGAGGCTGAAATCATTACTCTGATCTTCTGTTGAACTCAAAGAGAAGGAACTGAAATTACTTAAGCAGTGTTTAATCCTGAGAACTATCAGAAGAAGAAATTACAGATTAGAATACTGCAGATATCCAGAAGAGACACTAAAGTGAAATCACTCACAGACTTTTCTTCCATAGTAGGATTTTAAGAATTAGCTTAGTTTAGTTCAGACTAGGCTTTTACATGCACAGTTTTTGTCTTCATCAGCTGGGAAAAAAGAATATATTATTTGGCAAGTATTTTCTGCCAAGTTTGACTTAATAATTCAAAAATTACTTGTCCCTGCTCTGAGGTATTTTCTATATTCCATATTCATTAGGACACATTATCCTAAGGTTTTCTTAAATTAATAATTTTCAGCAATTAAGGCATAGCTGTAGCTATGAGGCACTCCACTGTCACTGCAACCATTTCAGAAAACCTGACATGCCATCCTGTAAACATACCGGGTAATCAGAGCTGGAGAACCAAATCTGCATTATTTTAGTTGCAAATCTATTATGAATTTTACAATGGTGCTGATTTTGGCTGAATAATTTATTTTAAAGTTTCATGTAAATATATCTCGTCTTTATGTCCATTTTAGAGCAGCAAACATTACATTTTATCTCAGTCCTCATTCTTTTTTTCCCCAGATGGGAAAAAAGGTTTCAGAAATTATGCCTTTCCCCCTTTTTATTCTTTTAAAAAAAACCCAACTATACAGCTTTAGGGTGAGGTCCCTCAACCTGTCATTGGAACATGAAATCTGATTACCTTCAGTGAGATTCCATATGTGAGCTGAAAATTCTGGGCAAGTTTTGACCAAATATTTGAGGTAATTTCCCCATAGAGATGACTTTTCATGGAGATATAGAAAATACAGATCTTTAAGTTAAGGCTTTTCAGTTCTTCCTCATTAGAGAAATATATATCTTTGTCTTGATTGACTACAGATTACTATTTTTTTTTAAGTTATTAATTCCAGTTAAATCCTTCAAGAGCACATTTATAAGTTTTAAAAAAATATTTCTGCATTAGCAGAAAGGTCAGTAATCTGGACTCTTCATCTGGACTTCCTGAAAGAGTTTTAGATCTCCATATATTTCTGCTTTTAAAAATCAAGATTACTTGCTCAGCCTGTGAGGACCATTAGCTTTTCATGGTTATGTATTCTCCTGTTTTTGTGCAGTGTTTTTCCCACATTCTGCAGTTTACTGATAAATGAACTTTTGTATTGTCATAGCAAGCTTATTAAAATACCTAGGAGTTCTTGTAAGCAATGCCAAAGTAAGATGTAAGTCACATGCGTGCATGAAAAACGTTAAAAAATAACTTCTGCTTCTTTTGTGGGAGGATAGGCAGGTCTGTGCAACCAGATATCTTTGAAATAACTAACTGGTTCAAATGAGAAAAAATGGTTTCAGGAAAAGATGACAATATCCTGCCTGGATTTTAGATACTGCTTACATCAATGAGCTGACAGTCATAAATACATATTAATTTGGCTCATGCTGGCCTGGTACATTCACCCAAACGCCATTCTTCACCAGAGAAGAGGCATGAAGAAACATTAGATTTTTTAGTTTCTCATATTGAGTACATGTTTGAAGGTTTTTGGATTAGCACCAGTGCCTGCTACATTATTAATGAGAGAAATTATGGTATGTGTATCAAACAATCTCAAAGCAGTGATTTCCCAGTTTCTCCAGAGAAGATAGCCTAGCATTTCTGATATGATTAACCTTCTCGAAAATACAGACTATCCAGGAAAATGGAAGGTTTTCTTACACACATTATCATCCAGAAGAGGGACATAAAATCCTATTTTTAATTGGCCAAACACTTCTCCCCTTAATATCATTCAGTAGTAAAAATTGAGTTTGAATTACATAAATCAAGTGTCAATGAGCTAGGCAAGGGTCAAGAGTTTGAAAAGAATGATCACTGGGGACTGGAATTAGAACATCTCTAAGGTCCCTTCCAACACAAATCATTCTATCATTCTGTTTTTCAGGGCATTAAGAAATCTGTAACTTTATTCATTAGTACTGCCGCTCAACGGGATATAAGAACTGTTACTCAACCATAAACCTCTTTCTCTTTCTCTACATATTGTTCCAGCTTAAATATATGTATTTTCTAGAACTTGTACTGTTTGATTCATTTTGAGTGTTGCATTGATATGATGAAGCTTGGAGCAGAGAAGATGTGCTGTCCTTTCCCATATATATAGGATATATAGGGTGGTTATTTCCCTGAAGAGATAGAAATTTGCAGCCTTAAAATTCACACTTTGTGAAAGGTACAGATAGAAGGTAAAAAATACAGAACTTTTTTTTTTTGCAGAATAATCAGAGCTGAACCCCAGTCTAAACTCACCTTTCTCTAGACTTGGAAACAACTTAGCAAAGTGCAATGTACTATTTCAGGAAAAGGGAAAAACAGGCTTTGTTGCATTATTTTCAGGGGAAATGGAAAAATTTTTGCTTAGATAATGCCCTAAGATGTTTACATGGTATCTTATTCAAAGATACTAGAAATTATATTGGTTTTTACAAAGTGTTAGTTACTTACTTTGATGCATAAGCCATTAATAGCAATTCAAGCACATTTATAGCTGAACACAATCTACAATCTATATTATATCAGAGCAAAATACTTAGAAAAAAACTGTTTATAGACAATGTTAATTTAGGAGGCAGTGCCACCTTTTTCTGAAGCCCCCCAATCAACTATATTCATATAATTTATCTGAACAGTAATTAATAATAGTCCTTCACACTTATAAATAAAAATCTAAGCAATTCTGACTTTTCGAAGCTTGGAACATCTGAGTCCTATGTATCTCTTCCTTATATCATGTAATGTATCTTGGGTCCATCAATAATGCAGATTTCAGCCTGCATATGATGCATAAGGTTTTAAGCATCAGTTTGATCCAGGACTACCTTTGCAATATTTATTGCTCTTACTACCATTCCCCTGGAGTAATAAGAATTTCAAAAAGATTTATACATTTATGCATGTACATAAACTTTATAGAGATGCATAGTACATCTTTACATATATTACCTTTATATATATTTTTTAAATATAAATCTTATATATATATGTATATACAGTATTTTAAAAGGTACAACTTTATTCTTTGTCTTAAAAAGCCAGTTGAAGGTAATATCTTTAGCTTTATGAGACAACTGGAAGTTTTGGTTTAAAATATCTGGAGGAATTGTGCAGTATTTCCTGATTAGATAGTAAAAGCAATCAAGTGTCTAAGAATGTGACCTGTTAAATCCAAATTAGCAAGATGATAGTTAGAAGGAGGCAGGTATCAATCATTATTATCTGTATCTTTTTTTATCTGTTTTAGAAACTAGTGAAGCATTAAACATTACTTTTGCATAACTCAAGAGGGAGTTTGAAGGATTCTCATCTATCTTTTCATGGACCAAAAAAATGGGAATTTCAAAGGCTAGAAATGCAGTCAGAACTAGGCTTTGTTGAAGTATTTGGCTTCTGAGAACAAGTTTATCCTTGAAGGCACATTAAGTATCAGACATTTATTCCACTTTCACTAACATGTGCTTTCCCAGTTCCACAATTTTTCTTTAAGATTTTTAACCTGATTGCCAGCAAAAACAAGAATTGTGTGATTACATTGTCAGGGTCTTTCTTCCCTCTGATAACATTTAAATTCACTGACTAATTGCAATCCAATTTTGACAGGTGGAAAAACTTTCAAAAATAATTAAGTAAGTTTTTAAAGTCTTTGTGGAAATAAGCAGCTGAGGAGAGGAGGGAAAAGCTGTGGGTGCCTGGATGAAGGGAATGGCAACCATAAGCGTGTAGATACTGAGGCACTGGCAAACACACAGCAGTGAGAGATACAAGTGTCTCCACTGCTGGAAAACCTTCAACAGGATCTTGTACCTTCTTATGCATCAGAATAATTGCAACCCTGCAAGTAGGTAATTAAACTTCTTGTGGTTTTAGTACTTGCAAGAGGAGGCTGAGCCATGTAGCTCTTACTATTAGAAGCATTTTGGAACCTGATGCAGTCCTGTTAGGTTTGGGGTTTTTTTTTTTTGTTTTGTTTTGTTTTGTTTTTTGTTTTGTTTTGGTTTTTTTTTTTTTTTTTTTTTTTTCTGAAAAACCAACACCTACCTCTTATTATGCTCTGAGAAGTTTTACATTTGGAAGTTCCTGCTTAGAGAAGCTGTGAAGTAAATGAAATTAAGTAGAACAACTAATTGAGTTCTTCAGAGACTGTCAGACCTGAGGCCTAATAAGCACCTTGCAATGTCAGTAGAGGTAATTGGTCCACAGCTGCTGAAGAGGCAGCTGAGTTTCAGGCAGAAGAAGAAAAATAATACTAATAAGCATAATAATAAAAGCATCTAAATATCTTGACCATGAACTACCGTGTCAATATCTTGCCATTCAGTACCCGTGCTTGGAGAATACTTGATGAAAGAGAATTTCTTAGCAAAATAAAAATAAAGGCTTATATGGAAAGGATAAGTAATATGAAAAATATGCAGCTGTGTGTAGGGCAGATAGAAATTACCTTGTTTGGCAAAAACTTTACTTGTCTCTAACCATTATATCATAATCAAGGTAGCAATGAGCTCCATGCCAGTTCTAATTTAATACTATTGAATTAGGGTCATCATTAAAATAGTAACTCATTTGAAGCATAATTAACCAGAAAAATACCAGAGAACTGTGAAACAATAAGCATTAAAAATTCCTGTCTCTTATGACAGCTCTGCTGTAGCTGACACCTGAAGAGCTCAGAGGTGACCAGGAGTAGAGCAGCCTGCAGCTATCAGTGGCTATCAATTTATGCATCACACGGGGAGAAGTTATTCCAGCTCCCATCTGAACCTCCCTTAAAGGACTTTCATTTTCCAAGGCAACCTCTTTCCCACATTTTTGGTGGATTCCTCTTTGATGCATATCATTTGAAGTATAAAGGTAAGAAGTGTCCTATCCTGTAACTTTTATAGTGCCCTTGTATTTTGTTATTTAGTTCCTAAACCTTGTTTCCATTGTTTGTTTGGTTTGGTTTTGGTTTCTTTGGTTGTTTTTTTTTTTTGGTTTTTTTTTTTTTTTTTTTTTGTTTTTTTTTTTTTTTTTGTTTTTTTTTTGGTTTTTTTTTTGTTGTTTTTGCATTAGGAAACAACATTTTACTTGAAAGCTGATGGATACTCAAAGTAATGAATGTTCTCCATATTTTACTTATGCAAACCACAGCCAGAAGAATGCTTACAATAAATCAACTGCCTTTGCAGCAGACATGAACAGGATTTGCATGCCAGCACATTTCTGGTTTAAAATCAGTCAAGCTGTGCCATAGAGCTGCAGAGGTTTCTCAGGCTGAGTTGTATGGACTGCAGCCTTACTTACATCAGAGCAGATGTTCCTGAGTACAGGCACACTCCCACAGCAGCTGAAGCACAATCACAGCTTGTGGGCCCCTTCTTCAAAAAGGGTCTTTGGAGAGCCAGTGCAATTATGATCCATATACTAGTGCCTCCCTATAGGAGACGTTTCTTGGCTTTGACTTGGTTTAAAGAGAGGTGAATCAATGTGTTTAGATACCTACTTACAGCACAGTGAATCACATAACAAATTCTACCTCCAGGAAATTTATATTCTGGTCATGGGCTGGTGCAGAGGACACATTATCTCCCAGTTTTTATTATGAAATTCCCTCTTAAAAGCTTCATAGTTAGCTGTAGGAGAGAGGTTTGGGCTGAGGACTACTGGAGCAGGAAGAAGTTGAAGGTTCCCCAGTGAATTATAGGAGATGTGACATCATTAATCTGCCTTTATTGCTGATGTGCCCCATTGTCTCTTCTGCCTTGTTTTGAGGTGTGAGAAGCAGTCCTGCGGTTCATGCATTGAGGCATCCTGTCCTCACCACGTGTCTCTGTGTATTCTTCTTCTATATGCTCTTTGTATATCAACCATACCAGCACTCCATATTTCATTATTCAAAAGAGCTAATGGTCATATGTGTGTATGCAACCAAATTTATTCCAACACAGGTGAGATCTTCTCTATGAGGAGCCCATGTCTTACAATGTAGAGAGGAAATATACATTTTTTAAATTGGTCTTAAAAGTACAATAAAATGCTAAATGTATAACTTACCATAAATATTTTACAGCACAGCCATATGAGTTCAAAGTATTCCCATTATAGCTTTTAATTTATTCACTTCCTGTATGAGGCACTTCTATACATGATCCCTCTTAATTGTGAGTTCACAGATGAGTGGAATTAATTTTATCCTCACATATTGCAGTTTTAACATAAATATTTGTTCCCACTTGTACAACATGTCCTTGAATAATGCTGAGGAAGAGACTATTCGAAAATGTGACTTTCACCTCTACTTTATCAGGATTTATAAGCAAATATTAACATGGATATTAGTGCCTGATCGCAGTAAGTTCATTTTCATAACCAACTATATTAGAAAGTTTAAGTGAATGAAACCTGTAAAAATGAGAACCTATTCCACAGTTTTGTATTGTAAAAATTACCTTTAATATGTTATAAAAGCTCTTCATTATATTTTTGACCTGATCACTTTCAAAGAAATGCAAATCTTTGGCTCTGTAGAGACAATTGCATGGATCTGATTCGTTAGAACAGGAAATCAAAAAAGAAAATATTGCTGCCTTCTAAATCCTGGAGTCATAGAATAGTATGGCTTGGAACCTTTAAAGGTCATCTAGTCCAACCCTCCTGCAATAAGCAGGGACATCTCCAACTAGGTTGGGTTGCTCAGAGTCCTGTCCAGCCTGACCATCAGTCTTTCCAGGTATCAGGAATCTACTACAACTCTGGGCAACCTGGTTCAGAGTCCACCCCCACTGTAAAAAAATTCCTTCTTACATCTAATTTAAATCTATGCTTTTTAAAATTTAGAATCATTACTCAGTGTCATACCCCAAAAGGGCCTGTTACAATGTCTGCCCACATTTTTATTATAAGCTCCATTTCAGTACTGAAAGTCCAGTAGATGATCTCAAAATAATGTGTAAATGAAACGAAGGATACAGTCAGACTTCTAAATTATATTATGTATTTTATAGTCTTTTACAAGCTATTCCACAGCATTTTAGCATGAATAGGTGTTAAACAAATGTTTAACTGCCCCACCAAAGCAACAATAAAATTATGCTAAATTATGACCATAATTCACTATGTGTTTTTTAAAAGAGGAATCAATCAGCCCAGCAATCTGAATGTGCCAACTAGTTGAACAGCTACACATCCATGTGGCCAAGCCAATCATTGCAATATAAAATGAAGGTCTAATAGAAAAATATAACCAGTTTTTCAGTCTGCTGCTATAGCAAAATTTTCCCCAATAAACAAAAAGAAAAAAAAGGGGTTTATATTCTGATGAACTGTTTTATAATTCTATTTTCAAATGCCAGAGTTATCACAATGTGTGAATGTCATTACAATGGATAGGTACCTGGTCGACTCATGATTTTTTGGTTCAAAATTGATAAATGCATATTATTTGGTAAGTGGGAAAGGGTCAGGCACAATATACTCTGCCTAGAAGAGTAGGCAAAACCCTTACCTCTTCCTACAAGCTGCAAATAAAACTGACATAAACTGTGGTACTTGAACAGCTCACAGCTTCAAAGGTCAAAAAATTGGGAGCATTCTCTGCAAACTTCAGAATTTGTGTTCTCCACTGTCAGATTGAGTCTGACCTTTAAAGGACTGAAAGAGCCCTGTCTCTCAAAAATAGTAAGACTCCTGATGCCCAAACACCTTCAATCATTACTAGAGTTAATGGAGCAAATATTTGCTCATGGATGTAACCTACCACTGGTTTAGGATTGCTTCTGCTATATACTCTCAGATGAAGGTTAATCATATTATAGTAGACACATGTGGGTAGAATGAGAGTGAGCAGGTTTTAAAGGGTGCATGTGAGTGTAGGAAAGTCAGAGAAGTACATGCAAACTTTCTGCAAAGATACTTGATATGCACCTTCACTGAATTTACCTCCTAAGTGGTTTTCCCCATGACAAGTGAATATTTTGACCAGAACTCTTCCAAAGACTTTATTTGCTTTGCTTGTAATCCACATATTCATATTGCAAAATGCAATCTCTTTAGCTGTCTGTATCAATTCTATGGAGAACTTAACTCTACCTTATATACAACCCAATAAAATATGGTTTTGGCAACACAAAGCATTTTAGAAATCAACTGAATTGGAGGTTAGTACACTGCCACTCTGACTTCCTTGCTATCAGGGCTAATGCATTTCAACCCTGTCAGAGACAATGCCTGTCAAAAACACTTTCTTCTCTTTGGCATTATCAGGTGCCCAGTCTCTTTGGATTGCTCTTTAAATGGGGTCAATGCCATGCTTAGTGCAGGTTGGGAAAGGGTGGCTTGCTGCCTTATTGCTGACTCCCACCACAATTTTGGATGAAATTCATTATATAAGTATAAGAAAAAACACAAGCTCCGTTATTGCTGTTCATCATCCTTGTAGAACTTCTATGTAGTAATTCTGTAAGAAGGACAAAGTTCAATTACAGCTAAAACATGAGAACTTGTGTACAGAATAAGGTGTACCAAAAAAATTAATTTGATCAATACAAGCACCAGAAGAGAAAATAATTTTCTCTCACTTCACTGTTCACCAAGAAAGGGTAAGATAATACTAAGATAACATTATCACTAGCTGGTCTCATTTAAAGAATCCCCTTGCTTGTTAGGATTCTCATCAGATAAAGGCCAGTTTATTTGTTGAAGAATGTTGCTTTTGAAGTAAGGAGCAATATTGCATTATTTCCATTCAAACAACAGAGCAATTTTCTTTCACATTAGCATAACCTTTTTTAAAACAGAAAACTATAATAGTTCATTACTATACTACAGCAGCTTGAGGAATTATGGCTCCCATTGTGTTTCATACAGTGAGCGGTTAGGGATGGCTAATTTTTTGGAAGTTAATTTAGGTTCTTGATTTTTTTATTGACGCTTTGAAGTTAGAATATTGCTTTCTTCAAAATTGGATTTCATTGTTGTTTGTGATCCTCTGAGCAGTGATAGCCTTTATATTTTCTAGACAAAATCATGACTATCCAATTTATTTTTTCCTTAGTTCTGTGAAAGGCTGAGAATTTGCAAAATGCATTTCTCTCACTGAAAACAATTACTTTGTAAAAATGGTCTCCAGTGGGGATTCAGGTAGCTGATAAAACAAAATGGATTAGTAAATCATAGGAAAATATTACTTGAAGTGAAAAGGAAACAATTTTCTTCCTATTTAACATAGGAGTCACTGAAAAGGGGCATTTGCATCTTCATGCAACATTTTGAATATAAGACCAGTACTGTGATAGTTTCTTTAGGGTAAAAATGAAATAATTGAAGACCTGAAGTGTGCAAGCCTTAGTCTGGGGAAGGACAAAGGGGCTGAAAAGAGAAATCCACATTATATGATTACATACTGTCCCAGCAACCATTCTGACTGGAAAGCAATATAGTCTAACAAATTAGGTCTGAGGCATGGAGTAAGAAAAGCTGTTTTCTATTCTTGGCACTGCTGATGACTAATGGAGTGACCCTAGAGAGTCATTTCAAGTCACTGTTTCTCTCTTTTCAAGGCTGGATTTGAAGGTTCTGGGGAGGGATTGCCTTTTCTGTAGGGCCTGTATAGTGACAAAAATCTGGGTCTTCTAAAACTGTGATAGCATGAATATTCTTAGAGAAATGCTTTGCTTAAACTTGAGGTGACCTGCACCAGATATTTCTGGAGCATCAAAAACAGTATGAAGAAATCTCTTTCTTTGTTTCATTGTGTGTTCTTATAAGATGTTATTCTTGACTTCGGGTAGAGGAGCAGAAATTCAGTCTTTAAAATAACTCTGTAAAGGCTGCCTTCCAGTATTTCCCTGCAATTTTGCACTCCAGAGTATTTCAATCATCCAGACTTTTAAGTCTTTAATTACACATTATCATTGAAGTAAACTTTTGAACCTAAAAGAGATGTTTTAAAGAAATGGAAGCAACTTTAATGTGCAATATTCCTGTGCTGAATTCTCAGCATTTTTATGATTTTTTTCAGATTATTAAACACTGACTTCAAAAACTATTTCTTCAAAGACTTGTCTATCTTCAGAAATAATGAGAGGCATTTCTCACTTTAGAAACTTTCCCTCTCCAACTATAAGCACACACAAAATTTAACTTAAAACAGTGTAAGGGTTTGGCTGCCTGAAGTTTGCAAGAGATATAAGCATGACAGGAAAAAAAAGTGATCCTTATCTCATTTGATAGCATTGTTACTGCTCTGTAAGTAGCTGCCACAATCTCTTGTAGTTGAATCCCCAAAGAGAGAACAGGGAGGGAAAAAAAAAAGGCTTTAATCATCTTGAAGTTAAGGTTAGTCATATATAGCAGTGAATTCAGGGCAAGAGGACTACCATTACTAAAACCAGTTCTTTTTAAAGGTAAACAAATTAAATTTCTTTGAAACCTATATATTTGCATCTTGTCAATTTTGGGGGGAAAATATCCCAAAAGTTGCTACATTTCCGTTTTTCTAGATTCTAACAGTTACACAAAGCTATAAAATCTCACTAGTACTGTGTTAAAGCTCTTCTCAATCCTCGCAAAATTCAGGAGACTTACTAAGCTTCTTCCTGAAACCTTATGTTATTGCTTAGGGATCTGATAGTCCACAATCCTTACACAACCTTTGCAAGGCTCTTTGGGATCTTAAGCATCCACTCCCTCCTGCTATCTATTAGAGGAGATAGCTCCCTTGCTGAGTCAGGAGCTCTATCAATGCGTCTTTCCTTCACCCTTAAAAGTCTTCCTAATTTTACTATATTCCATCCCTATCTGAGGTATTTTGTTGGGGATGTTCAGGTATTCTGTGATTAAACTCACTGTTTTTAAGTAGTCAAACAATACCTCCTCTTTGTACATCTCAAAATGACCGTGTGAGAAACTAAAGTAAAAGGACTCTACTATTTACCATCTATCAATTTTAAGACCATGGCGATGATGATGCCAGGCTTAGCTAAATATTTGAAAATGTGACAATATTTTCCTAGACATTTTTTCAAATGTCTTTTCAAATGTTTTGTTCATTTGTAATCAATGGTAATACATGCAATCAATGGGGATATATGAAGGAGAGTCAATGAAATTTAAAGTGTGATTCATCCCATCAGATATTTAATTTTACTCATGGAAAGATAAACTGCTATTCTAGACTCCTAAATTTGCTTCAATTTTAGTAGGAATCCAAGAGATCCAATGAAGCCTAGGCTTCATTGATTTTAAATGGAATTCATACTTTTTGTATTATTCCCATCTTAGCCTGATGTCCTAGGAGCCTACAGGGAGGTGTTCAATTTTGGGACTACCTTCTTGAGGAAACCCTCAGTAGCAGCCTGAGATGTTCTGGCACTCCCAGAACTTTCAGGGAGATCCACATAAATCAAGATCTCTAAATAAGATATTTCCAGAAGAGCTGATTGTGCTGGTTTCAGTTGGGATAGAGTTAAATTTCTTCACAGTGGCTGATATTGGGCTGGGTTTTGGATTTGTACTGAACACAGGGTTGATAATACTGGGAAGTTTTTATTATTGCAGTGCTTGCACAGAGCTGGGACCTTCTGTGCTTTTCATACTGCTGCTCTGGTGAGGAAGCTGGGGGTGTGTGGGAGGTTGGGAGGAGACACAGCCAGGACAGGTGACCTCAACTGAACAAAGGGATATTCCAGACCATGTGAGATCATGCTCAGTATTTAAAGTGAGGGGAAAAGGAGGAAGCAGAGTGTCCAGAGTGATGGTGTTTGTCTTCCCAAGCCACCGTCATGTGTATTGGAGCTCTGCTGCTCCTGGAGATGGCTGAACGCCTGTCTGCCCATAGGGAACACTGAATTAATTCCTTGTTTTTTTGCTTGCATGTGCAGCTTTTCCTTTCCCTAATAAACTGTCTTTTTTTCAACCCATGAATTTTCCAGCTTTTACCTTTTCTAGTTCTTTCCCTGATCCTGCTCATGAGGGAATGAATAAGTGACTGCATGGGGCTTAGTTCCTGGATGGGGTTAAACCACAGCATAATAGATATCTATTATCCAGTAGAGTGAATTAAATTTGTATTTTCCTCCAGTAGACTTAAGAACCATCTTATACTTTGAATTCACCCCTGAGAAAAGGTCTTTGTGTCTTAATATTTCAAATATCAAAGCTGTAGTGCAAACATTTTTGAATCATAGTAATTTAAGGGTATTATCAAAAGTATTAATTTAACAATTTTTATTCAAGTATTTAATCTTTACCACATGCACTGAAACTTGAACCTACCAATGCTTTAAATTAAATGTTCTTCCAGACTATCATGTTTTGCTTCAGAATAAAAATAAAACTTTTTCATCTATAGTAAATATCTCTAAATTTAGACTGCCATGATCTCAGAATCACTTTTAAACTGCAGTCAAATAAAGTACAAAAGTCCTAATACAAATCATGCTTTTATTTGTTTGTTACAACAAAAAAAGTACAAAGGCATCCATTCTTTTCTTTCTCCCTCTCACATAATCAACCATATATAAGAGTGACTAGATTCTGTGCTCTTTAACTCATTTCTGTCAGTACTTAACAGCCTCTCCTTTTGGAGAACAGCTGTAGAGAGTAAGCAAATTTAGTAGTTCAGTCTTTCAAATGAAATAAAGCAGATTTCTTCATGCAGAGGTACAGAATATATGACATTGCATGTTTTCCCATCTGGTGCCTTATAAAGAAAAGTATTTTTGTTTTATAAGCAAGAATTGATTAACACATTTATCTTGATTTTCAAATGCATGCAGGTTGGAGAGATCTGAAACAAAAGCAAAGTTAAGTAATTGGCATTTGATGGTTTCTAAAACATTCCTAAAGTTCTTGTTTATTTGCAATGTTTGCCCAGGTTTTTATTCTCTGATTTTGTGGCTGCATTTCAGTTTCATGAACCTTCAGATACAGTTTTGACAGATATACCAGTACACTAGAAATACAGCTGTGTGACATATAATTTTTCAAAATAATTTTTTTTCTAACTGAATAGTCTTTTATTTCCTTGAAAAATCTGTCCTGTGTAAATAAATGGCATGTTATTAGAAAGAAGAAGATGTTATGTTTCGGTTTAGAGTTTTGTTTTTTGTCTAGTGTTTGTCATACTGTGCCCAAGACGCTCTTTTTTGCCTATGTTCTACTTATATTTTCACAAGAAGGCTTTTGACAGAACCATTTATAATAGTAGGAGAAGAACTAAAAAAAACCAGATATACCTCTGCAGATCAGTTAACAACTCTTATATGTCTCTAGTTCATCCACTATCTTAGAGAGACTGAAACAGAGGACAAGCTCTTTCTGAGACAAATGTGTAATTTTGCAAGTGAGACTTTCACTGTGAGCTCTATATCATCAGCACTTTAGAGCTACATGGGAAAGGGAAATATAGAATTTTTGTCCAAATTTAATTTAATATCTCTAGCCATGCATTTCAAAAACTCCGCAGGTAAGTAGACTCCTAAAGAACTCATGGAGCTGAAAAGTATCAGCTGCCTGGAGTCTTTGTGTCCTTGCAGAGTGACAATCTATGGAGAGGCTGAGAGAAACAGCAATTATGTATTTAAAGGCAGGTAAGTTAGGGTACCTAATTCCAGAAAAACTCCTTGTCTTCATAGTTTTCTGAGTGTATACCTACCTATTAGGTACACTCTGACTCTGCAAAGATGGTTTCTATGTTTTCTGTTGATATTTCTGACATCTACATTGTAGATTTTTATTTCTGAATTGCACCCTTACTATCCTACAAATTTATAAAAAACTTTTCCTTTTATACTTCTTTTTTTTCTTGTGGAAAATTGGTTTAATTTCTTAAACATAGTATTGGGAACTTCACAGCAGAAAATTATTTTAGCTCTGATTCCTTTTTTCCTAATTTTGACTCTTTCCTTGCTACCTCATGTAATTCACTAATTTTTGTTATTACTCTTTCTATGTTTCCTGTCAAGCATGGCCCTTTCCTAGTACTAGTCCTTCAAAAGTATCTTACAATTCAAGCAGAACCATGGGTTCTTTGAATTAGCATGACATATTCAGCTTTTAGTCACTGAAATGACACTGGAGGTGGGCTGGCTATGAGCATGGGTAATTTACATGCAGTCATGCCCCAAAACCTAAAAACATCTCACAAAAATCCTGGAATCCATGTTCCTCTTCTATTTGTATATCAAATCCAAGAAACAAACAGGAAAAACTGTCATCAAAAGCTTCATACTGCTATCACTGATTCAGAAAGGAGAATTTATTTTTACAATTAAATTAATTTCATACTGTATAAGCTTTCTCTAGTTTCTCATCAAACTTATTTTTCCCCTCACTTATCCTCTGTCTGGTAAAGTAATTAAATTTGTCAAAAATATTGTGTTTTCTGCATTTTTGAAATTATTTATTTATAACTTGAAGCTACTTTATGCAAGTTCACCATTGAGAACTTGTTCACAGTTGGTTACTGGCTATGAGTATGATCTATTACTCTGCCACAATTATCTATATATTCTATTATCTATATAATTTAATTTTGAAATATTTTTAAAAGTTGAGATTCATTTTGCCTTCTTTTCTGTCTTGCTTCTGAGAGATTGTTGTGTTGTCCCAGAAGGAGTACAAGAATTAGTGGAGACAGTTAAACTTGGCCAAAGTTTAACTTTTCTGGGACTAACACATCTGGGACAGGTTATCACTCCTTGAGATTGTTTGCCTCAAGAAGTCTCCTGCTCATGGCAGAACTCCAGCTCTGCTCTTCCATTTGGAGCCAAAGGACTAATGGAAGATGAGACCCTCTGCTGTGATGGGTACTAAATTTACTCTGCCCCCAAATGCTTTGGAGAACTTTTGAGGGTTACTAGCTATAGACTTAGCTACAGTATTGCTTATTTGTATTGCTTTAAGTGGGTCCAACTGTATCTGATTTGTTTGACTTTGTGGTTATCTGCCTGAGGGTTCAGCGGCTGTGTGGTCCTTGTGACTGCTGGTGGAGTGGGAAGAAGTCTGAGTGTCTGAGTCCTTCTGCCCTGCTCAGCTCTGCCCCACAAGGAGCATGGGAAGCACAGTGAGCTGGGAAGAGGAATGTTCCATCTCACCCAGACCTCTAGTCAGGGCAAGGAGGTGTGACATACAGAGCTTTGATATACAAAGGAATGATCTGGGCAATTAACTGTAAATAGAAACTGTAAGAAATATATCAGGGATTTCATTAAATCAATTTTTCCTGAAGTTGCTTTCAGAAATTGCTTGCAAGAGGTTTTTATTTACAAACAATACATTTTTGTGTGTTTGAATGTGATATGTGAAACCATATACCAGTTTACTCCTTGCTAAATTAATAATACTGTTTGTGGGTTTTTTATTAACAACAACAGTGTGTTCTGATCCAGGATATTGTCCCTTAGATAAAGCTAGAAACTTGTGCTAAAATAAGTAAGATAATATTCTGTGGTCCCAGTAAAACCTTATATTCCATCCAACTAGAGCATTTATCAAATTGATAATTCTATTTTGCTAGTTTGCAGTGAGAAAAAATAAATTAACAAGCAGCCTGGGAAATGAATAACATTAGTTTCCCATTCAGGAACTGCAAAATTAAATCAAATGATGCATTTTCTCTTCTCTACCTTAACCCCAAAGATGGAGAAAGACTCAACAGTGTTTTCTTCATGGCAATGTAAAACCACCTTTTTCTGGCCATTTCTTTTTTATCCAATTCATTCCTTTATCTATTTCAAGTTACATAGCTGAGCATTTTAGACTGATGGATATGCTGATCTTGGTCTACATCAAGCCCTCTCTGGGCTTTAATACCTTCCTTTTGCTTGGCTAGATTGAACTAAACATAGATGTGTTGCTTCCAATAATTATAGGAGTTTATTACAGAGCACTGAATAAAGTACTGTGTTGGGTAACATGGTTTATTCACAGATATTTAAAACAGATCTGAACAGGGAAAGACATGGATTATTCATGGATATTTTTGAAAGACCTGAAGAGGGGAAGGAGTCAAACATGAAGAAAAAATGCTGAGATGAAGCTACTTAAATGATTGATGTTAATGAAAAAAAAAATCTCACACACTAGTGCAGAAGTACAAAAAAAGGATATTATAATGTAGCATTCAGTTTAATTTATAATTAGGAAAAGAAAACCATTTCTTCATAATATGCACCATATTTAACTTAATTTTAGGCTTATATTGCAATGTATAATTCTATTTTCCTGTGAATCTAGACAGAAAACCTTGTTAAAATATAGCCACAGTGTCAGTGTCTTTCATGAGATCATTTCTGTTCAGAAGAAAACAAGGCATATGAGTGACATATGCCCCAGTAAGTTAGACATGGCAAGGAATCAGAAGCATACACAGAAAAGGCTGGAGGATTTGCTTTGTCTTTGAAGCTGAACATTTGCATGTTTTTTTTTTTTTTTAATAAGCAATGATTGATTTGGAACCTGATCCACAATCTTCTAAATCAGCTGGATACATTAGGAAGGATTTCAAGCCCCTTTGAATGTGTTAGCAATAATGCCTGAGTTAATCTCACACAAGTGGTAATGCACTGAAATGGACTATTCAATAAAGAATATATAATAAAGAAGTATCAGTATATGTATTTATATTACAGTTGAACTAATGCTCTTGTCTGGAACTGAAAAGAAAATTTGACACAATATTTAAATGGAGACATTACCAATAACCTTGCAAATATGCAGAAAACCCTCAAGATTTCAATGTCCTTACTGCACTGGAAAATTGGTGCTAGTAGTTGATGGCCCAAGAGATTATATAGGAAGTACTTTATCTCTTAACCTATTTGGATTATTCATTATTTACCACCTCTCAATATTTATAGGGTTATATAATGTCTGCATACTAGAGAAACTAGCTTGGACTTAAAGTTCTGTGACAACAAGGTTTGGACAATACACTGGGAAATATAGTACACCTTCTCAGTGGCATAACCTGAAAAAAACTCCTTTGGGTTTTTTGCTTCTAAAATCTCCTTCTTTAGCCCACATTGGAATTTAGTAAAATTTCCCTTAAGTCTTCTAAAGACAGATCTGCTTTGGTTCCTTGCCAAGAGCTGTAGTATGACTTATTTTACTGTGGTTTTTCCCTTACTTTTGTTAAATCTCAAAAAGGCATGCTGGTGGATGGCCCTCCATGGCATATAGAGTATATATGGGGTAGAAGCATCTGAGATCATTTTGGGGTTTCATTTAAGCACTGGAATTTGCACAGAGATTACAGATTTGTAACACTGCTTCTAAACTTTTACCTTTCTACAATTGTACTGCTTCCCTTGACACTGAGATCTCTCATTACATGGAGATTTCCATTATTCTGGTCTTATACAAACCTGTGGCAAATCCTCTTCTTTTCTTGCATCCTGTTCTTCTCCTTGAGTCATTCACATGTCTGTTTACTCCCAGCAAAAATCAGAGTTCTGCACTACAGAGAGTGTGTTGTGTTTTCTTTCTGTTCTGCTTTCTGCACTCCATTGACCTAGGTACAAACTATTTTCTTTTTCTGCCCACCACTACTTTCTTTCCTCCCTCCCTCCCTCCATACTTACTTCCTTTTCCCCTCCTTCCCTTCTTTCCCTTCATTCACCTAGCTTTGCAAATATTTGAAAATAACTGTTAACCTAAATAACATTTTCATTCTCCCTTTGCACATGTGTTTATCTAGGTAGGAAAAAAATAGAGAATTGTTCACAAGAGCCTGTATAACTCTGTTTACAATATAGCATTAGATTTTTTTTTTCTCTTGTTTTGGGTGGATTAATCAAGAGTTCAAGTCAAATCTACTTGCAGTTTGACACTTAGAGACCAAGGGTTATCTAAAGCTTGGCAAATGTTTGTTCACAGTAGCATTTATAAGAATTTGCTTGGTTTCTGTTGTGACAAACAATTTTCTTGCCTGCTGCATGTATCTGGGGCAGCAAAAAGTCTAGCAGAACACAAGCAGAAAGATATTTTAAAAATTATTTTGTAGGTCATGTATGGTAGTGTAACTGTGGCTATATAAAACTGTTAGAAATTTAGGAGCTTTATTAGCTGATGCTCCCAAACACACTTATCTCAGTATTCTCTAGTGCTTTTAGCTTATTGTGAAGCACACCCAGGGAAAGCCTGGTCATCCTACAATGAAAACTCCCTCTTCACAGTTTTGTTGTGACTTCTGTTGGTGACTTCTTTCACCAGATATCACAATTTGACTTGATAGGGAGGATGACAAAATATTTCAGTGGCAGGCTTTCAGAGAGACAAGAAAACCTGCCACACATATTTGTCACTGGTGTTTTCAGTTGTCTTTTCTTCTTCTAAAAAAATTGTTTATGTGTACAAATTGCATATATATATATAACATCTTTCTATATAAAGAGCAAAGAGAAATTTGAAGAGCACACCAGATTTAACAGCTATCAAACTTTAACTTAGTTTGCTATCATATAAAGCTAATCACAAGCTGGATATCCATCAGGTTTACAAGTGTTGTATTTTTGTACTTGCCTATCTTGCAGCATTGCACAAGTTCCTCACCATTCCTGCAGCATCCTGCAGTGCTGTGGGACCAGGGGAGGGTCTACAGCAAGAGAATGCAGACCTGATTCCCTGTACATTCCCTGGACATCACCTGGGCCCCTGCTGCTTACTTGTAGAGAACCAGGAACCTATAAACACTGAAGCATGGTCACTACATGTACCATGTAGTAAAATGGCATAAGCCCAAAGAATGCACACTGCATGTGTTTCATTTGCCTTTTTTTGACCACAAAAATCAATGATTTTGGAAAATTTTTAATTCTTCCTCTGTCCTCTAATGTTTTTTGTTTAATATGCAAAAAGCCAGTACATGCTAAAGAACACACAAGGAAGAATTGATGCCTTAAAGATCTAGAAATAAAACAACACACTTTCAAGATAATATTAATATAGGAAGTAATATAAAAGCTAGTCTTTAATTGGAGACCTTCAGGGGCAAAGATGGAAAAATGCCCACCCCACACAGCACAAATACAGTTTTATAAGTTTAGCAAATGAGTATAATTGACAAGAATCCCCAGTTAGAAGCACAGGTGAATAGGTAATTTCCCCCCTTTGTTCAACCCTCTTCCTGAGCCCCCTTTTGCTAGTTATTTATGAGAAACTGTCTTGGGAGAGTAGCTCTTCCTTGGTTCCCAGAAAAGCAAGATTAGGATTGCAACCTTTGGAATGTGGTTTTTCTTTCTGCCTACAGGGGTAGGAAAAATACTGGCATTAGCTAGGAACTATATAGCTATGCAACAACTGTCTACAGAGCTACAAATATATGAAGAATATATGAAAGTAAAAATCTCTTTGGCATCACTATCAGGAGAATAAATACCCTTCCTCAAGTCTTTGTAGTGAGAGTCTGTAAGTCTAAAGCTGACCAGTGAAAGTACAGTGGTGCTCAGGCTATAGGGCTGGTTAGTGCAGGTAGGTAAGCATTGTTTATAGCAATGCTCTCTTACTCTTTTAACACAAATTTTATAAATAAACTTATAAAGTTTGTGTTAAAAGAGACTAGTAATTTTTTGTGCTTTTCATTTTCTAGCCTCTGGTGCATGATTAAAAACATGTCCCCTCAAGATGCGATTAAGTTGGTCTCAAAAATTGAAAAAAAAAAAAAAAGAAGAAGAAATGCTCATGATTGCAAACATCTTCAAAATATGAGCTAGGAAAACATGAAATATTCTTCAATACTTCCTTTCCACAGTTTTTATCAGCTGTAATACTGACTTGTGTAGCCTAGCATGTCAGGAGTGACTTCAAGGCCTTTGCAATTATGAATCATCTTTTCTTAAATGGGCCAGACCATCTCCTGTTTAAAGCAGCATCTGACTGACATTTTTGTTGGGCATCTGAAAGACAGCTGCCAGGCAGCATCATCATCCCATGGGAGCATCTCTTCTCTGCTCCAGGGAGCGATGGTAACACTGACAGGGCAGAGAGCACAATCTGGCAAAAATCTTCCTGTGTTTGTTTAGTATCTTGAATGACTTAAAATTGATCAGTACACATGATAATTTTTATTTCACATGTTATTTGTTTATATACATTTTGTTCAGCAATGAAACATCTAAAAGACCTTGAATTAAGATCTGTGCCTCATTCTGTTGCACTGATTTAACCTGACTAATTTCCAGTTACACTCATCTAATGGTACCTTCACAAATGAGTGACGATATAGTGATGTAAGTCAGGTGTTTTAAAGGAAAGAAGCACAACACTCCCTAATAGTTTATGAAAGTGGTGATGAACCCCTGAAAATCAATTAAAAGTCAGAGCAACACTTTTTGATATGGTAAATTACTTGCAAAATAGCTGTGGGTCTCAGTACATCTCATTGGTGTCTTAATTTTCTAATAAATCTTGAATATACTTGAATATGAGTAGCTTTATTAAGAATTTCAATTAAGGTTGTCACTGGCAAAATTACTGCACCTCCAACTTAGTCCAAAAGAAAAGACCTGAGAAACAGGTATTTATTTGAGAAAGATTGAGTAACTGTACCTTCAGGACATTTCTTTGTCACAATACAGAATGTAGCTAAGATTAATTATTCAGTGCAGTTGAACTTCAGTTGACAGATAAGCTGGCCAGAGTTAAAGTTAATTGTTTAAAAATGGGTCCATGTAATGCAATTTTTGCACACAAAATATGTGAGTGAAAAAAAAATTGAATATTCCAAGATTTTAGAAGTTTTCAACACTGACTCTAATACAGTTAAAGTAGTTAAAAATCTCTACTATGCAAGGATGCTGTGGTGTTCTATGTAATATCTTAGACCTCAGTTCACTTCCTGTGGAAAAATGTCTGTTTTGGATCAAAAAAAGGGAAATAAAGAAGGAAGAGAAAAGATAAAGGGAAAGGCAGAAAAAACAAGTAGGAAGAAAACAGAGAAAAATATATATATAGATCTCTTCAATTTTTAACAGGCATTATTATTTTCTTCAGAGCTAAGCATACACATTTTAAATAGGAAAGTACAATATTTTTGACAGATTTCAACAAGGAAACTTTTAATCTCTGATGGTACTACTGCTTCCCACAACGGGCTGCACTTGAAGCCAAACCTTTTGCTGCCCCTATGAGTTAAGGTCCTACTGGCCACCTTGTTTCTAGATGGCTTCTGAGAAACATCTCAGAGCCAATGGAACCCAGCAGTGCAAATCTAAATGAAAAATTGAGTAAACTAATTCAGCCAAAGACACTGCCAATATTTCTGCTGTTTTTAAAGTTTATGAAAACTTAAGCTTCCATATGCTGAATGTGAGCTGTGTGCCATAGAATGAATGAAAGCCATCTTCCTCCTTGACTGCTTGAATAGGCTGAGCTCAAGAGGCAATAGGCAAGAGGGAAGTGATGATTAGATCACAGCAAGATACTGCATCCAATGTTAGCTAAACTGGAGCAAACCCAATAGAGGCTCACAGGAACTTGTGACTTGTTAGGACAAGTTGAGGGACAGAAGGTTGTTCAGCCTGGAGACATCCTTTAAGGGCATTCAACAGCATCCTCCCATAGCTATGGTGATGTGAACAAGACAACAGAGCCAGACTTCTTGTAGTGGTGCATAGCACGAGAATGAAACAAGGGTCCAGGATAAATGTAAAGAAAATGTAAATGAAAATGTATGTAAAGAAAAGCTTTTACTCCATGAGGACAGTCCAGCAGAAAAGCATGACATCCAGGGAAGTTAAGCAATCTCCATCCTTGGAGATCAGTAAGACTCAAATAGATCAAGCCCTGAGCCACTTGACCTGACATCAAAGTTCTTCCCACCTTGAGCAGAAGGCTGTACTAGGAACCCCCTATGGTCCCTCTTCTGGATTTTTTTTTTTTTTTTACAACCTACCTGTTTATTTTAAATGGAAATCCAAAGACATCTTGGAAGCTTTAAAGGCCACTAGATCCTGTGTTCATTAATGGTGGTGTTTACTGGAAGCTCTCTGAGATCCCCCATGTAAAGTGATAGCTTAAGACTTTCTAACAGCTTGACAGATACATGGTATTTTTTATCTCTGACTGCTGAAGGCACACAAAGCTGAAAATAGTTTGTACCCCTAAAGAGATATGAAGTAAACTTGGAAGTAAAGACATCATACACAGCAGTTTAATACTTTGCTCTGAAAGCTGAGCTTGAAGCAAATATATGAATTTCTGAAGTGCATACTGTCAGTATTTGTAGGATTTTATATGAGGGCATGGTTCCTGGCAGATGTCTATCTGAATGTTCTTCCAGGTCTTTAATCTGAAAGCATGAAGCTGATCCTAGAGCATGAAAAACAGCTACCTTCTTCTAAGATACTTTGTATGTCTAAGAGGAACACTAAAGAGGGCTTTAAAGTTGGAGCTTTTTGATATGCATCAGTCCCCAAGATGGATCCACACCATGGCTCTTTTGAAAACTGTTCAAATCGAGTACTTAATTATACCTCTGAAACTTTTTCTTGCAGAGATGAAAAGTTGTATGTTATTTGCTCTCCAGTGTTGTTGTTGTTTTTTTTTTTTTTTTTTTTTTTTTTTTTTTTTTAAAGCTGGCCATATAAAGCTACTAAAGTCTTGATTTGGAAATCATCAGCACATCTAGGCTAATTCAATTGGCTGCAATTGCCATTATTTCCCATGTGCTGAATCCATAGATGGTGTTCAGCCTAAACAATGAAAAAGCAATTACTAGAGAAAATGTTAGACAGCAAGGAAATTAATTTAGTTAAGAAAACTAAGATTTAGAGGAACTGGAGTCAAACTTGCTGTTTATTATCTTTTGTTTCAATTATCTGGCTGTAAATTGAGTGTCATAGCAATAGCTGCTTTCCTGTATATTCAGTCTTTGGTCTGACAAGTTTGTCATCTAAATAACAAAGATAAAGAGCCCTTAAACATATGCATGTACAAGATAAGTGACAAAACACTATTGCTGGATTGGTAGATTTTACTGTGATCATCAATGCAAGTAATCAAATAACATCTGAGTTGAACACTACCATCTAATTCTGCAGCTGGGCTTATTTCTCATAATTGTTTAATATCACATAGACTTGCAGCCCACTGGGAGTATGTTTGGAGGTTCAGTCTTTAAAACTGCTGCAGTCATGAAAAATTATACATTGAGCAATTTTCTCACTTGCTAGCTGAATGAAACTACTTTTGCATAGTTGCAGTAATTAAAGAGAATTAAGATATTTCTGTTGAGTTTGAACAATAAGGTTATTTCCTAATTGATATATTTAAATTGATGAAGATTTTAAAATTCAGTTACCTATGTGCATATGAAGAGCATATAAACTCAGTAGATGAACATTTCATCATCATTTTCTTGAAGTAGGAATTTATAAGTTGTTAACTGGTCTATTACAATTTCTTAGATAAAGGATTTTGAATACTTCAGTGCAATTTTTTGTGTTAGCTACTTGCCACCAGCAGCCCAGGATTAGACATGCAGATTGAATTTTCAATTAAAATGATTCTGTCTTTCAGAAACATCCTTGTCTGCAGTCAAAAAGTATGAATACAAAGATTTCTCAAGAGTCAGTGATTTTCAGCTTCAAATCCATCTTTTCATATAACTGAAATAAACAGAATTATACCCATGTCTATAAAAAAGGCACTGAAATTTTAAATCCTTTAATTTGATTCTGAGCTCAGGATAAAAAAGTGGTATTAATAGAAGTTATTTTCTTTACACCTATCAATTTGCTCTTATTTGTGTGCAAAGAAAAAAATGCCTGTATTTTAAAAGGAATTTGATGCTCACACAAAGCTTTTAATGACAGTTTTGGAGGCTGAAGTCTTACATAGCCATAGAGCATGAGCAACAGCTGCATAAAACTTGCAATACTCCCCTCCCAGGATACTGTTGGCATTCATTCAACAAAAGGGAAAACAGTTTTCAAAGCCTATGATCAAAAGTTATTCGGTATAAGACACAGGAATCTGAAAGGGACCCTCATTCTATGTTCCATTTTGGACATAAAACACTGCTTTTGACAGCCTTTGAGGTTGTAAATGGTCCCAGGAAGGAGGAGACAAATAAATATCTTCATGCTACACCCTTGCTCCCTGTATCCATATCAAGTGTTGGTCAGGTCTTAAGGACAAGCACGTGTAAAACAATTTCTTGTTATGTTGCATTTCAGTATCCTAAAATTCATAAACAAATGTTGTATACATGCTAGTCTCTGAAGAGCCTCTCACATATTGTGCATATTTAAAGACTTGAAAACAAAGTGTGATACAGACACTACATTGCTCTGAAAATTTAAAAAAAAAAAGTAGGATTTTTTTCCTTGTAAAATACGATGGTAACTGAAAATGTTCAAAAAGTATTATCTCTGAGATGACTCTAGGTGTGAGTGATTTCTGTTCAGAGGCTATGACTGACTTAGAATAGATGTACCCTCTCAATGTCTGAGCCATTATTCTGGGATTAACTGTTTGTGTTTCTATATCTACATATAAAAACCTATGCAATATAAATCTGCCAGAAGCCATTTTAAACATCTTCCCCACCCTTTGTATAATAATGTAGCTTATGTCTAAAAATACTTCATGTCACATTTTATTTTCAGACAGGATCAAAATGTCAAATCTAGGAACAATTTTAGTACAGATACTATTGTGTCTCTTAAATTAAAATAATGCAAAGGTCTCTGAATAAATTAGCACAGTTGCTATGGAAACATAGTGGGCAAGAAATATTTATAGTTGCTGCAAGCAATAATTTTGCAGTTTAATACTTTAAAATGTCAAGCAACACATAATCTCTAAAACAATTTTTTTGGTGATTGTGTATATTCACAAATTTCTATTAAGATATATTTTCAGTTCTTGCCTCCAGAAAAAATTAAAAATCATAAACTCTTACAAAAAGTCAAACTCTAATATATACTGTGATTGGCAAAAAACATTTTTCAGCTGTAAAGACAAATAATACCTTGTCAGGCTTAGGTGTGATATTTTATGTAAGGGATCATTAGAGTTAACAACTGGAGATGTTTCCAAGCTAATTAAGTTTAGAATCTTTTTAAAGTCTCTAAGCTCTAGCAGTAATTGCCAGTACTAAAACTGAACATGCCTTATTCATAAATGCAAGATAGCAAGTATCTGATATTCTTATTAAAACAAGGGTTATTCCAAATTTGTTAATTGAAATAGTACATTATAAGAACATACAGAGAAGCACTGGTAAATGATCTGGGTGTATATTGGTTAGTCAGGGTGTGACAGATTTCCTTATACATCCTAGATCCATTCTCAGCTAAACCTCGTAATCTTCCCAGGAAAACAACACAAGTAGCTTCATCATATTGGTACATTGGTATAAATACTGAGCTTCATAACAAGGATGGATGAGGTCCTCTTCTGTCATTGGGACTACTCATTCACAGTAATTGAAAATGCTTTTTTACAGTTCTGTATTCTTTTAACAGCTATGTAGAAAGGACTCTGCATAGTACAGAGAAGTGTGCTTGTTTGTGATGTACAAACACGTGGGAGGAAGGGAAAAGTGAGCATTGAGGGGGGAGAAGGCAGCAGAGTGCTATGCTCGAGCATCCTTAAAAGATGCTCTTAGAAGATGACAGGAACAGAATCAGTCTTGAGATCTAAGTACAAATAGCAATGCTTCTGGCATTCACCCCCCAGATCTGTCTCACAAATGCTTTGTGACATGCTGTACCCATCCCCAGTGGAATTCTCCCTCTTCTCATCATACCTAGCTTTATTTGATTATAGGTATTTTGTAATAATGTAAGAACACTGTAACAGTGTAAAGTATTTTGTAACACTGGAAGAATCAGTATCCTTGGCTATCCAGCTTTCAGAAAGTGTGTGCTGCTCTAAGTCTCAGGAACAAAGATGGGCTCTATGATAGCTGGTATTTAAGACTTCATGGATCTGACAATCTGAATAAAGCTGTAAAGAAGTTGAAGGCTCTCTTCTTCCCCTCTCACTACTGGGATTAAGGAAGAAATATTCTCACATACTTTGAAGTAACATGAATGGATGCAAAATTTAAAATATTTCTTTAAATTGTAAATTCAGATCCCAGCTTGTATACCACATCAGCACAGTCTGTTAGGTAGGAATGTTTTAAACTCAGACTTATTTACGCATTTAAGGAACTGCTCTACAAGTTCAGCATATCTCTAAAAATGATCACCTTTGCACAAATACAGTATCTTTAAGGAAATCAGGGTGTCAAAAAGATAGATAAGAAAACCTACAAAATAAAACCAAATAGTTTTGACTGAATTCCTTGAATGAGAAAGATTCCCTTTTAAAGCTGGATAGATTCTTCCTGTATAGTTCTTCTATCTGAATAATATGCAAGAGCAGAATTAGTCTCACTTGTCATAAATTTTGTGAAAGAACAGAAATAATCCACGCATTCACATCTAAAGGACACTTAATAATTTTCTGAATTTTACACTTCAGGAACTGCCAAATGCTGTCAATAATAACAGCAAGTCAGTTCTTAGCAAGGCAAGGAGTTATATACATTATTACTGAATAGATCCGTATGCATTTAAGCAAGGCCACATCTTCTAAAATTTCATCTCCTCCTATTCTGCAATCGCTGAAGATCCTGAAGTATTAAGAACATTATTCAGAAACAGGGGCAAAACTCATGGAACAGCAGGGAGAAGGGCTCAGATTTTCTCCTCTCAGGAAAACCTCAGAGGGCTGAGGCCTATGATTTTGCAGTCACACCCAACAGCAACTGCTGTCTGCTCTGTTTATCAAATTGAAAATGATAATTTTATGGTTTATATAACATTCAAAAAAGAAAGATGATATTTCTACTTGCATACTGAAAGTGAAATTTCTAGGTGCTAAGCTTGTAAATAACAGGAAGGCTTCATGCTAAAAAAAATATTTCTTGGTGATTAACCATGTGCAGAAGATGTTTCCTTATTTTGTCATATTCTTAATCTCAAAAATTATTGGTTTGTTGTTTTGTTTTCCTATTAGGGAATCAGTTGTCTCCCTATATATTTGAATATGTGTCTGTAGGACAACTTGTTTTGCTTTCTCAGTTTAAATAACATACTTAAGTTTTTCAGATTAAACAGACCTTGCCAGCATTTTGCTAGATTGTTAAATTCTGTTGCTTTATCATAATGAAACACATTGGAATTTTAATTTTCACTGTCATATAACATATTCTTAAAGAATTATTTTGAGAGGTTTTTTGTTTTTATAGATAAAATTATTTTTAATGAGTGTGTAATAGATACCTTAATGTGCTACATGTCAGCACCATATTTAAGGTGTACAGCATCACTAGTTATTCAGTGAAATAGGACATTTTTTATTTCAGCAGTAAAGTGAGAAATAATAATGTGTATTCAAGGAACATCAAAGATATTTTCAAAAATGAAATTGCATATTAAGTAATGTACTGTGAAGAGAAGGACAGAAGAGAAAGTGTGTAGCACTGCTTCTGATTTTCCAAAGAATCTGGATTAGGAAACACTGTCTCATATTTACATGTCAGCCTCCAGCAGGATGCAGCTTGACCTGAGGTTGACTCCAGAGTCACAAGCTAAAAGGAACAGTTATGCAACAGAGAGTGGCTAAAATTAACCATGCAAAACCCCAGAAGACTGGGGTGAGGGTACCCAGTAACCATGCAACTGTAAGGAATAATGTTGACTTCTTTTACTGAAAGAAAAGACTTGCATTATTTCAGTGTCCATCTTTATTGAGCTCAGAGATGATTGTGTTTCAATTTCTAGGCATAATTTTCTATTTGCCAGCTCATTTATTGCAAAATACAATACTCTTCCTGTTAGATAGAAGTTGTTTAGTGAATGCCCAGGAGCCATGCATCAATATTAAAGAGAGAGAGAGAGAGAGAGAGAGAGAGAGGAATAAAAATACATTAAAAAAATATAGCCCGACTTTCTTTTTGAAAGCCTCAGTTTTCATTATCTGTATTCTTCTCTAGTATTTCTTCAGTGAGAGAAGTAGAATTCCTCTATAAGAGAGAATACTCAGAAACTGGTGGCTGGACACAGAGGGAAATAATCAGACCCTTGCTTTCAACTTTTTGCCCTTTCAGTGGACCACTGCAAAATTACCTGCAGGTCAAACAGGGCAGACTTATTGCACCACTTAAGAAGGAGGAGTTACTCCCCATAAAAATCATCTTTGTCCAGAATAAAGATTCTGAAAATTTCCAGTAGCTGGTTTGGAGGCCTGTGGCATCCACTGAGAGCCCCTGTAAGTTCTTCCAGGATGACAGAAGGACAGACATCATCCAAAGTGGCTCCTTTGAAATCTGTGATGCCATGTCAATCAACAGCTGAGGAATAATAGCAGTTTTTATTGATTGCCCACCAAACAGCTCTTGTCTGTGCTGAATAACCTGAGATTCACTACATGTTTATGCAGGTGCTACACTCCCCCAAGAAGTAGAGGCTTCTGGACTGAAACCTATATTTCCAGTTTTGCTCTCAGAACCTGAGGCAGTCAGCCTAGCATGTTATATATTAATGTTATGGACTAATCAGAAAAATGTGAAAGGCATAAAGATAAAATACTGAAAAAAAAAAAAAAAAGCAGACACTTTGTGTCATCCAAAGACTATGTTACAGCTATAAAAAAAGAATACTATGACTTCAGAAAACAGTAGTTTAGTCTTATATTAGAAAGTAAGCCTAACTAGCAATAAATCTAGGGAAATAAAAGACCACTCAGTCCACTATTACTTTTAGATGCCACTGCAGGAAGGAAAAGCAACAGGATTTAGCAAAGATACAGAAACCATGCCTTACTTATGGACCTAGATTTCTTACCCCTGCTTTGAGACCTGTTCTGAGAGTTCTGTATCTTTTCTGGGAAAGTAAAAAGACTTATGAAAAGGCCAGGGTGAGAAAGATTGACAGAAACATCAGTGTTACCTGCTTCCTTGTTGTCTTTAATAGCTCCTGGAACATGAATCTTGTGTTATTTCAGTCACATCTCCCTTACTTCTCCTTTCCTTTCACCACAAATCTATCTTTCTGTCTATCTATCTATCTATCTATCTATCTATCTATCTATCATCTATCTATCTATCTATCTATCATCTATCTATCTAATCTCCCTTCCCTTCCCTTCCCTTCCCTTCCCTTCCCTTCCCTTCCCTTCCCTTCCCTTCCCTTCCCTTCCCTTCCCTTCCCTTCCCTTCCCTTCCCTTCCCTTCCCTTCCCTTCCCTTCCCTTCCCTTCCCTTCCCTTCCCTTCCCTTCCCTTCCCTTCCCTTCCCTTCCCTTCCCTTCCCTTCCCTTCCCTTCCCTTCCCTTCCCTTCCCTTCCCTTCCCTTCCCTTCCCTTCCCTTCCCTTCCCTCCCCTCCCCTCCCCTCCCCTCCCCTCCCCTCCCCTCCCCTCCCCTCCCCTCCCCTCCCCTTCCCCTTCCCTCCCCTTCCCCCTTCCCTCCCCTTCCCCCTTCCCCCTTTCCCCTTCCCCCTTCCCCCTTCTCCCTTCTCCCTTCCCCCTTCCCTCCAATAAAAGTCACACTAATCAAAGCAAGTCATTATCTTTTGCACACTTCTCTGCACCAATGACCAGAGATACCAACAAAAATAAAGTTTATTATAGTTCCTAACTAGTCCAGGTCTCAACTGGCAAAATCTGTTATGTAGAAAGATGCGGCCTCCAAGTAAGGCAGATGCAGAGCTCTAGAACACAGTACAGCAGAGCCCCTTAATGGAGCACAGGAGGCAGAAGCTGCAACCACAAATAGTCTATCCCCAACTCCCTCATCTGTGGAAACCTTACTGCAGCAAAATTAATGCTGATACTTCACTGCAGCACACAGCTACTGTGTTGGGTTTGCTTTTCTCCAGAACTCAGGTTGCAAGTGACTCAGCTTTAGAAAAATAGACTAATTTTTTTGTCTTTGCAATACTTTTGTTTGTATTGAACGTTCTTATGGGTTGTTGTTGACTCTGAGAGAGCACAGATATTTCAGCTGATTTTAGCTTTTTGGTTTTCTTTCCCAACCACAGAGTTACTATTTTCAGGGTCACAAACAAATCTTTTGAACAGTACTAAAAACTATGGAGAGAGGGAAGCAATCCTAAAATGGAAAGATTAATTATTCACAATTCAAATGTTTAACTGTATTTCTGGTTTGTGTTTGTTTTGGTTTGGTTTTGGGTGTTTTTCTTTTGTTTTTGTTTTTGTGGGTTTTTAAAATTTTGCTTTTTCTAAGAAGTCTAAAATATTTGCAATTGTCATATGGACACTTTTAAATCCTGTGTCTATAGTCAGAGTTTCAAACCTCCAATACTGTAGATTAGAGGCTTCAAATAGACTATTGTGTGAAATAAAACGACTTCCTGGAAGATGAATATGATCCAGGGATATTAGTAAGCTGAAATTCATAAAATTCTTTTCAGCAAGACATTTGGAGCTTGAGACATTAATTTATGGAAGTACTGACTGCATATTAAAGTTTTGTATGTAATACAGAGCAGATCTAAAACTCAATAATGATTTATAAATTATAAAGGCAGATGAGAAAGGTTTCAGTGACATAATCTAAAATACAATTAGAAAATAGGGTTTAACATTAGTATATAAAGAATTTGAGCATATTCTTTTACTTTTCCCTGAATAATGACTCTACAGCTGAAACCCCCCAGATTCTCAATTTTATGCTTCCAAGCTATACCTCAGAAAGAAACAGAAGACCAGTTCAAATAAAGTCATGACCAGTTTTTATGCTGGTAAGATAACAGATGGTATGAACTTTTTGCTCTAGGTCAATTGCAGACTTATTATACAGCTGTCTGTCTGAAGTGCTAACTACAATATCGTAGATGAGAAGGAAAGCTATTGAGGCTACAATAGTACAGTAGCATGCCCAGAAGTACCACTTCTAAAGACAAAACACCAAGAGCTTATTTTCATTGACAGAGATTCCTATGTCAGTTCTAGAGATAATAAATAGAACTCCACAACATTTTGCAGGAAGGAAAACACTGAGTTGAGGAGCCTTTAGAGATTAATTCTGTGGGATGCTCTATCATTCACGCCATCTTTTTTCTCCTTGTTATTGTCCTTGCTTGGAACATCAAAATGAATATACATTGGCATTTATGACAGATATTGGGTAACAATTACAGGATAACGTGACATGATGTCTGTGGAAATGAGAGCCTGAACACAGGGAGGTAAGCAGTCCCTTGCAACCAAGTGTCTGTATGGATATGCAGGCACTCAAGCCAGGTTTTTTTCCTTATCTAGTAAGAGGCTGACTTTTATGTTCAATTCAAAGGAGGAAATCTAAGAGGTGGAAAATGAAGAAGCATATTTTTTAATGTTTTTTCTTATTTAATGCATATTTATGTCAAAAGAAATGTCTGAGTATACTAGAACAAATCCTACACACATTCCTGTTTAGTAAAAAAAGTCTCAGTGAAGCATGTCATTAAAGATTAATATTAAATAGAAATTATTAGTAAACATTTTAATTTCTTGATCCCTTTAGGAAAAAAAGTCACAGACTTCTTCAAAGATAATTTTTCAAGCTTGTTTCCTTATGATGTATTTTCTAGTTTTTGTGATTATAAAATACTGGTAAAGGTTTATTCAAATTTTTTTTTCTTTTATCTAGGTATAATACTGTAGTGCTGAAATATGCAGAGAGCTTCTGAAAAATATTGCTTTGCAAAAAATATTTTTCTTTGAGCTCAGAATGAAAATAGAATATAGATGTAAGTGTATTACTTCACAATAATATAAGTAAAGATTGTTATGGAATTTTATAAACCTGCATGCTTAATAGAAAATATTTGATAAAGTGCACTCTATTACAAGAGACATATTTTTTGACTGGAAATCTTCTCTCTTTATTTTTCATGCCTTCTTCCATCACAGTCACAGCTTTGCAAGGCAGTGAAGCTCAGAGTTTGCAATCTTAACAATCACAAGTTTTAAATGGTTTGGGAAAAAATGAAGCACAAGATCCAAACAATTTATTTTTGCTTTTGCTATATGGCTGATGAGATATCTGTGTATATATACACGTCTGTGTACATGGGTGGTGGGTGTGACTGTAGCATTTGAGCTGACAACTTCCCCTATAAAGATGTCTGGCATTCTTTTAAAATGCTTATGACTTGGCCAAAACTGAAATGTTTGGGCTGAAATTTTCCACAGTAGGTTTATGCATCAGACAGAATTTTATTCAAAACATTCAGACAAAATAGTTCATCTATTTCAGAGAATGAGATTAGGCAAAGTATGTTGTTTTACCAGTTTTAAAGAACATTAGAGAACAGTGTCTCATAAAAGCTGGAAGAGAACCCAGAAGCTGTTAGTTGTGCCATCTCTTTGGCAGCAAGTACCAGAAAAAGCAGCTGCTGAGTGAATGTCTTTGCCTTCTGATCAGCATAGAGGAGAGTGGGATATTTTTGCTACCACACCAGAACTGATGGTACTGCAGGTTAGTTTTATAAATGCTTATTGTATTCCTTTTAACCCTAAATTTTCTATAATTCTATGATAGTCTCCATGCAGTCTGAGTAACTTGACTAGGCCCAGGATTTTATTTCTGTTACATATGAGACAATTGTTCAGAATGAATTTCTGTATTATGAAATTATTTCTCAAGTACAGAAATATTAGTTTAAATGCATTCTAGGCATGTTCTGCATCTCAGCATTACTCATAGATTTATAAAATCATAGAAAGGTTTGGGTTGGAAGTGACCTCTTGTTCCAACCCCTCTACTACGGGCGGGAACACCTTCCATTAGATCATGTTGATCAAAGACCCATCCAACTTTCCAGGGATGGGGCATCCACAGCTTCTCTGGGAAATCTCTTCCAGTGTTTCACCACCCTCACAGTAAAGAATTTCTTCCTAAGATCTAATCTAAACCTACCCTCTTTCAATTTAAAGCCATTCTCTCTTCTTCATTGCTTTATGCCCTTGTAAAAATTTTCTCACCACCTTTTTGTTCTTTTTTTCCAACATTCTTGGGCTGTGCCCATTCCCTAATGCATCTCAAAAGTTTTGCTAAGTCCAGCCAAACCCCACAAGTAAATGGTTGCGGGAGAGAGGCTGCTCATCTTTCAGGGGTGAGACATGATTATTCACTTCCAGATGTGTTTGTATCAGTCATCACTAGTAAAACTGGAGCTGGCTTCTTGTTGACAATACCTAACTCCCAACACAGACATTGGAACTTGACAGAAACCATCTTCAGCGCTGCCTCTGTTTGCAAAATGGTGTGTCCTAATTAAACACAAGATCTGCAAAGGGTTTTGTTAGGCAATCTGTCGATTACCAAAGAGTAGGTGTTGCTCTGTTTCAGAACATATACCTGCTTTAAGTAGCTCTGTCTCCAGCCAGGTGAGTCACATCCAGTAAAGCCACACATTTATTGCAGAATCCCAGAATGATAAAATAGTTTGGGTTGGAAGGGACCTTTAAAGTTCATCTAGTCCAACACCTGTGATGGGCAGTGACACCTTCAACTAGATCTCAATGCTCAGATCCCCATCCAGCTTGACCTTGAATATTTTCAGGGATGGAACATTTGCCACCTCTCTGAACAATCTGTTCCAGTGTTTCACCACCCTTGTAAAAATTTTCTTCCTTATATCTAGTCTAAATCTTACCCTCCTTTTGTTTAAAACTGTTACTCCTTGTCTTATTGTGACATGCTCTGTTATAAAGTTTTTCACCATATTTCTTGTACGTACTGCTTAATTACCGAATGTCTAAAATGAGGTTTCCCTGGAACCTTCTCTGCTCCAGACTAAAGAACCCCAACTCAGCCATTTCTCAAAGGAGAAGTGTTCCATCCCTCTTATCATCTTGGAGATCTTCCTTTGGACTCGCTCCAAGTCCATGTCTTTCCTGTGCTGGGGACACCAGAGCAGGACACAGAACTCCAGGTGGGGTCTCATAACAGCAGAGCAGAGAGGCAGAACCACCCCTCTCACCCTGCTGCCCATGCTGTTTTTGAAGCAGTCCAGGAAAACAAAGTACCTTGGCACATTACAAGGCAGGTGTGCTTTCACTGGGAAGCATTTGCATACCAAGATAATAGGCACTGTAAAAGGTTATCAGTCAAACTCTCATAATTGGTACTTGCAAGTGCCATAGTAAGTCTTCTAGTGTTTACATTTTTATCCTGTATTAAAGGCTGCTTCCTTTGAACTAAAAATATAATTAGTGGTTAATAAAAGAGCATATTAGATTATTCACACTGTAAATTCATATGGTACAAATTAACTAAGATATGTCAGCTGAGGCTCAGGCTTGAGTTTAATGTGATAGTGAGGGAATTTGCAGATGACATCAAAAGAAGTTCTGATAGTATCAAAATAACTGAAAATTCATAAGCAAATCTTGTAAAATATTTTTCTCTATATACAGTTATTTTAAAATCCAGATGAAAGATAATTAAGATAATATATCTAAATGTAGATTATATCTATGACTAGAAGCAGAACTAGTGATTTATTTTTATATGTTACTCAGATTGCTTAATTGAATTAAAACTCTTTTCTATTACATTTATTAGATTTGAGGTATTCCATATGTATCACAAATCTTTTCCCATGTAATTTTCTATTCATTGACATTATGAATAGCTTTGCATTTCTTAATAAGATTTCTGTTAAAATATAGCTTTGGATTTGTGCAGAATTATCCCTGAGACTTTTATTCAATCAGGTCATTCATTCAAGTTTGTTTGTACTAGACACACAGTGGAGTCACCATCCCTGGAGGCGTTCAAGAAACAACTGGACAGGGCACTCAGTGCTGTGGTTTAGTTGACACAATGGTGGTCGGTCAAAGGCTGGACTCAATGATCTTAGAGGGTTTTTTCCAACCTAATTGTTTCTGTGATTCTGTGAAAGACAAATGCTATTGAAATTATACAAGAGCAGACTGCCTATTTACAATGGAGAAGACACTGATCCTCACTAACCACCACCTTTCTCACCGCACAGTTGGAAATTTGTAGGACTTAATAGGCACATGGTACTTGAGAATCCAACCTGTCAAGTGTGAGGGCTATGCAGGATCTCAGGGTTATAACATATGTTGTCCTGATCTTTAATCAGCTAGCAGGATCCTGCAAAACCTGAAAACTGAATATTTTTATTTTTGAGTGAAAGGCAGCAAACTGTGCCGCATAGAAATTACAGGCAACATCAGAATAGAGAGAAGACAAGGCATGAAGAAGAGCACTTCTGTAGAAACCTGTCCCAGAAAAAGAAATTGAGGACTGTGGTTGAGTGAGGAAAGGGAGAGATTAGGTTTTCTGTGCTGGCAGTCATCTGCATGTACCTATATCTGCCTCTAGGTACTATTAATTGGAAGAATTTATTTGGCTTCTTTTGAGACATAGAACTAGCATTAACAAAATTGTACATGATAAATGCAATAAAATTCATTTTATTTTGTCATGTGTAAAATATTATTTTTTACTCTATTCCAGTGAACACTTCTGAAAGGAGCTAAAGGTGATAATGCTGACTTCAAAAACACCTAAGAGATGTTAGACATAGACAGTTCTGACATGGGTTCATCTTAAGAAATTGTTCCAAAATGTTTTACTTAATAGTGATCCACGACTGGGCTAATTTAGCATGAAAGCCAAAAACTCAGAGAAAATTGGGGAATGCATTAAGGTACCTCTAAACCAATCTACAACCTAACAGTGTCTCAAACATTATAGCATTTTTCCCTAATTAGGTCAGCATCCCACAGAATGAGAAGTGCAGCTCTTACCCTGACTCATTGCACTTCAGTGACCTGTTTCAAATCAACAGAGAATGTACTCATGCCTTTTATCAGCTAAACAACGTGGACTGCATTTTCAAATAATCTTTCTGCATTTCCTTTTTAGAATTCAAACAATCTCAGATTGCTGTCTTCTCCTGTTTTTCAGCTAATTTCAACCAGAAATTAGAGGCTGAAGAGGTGATTGTGTTATAACTAATCCACTGCTGAACTTCTGCCATCTTTTACACCAGATCCTCAGGTACTCTAAATGTTCTGCCCCAGGTAGCTTGACAGTCTGTCCTGATTTAGGTATGGGGCTGGCAAGAAATGGGATCCACTTGACCAAGTGAGTAACAATTTGTTTGCCAAGAGACTTTCCACCTGGTTGGTGGAGCCTTTCACTGTGGCATGCTGGAACCTGGTGCCAGCATCCTGTAAATAGGCAAGTGAACAGACATCAGAGGAAGTAAACATATGAGGTAGGATAATGGGAGATACAGATCCCTCAGGATGAACAAGATGGGTCAAAATGGGACTGACCCCAATGGATAAGGTAAAGGGTATGGGGTAATGTTTACAGGAAAGAGCACCTCAAAGATGTGGAGCTCTGTGATGAGAATAGCATTATCCACATCTCTTCTGTTACTTACTGGTTACCTTAAGTTTTATACTGTAAGAGCTTCATCTCGTGCTTTTGTAGCTATATCAAGGCAGTGTTCACCAACAGTCCACAGTGAAAAGTTATACAGAGTAAGATATAAAATAAATTATCACCGATGTTCTTCTGAGGGTGACGTCATTATCCTAGCATCAAAATTCCATGTTGTAACCATGTGGTATTTGGAATTGTGTTCTGACATAGTATAAAAATATCAGATTGCAGGAATGTGCCTTAAAATATACAGCCCTTCTATTTTCTTTGTGTTTCTGGTGCACAAGTCCCTTTGTGATCTTGGTGTGAGCAGAATTGGATCCATTTACTCTTTATCTCTTACTGCCATTTTTATCCTAGATTTTCCCCCATCAGAGAGGTTTAATTAACAACTTAATCCAGCAGGTTTTAGTTTGTGAGGTAGACCTCTGAGGGGTGGTAAACAAATGAACTGTTTATATAAAAAGTTAGATTATTGCCATAAACTTAAATTTGCTGCATAATTGTCCTTTATCTTCAATGAAGCAAGTACAAAATTTTATAAACTGAAATATGTTTTAATTTGGTACCTTAATTAGTACTTAATAGACTTTACAATCTTAAAGTAAAACAATGTAAGGTTACTAGTAATAGGAATAGCGATGGCAACAGCAGTTGCTACCTCTCCTACTATTATTACTGCTACAACTATTATATTGGGTGTCATTCTTTCCTGAATCCAGAAATCAGGATTTGAATTGGACACCTTCATTGATTTCAGAACTACTTGTGATTTTCTATTAGCTGGGGAACTGCCCCTAAACATCACAATGAGCTCCCAGTGCTTCACTCATTGCTCATTAGTGGAATACTTAGCACTGAAGTCAGCAGGAGCACTCAGAGGATATAAAAGCTGTGGATTTGTCTTTCATCATGTTGTCATTGAACACAATAGGAAAAACAATTTTCTGCTGTGCCTTTACCCTTAGACAAGTGTCTGTGACTTGACACCAAGTCATAATGTCTGCTCTTTGTTTTTGAAGTCAGGCATAATGTCTACTTCTTGTGTTTTAATAAAAATAGTATACACACTAAATTAGCCAAGTATTTCATATTGGAACAATCATGTTATCATAATGCTGCACTACAATGCCTTTGATTCTCCTGTCACTCACACAAATGCAGACAGCTAATGAATTAAATAGAATGACTCTACTTTATCATAAGTTTACCTAAAAATAGTCATGCTACCTGAAGTGTCAAGTGCTACCATAAATTTTAGTAATGATGGCATCTTTTCATTGTGTTAAAGTGAAAAGATACAGAATGTTTTATATTGATCTTACAAAATGCAAGCAAATTACACTTAGACAAGTATGAGATAAGTGTACAAGAAAGCAAGACGGGGAAAAAAAAATAGGTTTTTCTAAAACTGGTTAAATAATGTTTTATCTCTCCTATGGATGAGCTGAAGCAAAATTTCTCACTGTGCTTAAACTTAGACCAATGTGAGACCAGGTTCATAATAACGAATAAAAACATATGGATTTTAAAAGTTTAAAGATTTTTGACACAATGGCCTTCGCATGCAAATATTTATGATTTTCTAAATAATGCATACTCCACAAAAATTGAGTGTTAATACAATGATAGCAATTTTGGGTTGCAGGTGAACAGTATCTAGCATTCTGCATATCATTCTGAAGTGTTTTCTTCAAGTCTCAACTGATGTGAAACTCTGTGTTAAACTCACCTACTTTCTACTGAATTAATTGAAAGAGTGGAAAAAAACAGCACAACACTGCGAAAAAAAAGCCAGTAAAAGTTCCTTTCTCAGGATGTGAGAACTCTGACTCATGACCACAAATTGTATAATCAAAGTGTCTGGGTCAGAAAACACACACATATCAATAATCTCATTGTGAGCTATCTCAGAAGACTGTCTGCTTAAAGCTGTAGAGGTTCATGCACAGCATGCAAGCAGAAATAAATACTACTGGTTCATTACTCTTACTATTTATGGCAAAATTTAAGCCAATTCAATCAATTTTTTGATAGAATGTACTAACCTTAAACCTGTGAGTTTAGGTTAGTCTTGGATCCTTTTTTCACTTGGAAGTTGCCTGTAACACATAAAGCATGCCGGCCAATGGATGCAAGTCTTGCTGCAGAACTTCAGTGACACTGGCTCCTTCCCTTCTCTCAGAAAACAGTTTACTCTTCAGCAGACAATTGTGCTCAAGTGTAAGATTTGCTATTCCTTTGTGCATATTCTTGCTTGTCACTGACCTTGATAAGCTCTTAGTTTCCACAGTACTTTCTAGCAGAGCTTCACTGCTAATTGTGTAGGAAATGTTTTCACTTCTAAGTATTGATTTTCCTACCTTTCCATTTCACTGAAAGTTCTTTATTTCTCTATTATGGAAAAAGATGAATTCAAGTTCCTTAGCTGCCTTCTCCATCTTGGCTCATTTTGTCTTTCTTTTTTTTTTTTTCTGAATGAAACACTGTTCTTTCAGGCTCTGCTGCTACAGGAGCTTTCCCATGCCTCTGTTCTTCTCATGATTATATGGCAGAAAGAAAGCCAGTGGTCTGAATGTGTCCCTTGGGGTGATCAGCCCAAGGGAAGAGCATTAACTAAGGAGAAGAAATAATGAACTAAGACAGAGGGTTATACATTTAAAATAAGTTTTATATTTCCATCTCTTTTCTATTTTTTTTTTAATCCTAGATTTTAAATACAATTGCACTATAATACAACTAAGAAAATCTAATGTGTTTTTAAACTGATAAAGACCCTGCCTAAGGCAACATTGAAGTTCTTGAATTGAATAAGTGCTTTGGGTTTTAGAGATATTTATTCATGCATTTAACTCAACAAGACATTTTCTAGCACTTTACAGCAGAAACAAAATGAGACACTCTATTGTGATTACTTCATATGTGACTTTAAACCTGAACATGGTAGGGGTAAGACTGATTATTTTTATTAAGTGACTAAAAATTCAATATTTAAAAACAGTGATTAAAAATCCTTCAATTTTAAGCACAAAATAAAACATCAAACTTTCAAAAACCTCGTGGGTATACTGGATAAACATTCAAAATATCCCAAATTTCTCTTTGTGACTAGAACATATTCATCCTTGTAATGGTTTAACTCCAGTCTGCAAATAAGTTCCACACAGGTGATCACTCACTTCTGCTTTGTCAGGCTGGGGGATAGAGAATTGGAAGATTAAGAGTGAGAAAACGTGTGAGTTGAGATAAATAGAGTTCAATAGGTAAAGCAAAAGTCACAAATGCAAGCAAAGCAAAACAAGGAATTAATTTCCTGCTTCCTATGGTCAGGCAGCCACCTACAGGAAAACAGGGCTCCAGCACACACGATGGTGACTTGGGATGACAAATACCATCACTCTGAGTATTACCTTTTTTCCTTCTCTTTTCCCCCAGCTGTAAATGCCAGATGGAGTCAAACCATGAAAAAAGTCTAACTTTGTCTGCAAGGCCTAGAGTTATTCCTTAAGAGTTCTAACTTCTTACATATTGGAAAGACATGCTCAGTCTGCAATGATTCTTTCCTCTGTTTAAAATGTCACAGTTTAAATTACGGACAACTACATCCTTTTATCTCTCGCTTTCTCCTAATTTAATGATCATGTCATTAAAATAGATAATTTTGAAATTTCTCAATTTATCCAGGTCCATTTGTCCAGACAACTCAGGAACAACATTTAGATATTCCCATCTTCTTTTTGAAGAAGTAGTTCAGCTCTTTCAGAGCTCTTTTTTAATGATTTTCAAAGCTTGGAGTATCAGAGAATTCTGTACCACAGAATCCGGCCCTGGGAACCCCCGTGTCCTCCACCCCATCCCCACGATCCCACTCAGCCTGAGGCTCGGTGTCCGCCCCTGAGGTTCTCTGGTTGGTCGCTGTCCTACGTCATCACTGCGGCCCCCGCACGGATTGGGGGACAGCGTCTGCCCTCCCTATCACATCCCCTATATCATCCCGCTCCCTCCCAGGTTCCGGTGCCATTTCCCCCACGTGGAGTGGGAAGCGCAGGTCGCTACCCTCCCACTTCAGCTCTCAGTGACAATAAAGTCTTCCTGCTTTCCTCGTGGGTGATTTGGACATTCCTTCACTCTTTATCTCAGACCGTAGCGCGGGCGACAGAACCCGGCAGACCCCGACCCGTGTGCTGGTGCCAGTGGCACACGGGAGAGAAGCAGCAGACCCGGAAGTCCAAGGGGAGGCGGCCCCGGAAGGTGTCGGAGCTGCCCTGGACCGGGGAGAAAGAGAGAGCGCCGCAATCTGTTTCCCTTAACATAAAATATTTAAGCCTGTTGAGGTGATCAATCAGCAGCCATTGCCTGAAATCCTAGTTTTATTTGAATAAAATACTCTCTAGTACGCATAAAAATGAAGTGCGGGTGCCTAGCTTGACACAGATGAATTGTCAAAATATGACATTAGAGCACCGCAAGCCGAATATTTCTATCTTGGAAGCACTTCCCATGCTTTCTAAAAATGCACACTGGTTCTTGAAATGACTGGGTTTTTCTTGCAGTTGCATCCATCTGTATTTTTCTTGTATCTCTTGACCTGTTAACAGAGAATTTTAGCACTGATTAGCCAGCTTTCCAAGGTGTCTTTTGGTCCTGATCCCACAGTGTTAGTGTGACAGCTAATTAACTTTGAAGTTTTCTCTCAGAGTGAGTCGGCTATTTCCTGCTGAAACAAACCCGTTTGATTGAGGCCTTGGAGATTATGAATCTCCAACAAAAACTGAGTGGGTTTATGTATGCATGTATGGTATAGATGGGCAGATGAACCTGTACCAGGTTTGGCTCCCCTGACCCTGCTCTGGTGTTGTGCAGTTTAACATACTGCACACTTACTCTAATGATGCAACACTTCAGCACCCCCACCAAGTCTCTGTGCTTTAAGCTGCCACACTGAAGCATTTGAACAGAAGGGAACATTGGACTCTAATGTGTCTGTCACAGAAAGAAGGGTTGCAGGTGGGCCCCAAGGCAAGGGTGATACAGTGCAGCTGCTCCAGACAGAGCCTTCAACAGGACAGGCAGAGCTGTCCTGTAACAGCTTGAGAGCCTTCTAGCAGGGCATGCAGGTCAGCAACGTTGGTATAGCATCAGAGGTCATTTTTGTCTCTGATTCTCTCTCTTTTGGTTAGCTTATTATGCAAAATTTGCATTAGGATATTACCAGTACTGAAGGTGTTGATTCTCTGATTTGGTTAGTCATTGTTCCTCCTTTTTTGTATTTTACAGTCAGCACAAAACTCCTATGGTGCTTCCTAGTTGCTAAATAATAATAGATTTATTTAACTGAGAAAAAAAAAAACAACCTTTTGGCTTGCTGCCAGGATTTTTTTGTATGTTCCAAAGCTCTGTTTTCAGCTTTCATTATTGTAATTGAATATCAAAGCCCTCTGTTGTCACCTGAGCAAGTGTCCATATTAGAATCTACATTATTAAATTTTTAATGATTTTCAAAACCCAGGAAGACTCTTCTGGTGTCTTTTCAGAAGTGATGACTCAAGCCATTTCCTTAAATCCATAGGGCAAATTGCAACAGTAAGTAGAGGCATATGCTTTTTCAAAAGGGGTGCAAAATATTGTTGTGCATTTTGTGCAACCTATTTTCTACAGGAATTTTAATTTTAGAACAGCTTTGTGAAAGGGCTATAATATTGTTTGCTGATTGCTCGTGACTTATGGTCAGTCTTAATGACCAAAAATTCACAGCAATTAATTTGTGCTCAAAGATTTACCTATTTTGAAGCACTAATAAATTAAGCTGAAGATCACTTTTAGAATAATTTTGTGCTATTTATCATTAGTTATCCTTAATGAGTTGTGATACAGAAGCTTCTTTTGAAGTTGAACCTCAATACCTACAAAAGACATGTTTTGAAAGAAATGTCTTCTTTTATTACAGTGAGAAATATAATTTTAGGTCTCCTTTTTCAAAGGTGAGCTTGATCTGGATTCTAATTGCATCCAAAAATCATTATTTAGAAAAAGTCTGAAATACTTAAAATTCAGAGACTATGAACATTGTGATAGAATTGGTTGCTTCTTAAATCAGTATGGTTTTGGATGTTATCTAGTTACAATGACACCAAAGACCAAGTAATACAGTTTTATTTTGGCAACTTGTGGGTTCTATAGACTGGTTAGGTATTGATATAAAACAGACTGGATCTTGCAGATGCAAATTTAACAGTAATAACTGTGGGTGGGATTTAGTCAGTCTGATTTTTCAATAAGACTCACGAAGTCCCTGCACTTATATGGGATCTATTAATGTCCTTGCCTGAGGACTGCAGCTAAATGAACAAAATCACCATCCCTTTTTTTTTTCTTTTAAATAGATACCTGTCCTGGGATGACTTTATGATGTTTGTATCCCCATTCATCTGTTTAGCCCAGAAATAAGTTTTGCACCTTTAAGACTGGTTCTGAGATCGAAGGGAGGGAGAGAAGAAGTGCTGAGTTTGTTACCAGAAACTGCACTTGCTCCTCCGCTTCCTCTCCTGGACTGTGTTGTCTGCAGAACGGACAGATGGCAGGAGAGGGCTTTCCTGTGCTTTTAGTTAGTTTTTAGCTAGCTGAGGCAGAGAGGTTCCCTAGACTGTGGTTTTCCTTTTCCTTGGACCTGCTCAAACCTGCTCTGGACTGAACACCCAGCAGCTCACATGTGTGGCCCGCTGGGCCGGGCCTGGGCCGTGGCATTTCCAGTGCTGGAGGGACTGATCAGAGACTGAGTGAGCCGAGCTACAGCTCACGGAGGGGACTTTCTGAGTTTGTCGTCTCTTTGAAACAACAAGAGGTTTTATTGTTGAATATTGTTCCTTTTTTGTACAGGTGAATGCTTTGCCTGTTAAATAAACAGTTTTTTTCCACTTTTCACCAAGGAAATATTTTCCCAAACCAGCTGGGGGATGGGTCACTTGAATCTGCTTTCTAGAACCCCTTTAGAAGTTGTCTCCCAAAATTGGCCTAAACCAGGACAAATACATTTCTCGGTGACAAATACATTTTTCGGTGCCCAACATTGGGCTTGAGAAGGCAGAAAAAAAGCTGTATTGATTGCATTTTGGTTGTACTTTGTATTGGACTAAAACAGTCAATAGCCATGTTGCTTGAATTCATGATGTCTCTCTGGGTGGAGGCCTTCATGTGTTTCTGGTCCCTAGGTTTTTTTGAGGTTTTAATATCTTTCTGCTCCCTAGGATTATTTTCTTATCCAGAAATAGCTCCAGTATTGTCCCTAACACATAGTTTTTACAGTAGAGTGGCATGGATTTGAATAGCTATTATGCTGGGCTCGGTGATAATGATTTATAGGGAGTTTACAAAAGTACTGGAATCAGTTCAATATAAGTATGGTTTATGGTTTCTTCATCCTACCCTGTGCCCTAGTCCCAGTAGCATGTTTAGGGGGTTTATTAGTAATTGCACCCTGTTTGTTAGAGGAGGAACAGGGGATGAGGCTTTTCAGCCTTTTCTTTCCCTCCTTTGAATCTGTTAGGTCATTTTTTGAGAATGTTCATTTTCCCCTGAATGTTAGAAAGCACTTTCCTGGTATTTGATCTGGTAAGCTTCCTCTATATGGTCTGCAAAGTAGACAGGACCTTATTGGGACATTTGTCTTTAAACTTTCAATTTTCAAAAATTAATTCCTGTTCTCTAAAACCAAACATTTCTAAGATAACAAACAGTTGAAGTGAAAAACAAGGAAAGTTCCAGGTGATGTAAAGAGAATTTTAATTCAGGTACCTACAGTGTGAGTCAGTCCCAGAAAGGAGTTCTTCTGGATCATACATTAGGGGAGAGTGCATTTTGTCATTGACAAGTCTGACTCCACAGTACCCCACAGATTTATACTAAGATATGTGAATATACACACATATATTTAATATCTATTAGCTTTTAACCATTTTCCCTGCAGTTACTCTTACAGGGGTAAAAATTCATTCATTTTAGCCCTATGAGGCTCACTTCTATGTGCATTTTCCTCTGTGTTGTTGCATATAAAGATGTGACTCTTGGGAGGAATGCAAGTCCTAGAATAACATCTATTTCTAGCTGTTAGAAGAAAAAATCCATTTTTTATTTCTCTTCTGTGACTACAAATTTGAGAAACATCTTAAGACAAAATTCTAAGGTCTTTTCACGAAGAGAAATTCTGGTCTGTTATTCATTTCCTGAAAAACTGGAAGATTTTTTCAAAGCCACCTTTTGCAATTGCACTGTGTAGTCCTGTAAGATAGTGTTGCATTCATAAATCACTTTATTTGATTCATGTCATGGTTTATCTAAAATGCAGAAGGGGATGTCATGAGGTTCCATGTAGTTTCTGTCAGCCCTCCCATGAGATAATTCTGGTATGGGATTTACCTATTAAAGCAGAGGGCAGACTAGAATTTCCATGGAAGATGATCCCTTTGGTAATGGCACAGCTAGTGACAAATACACCACTACTGGGATTATAGCAAGGGATTCAAATATCTACAAATAAAAGTCAGAATGTAGCTACCTTTTGGTGTCCTTCCTAACATTTACTCATGTTTTACTTATTTCTTTCTGTGTGGAAAAGGTGGTGTTTTGTTTTTTTTCACTCTCCTCTGATGGAATTTTGTTCAGTTTAGGTTATTCGCAGAGCAGATGAAAAACAGGAATTCTTTATGGAGCATATGTCATTGCTTGTTTCATTCAACCTACAATATGTATAAGACTCTTCTGTAAATTTATTAGATTTTTTTATACTAGAATATAGGTTTTTGACAAAGTGCCTAAAAGAAGTTGCATATTTCAGCTGAAATCCCTCATATAGTTTAAGTTTTTCATATTTCTTTCATAACATCAATTCAGAATCAATGATTTAATCTATTGTTTGTGGTAGGCTGAGTGCAGAGGTTGCACTGACATCACTAAGAGTGATAATTCCAAGCAACTGAAATAAAAACAGTACTCAAACTCCAACAGTTGTATCAGTGGAAACAGCAGCAGGGAGAGAGTACTGTAGAAGCAGCCCCTCCTAACAGGGATGGAATGACACCCCCCTTTCTCTCAAGGTTTTAGATATCTGTTCTTATTTTCATTTGATAAAATTATATCATGACATTGCTGCACTGTCTGGGAATAGTGATGCCTCACTGGATTTTTCCTAACTTCTGCTCATATTTCCAATATAACAAAAGCAGCACTGTTGCATTCATTTCCATGGCCAATAGTAAAATATCTGTATAGTGGAAATTATAATATATTTTCAACTGGGTGATGAAAATATATTTAAATTAGATCAAGAGTATTCATAAGGCTGCTATGCTTGGATCTAAACCATTTCTTAACAAACTTTTAAAATATGTTATGAAATGCTTTAGGAAGGAAAAGAGAACCAAAGGGCTGAGGGGAGGGGACAAAGTGAATGTTAGGGGCCAGGCCAACACGTTAGCGGCTAGGCAGAAACTATGGATATGCACACAGCTCTACCAAGGAGAGCCACGTATAGGTGCCCAGAGATAGCACTAAAAGTGTCTATCACCTAATGAAAAGTTGTGTTACTCAAGGTTCCCAATGACTGGAAAAAAGCAAATGTTGCTTCCACCCAAAGAACAGCCAGAGTGAAATAAGTGTGAAATAGGGTGAAGTGTAGGTGAAGTGTAGGCTTCACCTCAGTCTTTGATCATGAAACATATCCTCTTGGAATTAATTTCCAAGAAGGAAAGGAATGAAATTGGGTGCCACTGGTTTTACCAGGGTAAAACATACTTGACCACATTGCTTGCTTTTCATAGGAAGGAAAAAACAAATATATGTCTGAGAGGAGGGTGGGTTAATGTACCTTGAGTTTGAGCAATACTTTTGACACTGGCTTTCAGGCATTTCTTAGCTGGAGCACAGGAACTGTGGAGCTGTACAAATGGGCTGTTGCACTGTTTGAAAATCAGCTGTACTGCCAACCTGCCAAGCTCATTGTGCAGTAATCAATAGCTTGATGTTCATTTGGCAGAGGTACAGAGCCACCCTAGGGTCAATACTGGAGCTGGTATTATTCAATATCTTCATCAGCAGGCTGGATGATGTGACATAATACACTCTCAGCAAATTTATGGATGATGGTATATCAAGGAGAAAATTGATTGAAATGCCAAATGGCAGAATTTTGATCCAGAAGGACCAGAGGAAAATACAAAAAATGGACCAGCTGTAGCCTCATGTTGTTCAATATGAAAAGTATAAATATCTCAGCCCTAAGAAAAATAATTATGTAAATCTTCATAGGCTGGGAACTGACTGACTGAGTAGTAAACCTGTCAAAGACAACCTGAGCAGTCAGACTGGATGCCAGTTTGAATATCAGCCAATATTTTGCTCTCATTTCAGATAAGGCAAACCTCACAAACCAGTTTAGATGAAACTCAGAGAAGCATTACCAAGAACATGCCATTGTCAGTGGACCAAAGAAAATTTTTGTAGTTATTTCCCTTGTTGTTACTGGTGAGTTCACACCTGAAATTCATCTGCTTTTGGGCCATTTCAAGAAGGACAGTGAGAAAACCACTGTCTAGTGGATTACTTTCAAGATGCTCAAGAAAAATTCATGAACTGTCATGATTGTTGATAAATGTGTAGTTTGACATAATGTTGATTCAGCACACACACACTTTTATTATCTCATGCTTACAATGTATTTGAAGATTTTTTTTTTTTTTGTATTACTGACCTGATTTTCAGGGATGACTATTCTCAGAGTCAGACATTACACAGAAATCGAAAAGATATGACCTCTCATGCCTTTCCCAGATGATCCCAGGTGGGGAGCAGTGGGTTTCAAAGATAATAGTATGAGAGTTCTTCACTTCTGAAAAAGTTTTAAGACATCAAGAGACTCATATAGAGAATTCTCAAAGTGTTGTGTATCTTCATTTTACATTGCACATAAATAAGATGTCTTTTTTAAGTAATCATTGATTTTTGTGCAGTGACAAATGACACTAGCATCTGGAACCTTTAGTGCCTGTCTTAATATAGCCTTCTTCTGTATCTGCAGGTATGATTTTTCATCTATAATGCTGTGCTACAAGGATATGCAGATCACTGCTTCCAGAAAATCATGTAATAAAGTATCTGACATTACAGCTAGTGCCTTCAATTCAGTGCAATTCCTAAGCATGAAACTGCATTAACAAAACAGTGACCTGGTTTAGCTTAAAAAGCAAGTCTATGTGTACAGAGCTCTTTGCAAAATCTGGGTCTTATTTTTATCATATGGATAGTGTATATAAAAGAAAATACCATAGTCATGCTGAGAGTGGCCTACTTTGCAGTGTGCCTGGGTACTGGAATGGCTCAGCAGGGCCACTTAGATACTGTAATTCTTTTCTCAGCAATGTGAATGTGGTGTGTAGATGATAACTTGGCATGTGGTGTGTAGATGATAACTACACCCTCTCTATTCATGGCTGCAGCATTTGGACCACTAATTGTGTTGCTGCCAGAGCAGGCACTGAATTTAGCTCTAAGTGGTCTGCAAGCCAAGGTAGGACTTGCTGCATATCTTGCACATAGCTCTATATATTTATTCTCCCCTTACTGTTGGTCATTATGTATTCAGTTGCTATTATGAACATAGTGCTCTTCACTTCTTGTCTGAACATCTTGTTCTTTCTCTAAGGTTCCAGACCTGTTGGGAAATCAGCCAGAGATGCCGAAGCTCTCCCCTTTGGAATTTATTGTGCTGTGTTATGCAGCACATTGTGTGCATCTATGCAGGCTGCAGGCAGCCCCATTAGGGACTTCAGTGCTTTATAGGCTTATAAAAATAGGGTGGCTGGTTTTCCTTCACAAGTCATGACAACAAGGTGGCAGTTTAATTTCAGGGAGGTGATTTCTCACTCCTACAGAAGCGTGATGTAATACCTGACATTGGCCTTTGGCACAGAGCACCCACTTTCCATCTTTTCTACTATATTGATGAGTCTGATAATACTTTACTATGTAGCCTGGTGCCAGGGAGTTAAAAATTTGCTGTGACTCTTCACCTGGAGGTGTGTTTGGTGCTGTTCTGCTTGATTACTTGGACACACTTCTGCCATGGTTGTCTGTGAGATACTTGTCCATATGTGTCTAAAAGTGTGCTGATAGTTCTGCAGGAATTTTTTTCTGGTTAATTTTCAGATGAATTTAGTTCAAGAACTGAGGAAAAAAAGTCACATCAATGACTCTGGAAAAGAAGGTAGCTCTAATATCAGAAAGACAAATAGTCATTAAAATGGTCCAAACCCAGATCTTGGAAACAATTACAAATACATATATTAGTTCCTTGATTTTGATATTGTCCTCCATGTACTCTAAAAATATAGAAGATATGGCATGAACTATAGATGAGAGGAAGGAGTGTAGATTAGTATTTAAACTACAATGTAATGATTTCAAAGAGAACTAAAAGATTCTCAAACAGTGGGGACTGGCTGAATTTCCCTGTGTTGCTTTGAAAATGTAGTTAAAATTTGACAAGCACCTAGGAGCATAATTCTGAGAAAGGAAGAGACATTTAAGCTATTTAAGCAATTTCTTTTTTTCAAGCTCTTAAATAATAAATAAAGCACAAAATTTATTTTTAAAAATGTACTATTCCTGAACCCCAATACAATAATTAAATCTGCCTACTGATTTTGTTTTCCACTACTCAAAATCATAATCAAATGAAAGAAATAGGGAGATTTTTAACTTAAGATTAGAATTTTAATTAGTCCATAATGTATAATTTTCTCTGTTGGAAACTAGTGCTAGTAAGGTTGGTACTATCAGGTCATTCAATTTCAAAGTGGACAAGAACTGACTTGGAACATGTTCACAAAGCAAATAGCATTTTAATATACACTATAAATGTATATATAATTGTCTAAGATTACACAGGTTTTGTGATAGAAACCTCTGATAGGGATGTCACAGTACCTAAAATTAGGTTTTATGTGTCTCACAATTTAGAACTGCTAAGTATTTTCCACACTGACAGGATATAATTCCCCAATTTTGGCAGACAGTTCTTGTCCCACCACCAGTCCCATGGAATGCAGAGTCTGTATCCCACACTATGGGGAGACCTATTTTATGACAGGTCATTCATGTCAGATCATCTTATCCATATTTCCTATAAAAGGGAGGAAAGAGGGACAAAAGAACTTATTTTTCCCTAGCATACTTTCAGACTGGAATTCAAGTGTTCATGAGCTATAATCCACTGATTTCAGCAAAAAAAGGATTGTCTTCAGTTCAGGAAAAAACTCCAAGTCAATTTGGTTGCCTCTTACAATGTATTTTCTGTGAGATACACTCAATATAGCATCATTTCAAATTCCTGGTCTCCTGCCCATCTGCCTTGTATGTATGCTCATATGTATGTTTGCTCCTTTGTTCTCTTTTAGGGGGAGCCAAAGGGACTTTGTGAGGTAAAATCTACCTGCAGTTGTGGGGATAATTTGCTCCCATGATTTCTTGCAACCATAGATAGGACTGCAGCTTGCTGTTCCAGTAGGGTTTTGTCCTCAGTCTCTCCACACACCCTCCAGCCACACCATTGGATGTACAACAGAGACCTGCTGGCCATGCCACTGAAGAGAGAGGATATCATGGGGGCCTGCTGTGCTCTGTGTGAGTATGATTCAAGGTAAGGTATGTGGACAGATGAAGAACTTTCAAAGACATGCATATTAGAAAATCTGAAATGCTAGATACAAACATCAAACTGCTCATTAACAGTGCAACCCTGAAAGAGAAATGAAACATTCAGTCAGAAGGGCTTTTTTCCCATCCACAGAAATTTTGTCACTAGAATCATTGTTACAAAAATGAGCTCAATATGGCTACTGAAATCATGAAGGATTAAGTGAAATAATATGTTTCTGTAGGCAGTAATTACAATTATTTTAGCTCTAACATCAGGGGGTTATGATCTTGTCATGTACACAGAATGACTTTAGCTGTCTACTGAGAGCTGGAGCCTCAAGTAAAAAGTCAATACAGCTCTAATTCTGTATTTATAGCTGAACTTCTTTCCTCAACATCACTACTGAGAATTGATTGTTAGTGAGGATTTAAGCATTGATGGAGTTTTCTTAATCATATGGTTACCATTTATACCTAGACAATTTGGGAAAAAGGGAACTACTGGATTCTTAGAAAACAGGTTCACTAGTATAGAAGAATTTAAAGGAAGTGGTCATATATATAGTCTTGATGCTGGAATAGCAGCTCCAAAATATCAATCATGAAAAATTCTAAAGGGATGAGTGATTTAACCTGCTGAACAAGGTGGAAAAAAAAAAAAAAAAAGAGAGACAAAAGGTGCAAATATTTTGTAAGGAAAAAAGGAGGCAACATGGTACAGTATAGTGATCGGACCTGGCGATGGAGGTGAAAGCCATGACCATTTTGGAAAGGATATTGTGCAGAATTCCAAAAGCAAGGACATAGAGCCAGAACCCGATGTAGAATAAAGCATGGAACTAAAAAAAAATAAATAAAAGAAAATTTTAGTTTTACAGAAATATTGCAGAAGTCAATTAAGGCTTAAATATGTGTAGGTCAATACACAAAACAAAACACTGGGGAAGAAGGAAGGGCCAACCTGGAAAATGAAAAGAAAAGTAAAGGGAATCAAGAACTGGATTTGTAAGAGATGTGTAAATTTGTGAGGCTAGAAGTGAAAGCAGGAATGTGAGGGGAAATGAACAATGATTAATATTTACTTTGCAGTCTAGTCTCAGTGATTGATTAAAGGAAGGAAAAAGTACTGGAGATATGTCTTCTGAAGTTCAACTTTAGAGTTTCTATTTTAATGATTTGAAAAAGTTAGAAAGGTAATCTGAGGCAAGACAATAATATGAATCCTGATTAAAGGCAAAGCGATGACTGAAGTCAAGTTGAAAAAAAACAGTGGCTGAATACAAATCTCATAATTTTCTGAGTTCCCCGTTCCTCTGCTTTGCATATACAAAACTCTTGTTAACTGCAAGGCCAGGTAGTTTGAGGAGTTTGGTTTATCACTGCTATGAATCTGGAGTATCAGAAATCAGAAATCATCAAGATTATATATATATATATATATATATATATATAGAGTCTATTTATTTCTGACTAATCATAACTAATCAAGAAATAGCATCATTGCAGAAGAAGACTTTGGCAACTAGTCAGATTTAGATTATGTTAATGCAACATCTGAAAGTGACTGTCGTAAACAGGGAGACAGCATCATATGAGAGAGCAAGAAATAAAGAAAGAAAAGACCAGATTCTTGCTGCTGCTGCTGCTGCTCCAGGTGCTGAAGGGAGACAAGGCAGATTTGCAATGAATGCCCTTCGCAGCCATTCTGAGGTTTATCTCCCTACTTTATTTCAGGTATGAGTTTAAGTGGGCATGGACTGTGAACAGCCTGCCTTGGGAAACTTTAAAAAGTGGAAACGTACAAATAAAAATAATTACCATTTTTACCATTGCAATAAAAATTATAAGGCTGTGTTCCACCATCTGGAAATGTCTTCTGGCAAATTACTCATGACCACGTACAGCAGATAGCCAGAAAGTCTATTCCTTGCTTCTGTTTTCTCTATGATTTGATCCCTGCCAGTACCTATTTCTGGTTCATAAATTCTTCAAAAGGCAAAATAAAGACACTTAAAAATCCCAGTACTTCTCCTCTGCCACAGCCAGTCAGCTAAGACTGTTGAGAGACAGATGAGAACAAATGGTTGCTTTTTCAGGGGGAGGTCTGCCCTGTAGATGAATGTTTTATATCTGTGTTTTTACATCAATACTTTGGTAATGGTGAGAAAAAACTACTGATTTGCCTTGGGCATATGACATAAACCAAAATTATTTGGGAGGGATACTTTCAGAGCACGAACTCCTCAGAGCACAGAGCACTTGAAGGGCTGTGTTTTCATTGACATTCTATTACTGCAAACAGAAGCTGTACTTGTAATTCCCTGTATAGTTCCAGAAACTTCAGTAAAAACTGTAGAGAATCTGTCACCTTCCTGACTTTTCAGAAATCTTTTATGCAACTCAGATTTTACTTCACAATTTCAGCTTGTTTATTTTTCTTTTTTGCTAAAAATCTATGGAGTTATTTTACTGTAAACAAAATTGAAAAGGCCAATTTTCTTCTGACTAAGCTTGATTAACTTTTTGTCTCTACCCTAGTTAAATTGATTTCCTGTTCAGAAAGATTTAACAAATTATATTAATTTAAATACACTCAAAGCCATGATGTTTATTAACGATACAGCAAATGTGCCTCTCAGCTTGCAAGATGTAACTACTTAATCTTGCAGTTCTCTGCTGGACTGCATGCCAAAAGCAAATACATGCTCCATGAATTCTATAAAATGAGTAATAGCTACTTCCCATTACTCATTATGACTGTAACTAATGTCAAAACAGAAGTTTAGAGGCATTTATAGGAAGATGCAGAAATCCTGGTGAGAAGTCGATATGAGCTACAGCCTGTTCCTAAAGGTAACAGCACAGCTGACAGGAGTGAGGGGATAATCATGGGCTGGCAGAGGTTTCAGTCTCTTCCTTCCCAGAATTTCTCTCTTCTTTCCAAATCTCTGTGATAAAATTGGTCCAGGCTTTTCTTACCCTTTGCAGATATTTGAAATAGTAAGAACTGCTGAAAGGGGGGATATGCCTGAGTGAAGCAAGGGGGGATGAACCTTTTCCTTGTGCCAGAGCAACAACATTCATGACTTGGAGAAGATATTGGTGTTTGAGCTGAAGAGCTGAAAGATGGGAAAGATGCTTTTATTACAGGATGGGGCTACACTCTTTCCATTTGTGGCCACAAAACCAAAAAATATAAAATTAATGTTTACGCCTAAGTATTATTAGACACTTGACATTGCTATCTTGAAGAGAATATTTAGGAATAAATGGTCAATTTTTGGTTATTCAAGGCCTTGAACAATTTCACTGTGTGATTTTTCTGGGGGGTGGAGCGGGCCTTTTTCTTTTTGAAAGGATGGCTAGGGCTTGCAAAGTGAAACTTAAACTGCATGTGTTTAAGTGGCTACAGGTTCTCATGCAGAGGAATGATTGTCTGACTAGGAGGAAAAAAAAGAACTATATATAATGGAAATTTCTATTAATGCTCCGCCAAAGTCGGACCAATGACTTGACCCAATGATACTTCCATTTGTTCCTTCATTTTAGTAGGATTCAGCCTAATGGGATTTCAATACTGCCTACTTGTAAGGTTAAAACCATAAACTTTCTTTCAGCTGTGAAAACTGGCATTTTTCACTTTCTTTTTGAAATAGTGGTTTGAAGCTATATGGTATGTAATAAAGGCCTTCTGTATTGTTTTCCAGAGATAGCCAGAGCCCACTACCCTAGGGAGTGACCTCTATGTTTACTTCTGAAAGTATTTTGTTATCCTGAAATACAACTTGGTGTGCAGAAATGTCAGTTTCTGTTACAATTGAGTCAGAATCCTGATAGTTTCACACTGCTACTGCTTCTTTTTGCTATTGCTGCTAAAAAAAAATATTAAAAAGTGAAATGTTATAAGTTTCACACTCAGAGAAGGATGGACAAAGTCGTGTCTGTGGATTTGTAAATGCTCACACAGAACCAAGAACATATCCTGGATGCGTCCATTGCAGAGGTTTTGCTTCTGGTCTGACAGAGTCAGAAACTGTTGTTTCTGTTGTACATGAAGATTTTTCACCCAGTGACTGGGATTTTATTGATTTAGGAAGCTTAGCTCAACACAGAAATTGTTGTTTAAGGCAGAGCTGTGCAATACACACGTGGAGGCAGGTACTGCTTACAGATTGACCATGCTTAGGTGAGAGATGGTGAATGAAAGGATTCTCTGTTGAGTAAATGGCCTTTCAGGAAACAGATGAGAGCAACGAGATCCTGTGGAACCTCTAAAATCCACATGGTTCTAAAAGGAGTTGAGAAGCAATCCTGAATACAGCTGTAATATTTTCTTTGTAATGCTGAAATTTAGATCAGCTCAAACCCTTCAGTATATTATGGGTGGCCAGAGCCCCCTCCTGCAGATCACAGCTGCAGTGGGATAAAATGCTGGAAGCCAGGGCTAATTTTACATGGATGTAACATAGGATATCAAAGTGAACAGGTTGACAAACAACTTTCTCTCTTTCCTAGAGCCTGAAATGCACTGCTCTGGCCTTCAGACCCTGATGCCGAGACAGCTCTACTACTGCTTCCAGTGGAGACACAAGCTAGAAGTGACAATCCTCTATTTCATGAAAATAAAAGGCAGGATCTATCTAGGTACAGTATTGATGAATAAAGAGTAAAAACCATATATCCAGCATGAAAACTTTGCAATATCAGAATTTGTTGAATTCTCACTTGCCATCCCAAGCCACTCTGTCTTCACTTGTTGGCACAAAAAAGTTCTCTTTCTTTCCAATACAAAGACAACTTAAGCTTTATCTTATGCCAGTATACAGAAAACTGTAACAGAATATACCTATTTCATGATACAGCTGCCCATTCCAACCTCAGGAATTCAAGACAGGATAATGAATTAATATAATCATACCACACAATGTTTTTCATTAAATGATACTTTTAGGTTTTTCCTTATCTTAGGTTTTAGTTACATGATTATTTTATTTTTCCTCTTTATGAGAAAAAATATAGAATCAAGAATATTATTCTTTAAAGAAAAGGAATCTGTAATAAGGCTTATGATTCAAGTAATTTATTTGATTTATTATATATGAATAACTGTCATTAAAAGAATACTCATGGAAAAAACCAAAAGCTAATTTGAATTCACAGTCCACAGTTTCTATTCAGTAGGTTTTCATTTCATCTATATACATACACACATACTTATATATTAACAATCTATATATGTCACACTATAAGGACACATTGAATTTAGCCACATGGATCAAGAGCTAAAATTAAAAGAAATGAAAGCTAGGAAAAGAAAAGGAAAAAAGGAAATAAAAAGGAACTTCACGTGTGATATTTCAACGACTTTCCCAAATTTATCTGTGCAAGTTTTGCTTCCAAATTGCAGATTAAGCCAGCATTCAGTGATGAGAGAAGAGAGTGATAGTCTGTATATGAAGAAAAAGAGTGCAGATTAAAAAATTCATCTGCATGTGAAACCCATTTGTATGTTCCTATCCATACTCTATAGAAAAAGGGATTTTGATGAATCTATGCATGAAGATGCCCACATTTGGCAAATCTAGAGAAGTATTTAAACTTCAGACTGAACTTTCCTTACAGAGAACAGTCTGATACTCAAAACTGATACTTATCTCTAAGTGTACACTCTAATTTACTCAATAAAATGAAGATTCTACCATTTCTGATCATACTAAGGGTTTACTCTGCAGGGTTTACCGTTTGTGTCAACTATCAAGAACACTGCAGTTATTTATCTCAATATCAATTACCTGCACAATTATTAGCACTGTAGTTAGTGAGGGAAAAAAAAAAAAGCCCAATGTTGTTATTCCAGTGTTCTTCCAAAACATAGCTTTTTGACTTTATGGCAGAGGCAGTTCAAGAAAATCTGTGATAATAATAGGTTATTAACCCCATTTCAGTTTTAAAAATTGGAATTCCTTCACCCAACCCTCTATCTCTGGGAGTAGCAACTGAACAGACCCAGAAGGTTTACAGAAGTAGAAGAAGGTCAGGCAGAGGCATATTTTCCTAATATATGAGTATTTAGTTGTGGGAATAATGTAGGTAGAAGGAATTCTGATTCCACACAGAAGCTGTGCTCCTGTGGTGAAGATGTATGCACAGATGTAGGATGGCCATATGTTCCTTTTTAAGCAGGGATCATAAACCTCAGAGCCTATGTGTCCTGTTGGTTGTTGCAGTGGGAAATGCTGGAAGAGTAGCTGTTCTGGACCTGTGCATATACAGGGAGGAATGATGCTTTCTTGGACAGTATTCATGTATAACTTTGCAGCAGCTGCTAAGACAAAGTCTGTGTGGTGTCCTTTGGGAATACAGACCCTGGAAATTTGCAAAAATGCACACAGGTAATATTTTAGGTTTTTGTTTTTAAATGTTGGAGGTTTTTTTTAATATGAAAGGGCTGTTTTCAGAGTCTTTTTAAAGACTTTATACTATACCTCTAAGAGGTGAACTGTGAAATCAAAGTACTTCCAAGGTTTCAGCTCTAGAAAATAATATTTAAACAAAGAATTTGTGATGGGGCTTGAGTAAGCTGACTCTGTTGGTTAGATCTCTCCTTAGCAGATTGTAAACCAAGAGATATGCAGTCAAAATTGCACAGGGATGGAGAATAAATTCCCATATGAGATACTCCGTTTTATAGTCATGTGCACAACTGGTATTTGCACAGTACTCTGTTCATTTAAATTTTAATACCATATTGTAAATTCTATCATTAATATTAAACCTGGTGTTAATATTTATGAGCTGCTGCTTTCAAAAAGTGCTGCATCAAAAACACTCTAGCAATAGCCCCTTAACACTGCCATCACTTTAAAAGAGGCAATGATGTGAGGGTTTCAAATACAAAATTACTCCCACTTTACCCTGAATTATGAGTTTCTGTATGCAGACCAAGTGCAGTGTCATGATGGACAACCAAGAAGTCAAAATTTGTTAGGCTTTGAAGATTTTCAATAAGAATCACAAATATTAATTACCTAATAGAAATTCCAAATATTTTATAAAAGGACTAGCAATTTTATTTCAGGATACTATAACAATTGTTCTTTGCTGAGTCTAGATCTTTAAACTTATGAAATATTTTATATTCTTCTTCACAAAATTGCTAAATTTGATGATGTAATGCTCCATTAAAAATTCCTGTTATACATTATGTTAATTACTCTGTATATTGTTGACATGCCTAGGATATGCCTACATGGAGAACTTCACCTCTTCTGAACTCCAAAGAGGCTATCCAAGTGCCTTGCACACACACACACACACGCACACACACACACACACACACACACACACACACAAAAAAAAAAAAAACCTCTAATTTGGTTTAACACTTTTAGTGCTTCCTCTCATTTTCATTGCTAAATTTGTCCTTGCAGACCTGGACAATCAGAGAGTAAATTGTTTTTAAATACACACTGATAAAATTTTTCCTGCTGTGAGCCTCACCTATCAGTCCTCTGGTCAGTGGAAGCTCTATAAGATTTAATGGGGAGATGCTTCATATATTCTGTATTGTCAAGATCACTTTCATTGGCCTGGGATTTTGCTAAAGATAACCCTTGAAAATCCATATGAAAAATGACAAATAAAATCGCTTTCAGATTTACTTTGCAGATTTAAGTCAGAGACCTCTAAAGTTGTGATACATCAGCTCCTTTTTAGAATAAAGAGAAAATTTTCTCGGTATTATACTATATTATAAGAATTGTTAAGACTGATTTAGTTGAAAATAAATATCTGTAATATATTCAGGAATACAAGTAGAAAATTACAGAAAGAAACATGACCTTGGCTGTAAGAAATAATACCAACATGAATATATATGAAATACAGTAGGATAGTTCTTCCATGGTCATATGAGACACTTATGGGACATTAAAAACCAGAAAATGGATAATTAATTGTTTATTAAGGAGACAGAAACCCTGCGTTTTGCATCAGTCTTTTTCTTTTCAGCTAAATCACAGACTTAAAAATTATTGTAAGCAAGTAGTTAGCAGTCAGCTGTGCAGGGCCAGGAGTTGGACTTGATGATCCTGATGGGTCCCATCCAACTCAGCATATTCTATGATTCTATGATTCTGTGATTCTATAGCTAAAATAAGAGAAACAACAGCTAATTAAAAATTAATAATCTCATTTTCTAAAATGTTTTCCAGGTCTTTGATTTTTTAAAATATGGGTATGGACTATAAGATTTTGAATTATTTCATGGAATGTGAGAGAGTCAACTCACTCTTCTATAACCCAAATTTTTTCTAACCTAGAATATGCTTACCTGCTTGTTTAATATATGAAATCCCCAAAATAGCTCTTCAGAGGAATAAGTTGCCTTTCATATTTGGAGGGATAACTTTAATTTGGTCTACATGAATCAGAAACTAAAATGTTTGTTATTAATGAACTGTGTAAAATTTCTGTACTTCAAATAATCTTCAAAAAATTACTGCTCCTCAAGAAAACCTGAGTTCAGACTGAATACTCTTTTGAAGATATAGTCTTACACATTTGTCATATATTGATATATATTTCACAGAATCCTATATTTCTCTAGTAATTTACTAGACTGGCTTCCTTTAAGTAATATTTTAGCTTTACCTTAAAAAGCTCTATGAAAGATCATAAAAGAGGGGCCATTAGACTATTGTACTAAATGTCTTTTAACTATAATTCAACTATATAGTCTGGGAGTAAAAATGACAACGATTTTTCCAGTGTAATATATTATGCACTTATTTACATAAAATATCAATATTTCTATTCACTGATGGAACAACAGGATGACTTGGTTTTCTAAATAAAGATGGTACATATCAGTTTGACAGACACAGCTGAGACAGCTGAGTTTATGTTTCTAAAAAAGTATTCATTTTGTACTTTTTTTATAGAATACTGACAAGGGAATTGCTAATGAAGATAAAAATTATAAGAGTGGGATGTGTAACAGACATGTGGTTCTCTAGAAATTAGAAAGAGATATAAAGCACTGTCTTACTTTCTAGCATTATGCTAAACATTTTCAGTTTTATTATTTTAAAAGAAATGAGATGTACAATGTGTGTAAGAAAAAAAATAGGGGGGTTTATTATTTCTACAAGTTGCAAACAGTATCATAGATTTTTCTAATTTGTATGTTGTAATTAGAAATCTTGAAAGTGGCTTCAAGAAATATTTTGCAAAAACCTTATGATTTACCAGTGAAAGAAATCTTTTAATTTCCCTTGTCAAACCATTTTTGTAAATCACTACATTTTCATGATCTTATTTTTATGAAGTCTTTTTCTTAAAAGCAAAGCAACAAATATTTTAAAATTTTTGCCTTTTCCTTTGCTGATGCAATTTAAACTGTAAAAAGTATTGCAGAAATATAGTGGAGAATTACATGGTGGTTTCTCCATTTTTATGGATTTACAGTTTTTTAAGCGTAAAACAGTAGGAATTTTGTCTGTCAAGGATCAGTTACCTCATTTATGCAAGTGTAAATCCAGGTACTTTAAGTCTTTCATTTGCTCATATAGGATTCCTAAGAACCAGCAATGAAGCTGCAATATTTTACGTTTTCACCACTGAGAATATCAACATACAATTTTGCTTGGATTCATCAAGTAATGTGTAGAGAAAAACAGTGACCTTTCTGACACTGCATGAGGTTTCATGTCATGTTGTATTGCCTCACCCAGGCTGCTTAAGCCTGCATGGGTCAGTCATGATTCAAGAAATTTGACATTCTTTGATAGAATTTGACACTGTTACCACACTCTAATGAGTCATGTAAGTAATTAGAAAACAGACTTGCATAGTTTCAGAAGATTGCACTATTTATTTCATGTGTTTGTTTTGTAAGTGTCAAAGGATACATAAATAAGTTGAAAACCATAATGAATACAGCAATTCATCTTATTTGAGTTGATTCTGTATATTAAATTATGCACAAGACAACACCAACCACCTTCAGTCAGCAGCAGGGAGAAAAGATTCCATATTATGTCCTAATTGGCTATTAGATTTAAATTTCAAATGCTCCTGTGTGACTTCCATGCCAAAGTTAATAAAAATTTAGACCACTCAACTCTAAAATACTCCTGAGAATTTATCCATGGTCTTCAAACAACATTTTTTTTTTTTACAAAATGGGATATTTTTTTCTCTGCTATTTATTTCAAAGGGCAATGAATCAATCATTTGAAGAACTGAAAATAAGATTTCTTTTAAATGGTCTGCTCCAGTTGAATTACAGCTCAGGAGTTGCAGGATGACAGACTATCTCTTCTTGTGCTTTACTTCAGAAGAGATAATCTTAATAACAATTCTAGTCCTAATGTCTGTGAAAGAAACCTTGTCTCAAATCAAAGTGGTGGAAATGCTGTCATTGAGACAAGCAAGGGTTTCAGGCTGTCAGTCTGTGAACTCTGCCAAGACTGTATTCCTTTGTCTTTCATATGCCGTGTTCTTTATGTAAGCAGTTCTTTACTAGTTTGAATATGTACAGACTAATTCCAAAGTTGAGGTATCAGCATAAAAGTAAAATTGCTGACAATTTTGTTCTAAATAACATTGCCCACAATTTTTTTTTTCTGTCGATGGAAATATGTAACCACAGGTAAAACTGCTGAGTCAGAACTTCCATTCCCTTCCTAAGCAAGGTTTTGCAACTAAATCATAGCTATAACTATAGCTATATCATATCATCTCTCTCTCTATATATATAGCTGCATATATATATGTATATATATATGTATATATATATGTATATGTATATATGTATATATAGCTACATCATATCATAACTATATATTCCTCTCTATACATTCTTTAGGACTAGATCTTTCTCTCTTTGGCCTCACCATTGAGAATCTCTTTCAGAAGCATTGCATTATAGAAGCAAAGGGAGTTTTAACTCATCTTTTTTTATTTGTTGTTCTAAAACCAAACAGACACAGAACAGCTGCTTTATTCTGTAGCCATTTGCTGATTTTTAAATGCATTGAATGACCTCTAATTTGTAGGGACAGTTCTCTGTGTGTATGAATGTGTGCAAGATGGGGACAAGGTGATATGGCCTCAAGCACCACATGGAGGATTTGGATTGAATATTTGAAAAACTTCTTCACTGAAAGGGTGGTCAGGCATCAGAACAGGCTATCCAGGGAAGTGGTGGAGTCAGCATTCTGGGAGATATTTAAAAGATGTGTAGATTTGGGGCATGGGGGACATGGTTTAGTGGTGGACTTGACAGTGCTGGGTTAATGGTTGGACTCAATAACCTTAAAGGACTTTTCCAGTCTACATAAGTCCATGATTCTATCATTCTCTTATGATAACAAAAAAAAAGGACCATTTCATTTCCAATTAACATTTATATTTATTAACACATCAGCTATTTATTATGGGCACTTATTTATTTCTATACATTTTTAATAAAAACCAGCACTTAGTGTGCTCTCTCAGAAAATGGATTAATTCAAGTATTATCTTACTTGAAAGGGAACAAAAAATTCCTAGTTTTGATGTTGTCTTCACATATTTATCAAGAATTCACACTTTTTAAAGAACATGTAGTTACAGCAATTCCATTTTTCCAAGCCATGTAATAGTGATTAAGATTTCATTGCCTATCTTGGGTACTAACACTCTGCTGTACGTGTATTTGAACTATATTTCTTCCATTCTTTTACAAGTGAACATATTTGGAACCATACTATTTTCCATGTTCACAAGCTGAAGTATAAGTAGTGTCCTTTTTCCTCTCTGAATCTTGGTACTCATGTGTTAGAGGTCTTCTTGTTTGGATTTTTACCATGGTGCTACACTTCTCCAGCAGACACTCCAGTAGTTTAAAGCTAAGGTCCATTTTGGACCAACGCTGTTATAGGAAGAATTGATCTCAAGCAGTATTTAAGATTATATATCCTTATAGCTCACATATATTAGACACAAAGTTAAATAATTTTAGGTACAACACTCATAGATGAAAGAAACTGGCACTTACTAACATGTGACCCAATGGTCGAAGAAGCATAAGAGGTTTTGAGAGGGAGGCAGGAAGAGAGGCTGTGATACAGCTTCATCTGCTGCCAGACACTGCAGTCTGGTCTTGGTTTCCATAGTAGATCCCTGAAATCTGAAGTTATATGTGCACTAGCTCAGCATCCATAACATTGAAAAAACTGAGGAAAAGAATGAGTCTCTATTTACAGACACCTTTTTTTTCCTTCCTGAAAAACCAAGCAGATAAAGGCTAATGAAGAAGTTCTCTTTGAATACATGTTTTTAACATGAATACTCATGTTTTTGTTGGTAATTAGCTGAGAAAGCACAGGAAATGTGGTGTCAGAATACAGACTGGCATTTTTTAGGAAGTGGGCAGTCCTTGAAAGACAGCAGATATGTTGCCACAAAGACAGACTCATAAGGTAGGGAATACTTTAGGAAGCTCATCATCTGTCTGGGTCCTACATTAGCCACACAGAAAGGAAATAGATTTGATAATCTTCATCTTTGTCCAGAGAAAAAGAAATAAATCAGGGTTCATGTCTCAGCATCCTTTCTTTATGATTTATCACTATTTTAGACACTGATGAAAGGCCTAAGTGTGTAAGTATATATAGTTCAAACTAACACACTGTTTCTTCCCTGTATTTTAGTAACTGTCTTCTGCAGAGCGACATTTCTGAACATGTTTTAGAAATCCTTTATGCAGAGGTATGCCTTTTCAGCAATTAAAGTTATTAAGAGAACGTTTTCAATATTCCTCTGAAATGCTTGCAGCCCTGCATGAGTTATTGGTGCTCTGTGCTGTAGTTTCTGCATCATCTTACTGTGTCTTTACCTTTATTTTTGATTGTACTGTGAACTTTTCACTCAAAATGCAAAATCTGCACTGTCATAGAATGAATAAAAATATTGCTGGGTTTTTTGTTGTTGTTTTGGGCTTTTTTGCCTCTGTTAGACAAAAACTTGAGCATAGTAATTCCAGAAAAATTCCTCCAACAAGCTTGTATCGATTTCCTGTTTTCTAATAAGAAATGGTGAGTGATAAAGCATAATCTTCCTTGACTTTTTTTTTTTCTGGTGAGTTTTAATTCTCATTTGGCATAGACTTTATATAAAAGTCTAACTTTTATATAAAGGTTGTGGTTTCTTGCGGGAATATTTTCATATAAACATATGAATAAATATTTTTCAAAAATTTGAAATTTAGTTACAATTTTTAAAGACTTTTCTCTTGATAATTTGGGGCTTAAAATCCCCTTAAGAAATACTGTTGAAAGTGCAGCATGAATTTTTAAATGTGAAGTGGTTAACATTGTCAAGAGGTGGTAAAACTAGAGCTGACATACACTGATGATTTGCAGTTAACTTCATTCCCTTCTTCCAAATGCCTGTGATCTTGATTGCACTTTAAAAAGATTTCCAAAACTTGGAAATATTTTTGAACCTGGGGATTGGAAAACTTTGATATTTAATTCTATCCTACTTCTTGTTGCTCTACTGAAAGATGGAATATTTGAGAGAGAAGCTGGTGATCCTGCATCATTACACATTTCCCTATGTCTCAATTAAAGAATAGTGAATCGAGTGTTCTGGAGGTTCAGCTTCAGCAACCTGCATATTTGTTATGAAATTGCTGCAGAAACCTGGGTAAAATTACTGTTCATCTCCCAAAACAGACAGAGTAGGAAATGTAAGAAATGAGCTATAATGAATTTATAACTGCAATATGGTTTTTACTGGTAATGCTAACAATGCATTTAGGTATTTAGAGCACATATTTCTCAATCTAAATTAAAAATCACTTATATAGAAAGAATGTTATGTCTTACCTACTCTGAATGTCTTTTCTTTTTTCCTGCACCAGAGATTTTTGGCTAAAGTATAGCTCAGACTATAAGGGTAAACCAAGACAAGTTATTCTGGCAATACAAGAAATTTGTTCCTTGAAAGAAATTCTTCAGGGGAAGCATCTCTGGCATTGAACACATTAATTGCTCTGACAGTTACCAGAGAGCAATTGGAAAAATCCACAGGCAGACTGTTACTTACTCTTACTAATAGCTGCACTGGTGACCATTTTTATTGAGTATTAGACTGAATGAGGAGTCTGGGGATCCCCGACTCCAGGTATTTGCAGCTTCAGATTAGTCAGGACTGCACAGTGTGGCACAAAAAGGTAAATCTAAGAAACAGAAATGACAGCTTCCCTAGAGTTGCCAGCACACTTGCTCACAGGTTCTTTACTTTTTATTTCTTTTTTTATTATTTCTTAGTTCAATGCTGTGTTTCCCTGGGGCACATTACTCCTGTCTCAGATGAAACGTGTCATGTAGCTTGCTCAGTTTCAGCTCAGGGCTGCTGCTATACTGAGAACAGACACCTTTGTTCTTTTTCCCATCCCTTTCAGAACATGGGATTAACAATCTCAATTCAAGACACACATAATTTGAGAAATTGTAGAGAGAAGAAAGAAAAAATATGAAGATGATACAGATTAATCTTACGAGCTGTGGGTCATCTAAATGCATCTCTGGGCTGTTGGTGTTCACTGGTACTAACGATGTCAGCAGGAAAACTTATGCTCTTCCCAATGTCCTGGGTGCTAAATAACTAATAAACTCTTTGTGAGAATTCAATCAAAAAAATATGGGCCAAATGCTTTCCTAAACAAGGTAGCAAATGGGAATGGTTTACAGAGGCCTCACTGCTGACTTCAACAAAGGGACATGGTCACTTTCTCTTACTTGGAGCCTGGGACTGAAGAAGGTTGTACTGGTGCACAGCTACAGGTGGGAACACTCAGCAGGCAATCAAACCCAGGCTTCCAGTTCTGCACCAAATGTAATCACACTCTGCTACCATGCCAAAATAATAAATTTTTAGAAACAGCTTATTTCTGTAGCAATTTTATCTCAGCCTTGTCTAATGCATGTTATACTGTAGCACTAAACAAATTCTTGTTCTGAGGCCTTCCTGAATTTTTCATCCTGCTTCCTTCCCTTTTTGTAATATTGTGTAATTCCAGCTTTGGTTAAGTGCCTCACTGATTGCATGCTGCTTACAGCTTCAACTTTTTCTTTGGTAGCACTTCCATAAGTATTTAAACAAAATAAAGTGTTCTATCACCAGAATCTTCTTAAATCACATTTATTTTTCTTGATTTCCTTGAGACAGGACTACCTACACTAGTGTAGAACAGTAGTAGGGTGTGTCTATTTTACAGCTTTATTTTGATCTGGAATGAAGCATGTTCTAGCTGCACAATCAGAACTACCCTGTAAGCTGCCCTGATGCTCTGAGAGACCTGGGGCCTTTAAGAGGAGCAGATGTGGATCCAGCCATGCCTTAACAGGTGTTCTTGGAGATTTTCATTATAGGGTTGGGAATACTATCAGCTGGTTTTAGACTCTCTAGTTTGGAGGAGCAGAAGAGGCATCTAAATAGAGTTAAGCTTGGTGGAAGTGAGGCTGTAGTATGTATGAATAATTAACAACCAAGTTGTATAAAATTGTAGAGATGCAGAGTAGAAAGTCTCATGCATTGTGTGGAGTAAGGCTTTATAAAGAACATCCATGGGTAACTGAGAAAGTAGTACACACGAATATAGGGCTGGATGAGTTTTCCCAAAGGAGTTACCCTGAAAGATACAGATCTGTTTGTTGAGTTCACAAATCCCCTCCTAAAGATCAATTGAAGAAAAGCAGGGAGATTTCTTCATTTAAGTGTACATGATAAATTTTTAGCCTATGTTTTTCTTTTGAATTAATGTCTTGGACTGTATCTATCTAGGTATTTCTAAGGGTGATCCTGAGCCAAAGAGACTGAGATTGTGTAGTCACAACCCTTATCACAGTTTATATAAATAATACGTGGAAAATATTACACATTTTATTTGAACTTAAATGTTGTGCGGGTAATGGTGTTAGTGAAAAATGATAGTGTAAGCTGGAACTCCTGATATATCAATTTTTGTTCCTTCCAGCTCTGCACAGTTTATATAAAGCAGGTAGAAGACTGGCTCATTCCTAATTTCACAGATGGAGAGATAGATACAAGCAAACCCTTTTAATTTAGATTAGTGAGAATTCCATATATGCCTAAGTGGCTTAAATATCGTGGTTATGGTAAACATACCATTAACTTTAAACAGTCAAGTGCTAGATAGTTTCTTGTAGGGAATGATCCTACCATGGTGTTATAAGATTAAGTTTCTTAATCAATAACACAACAGATTTAAGTTAGCAAAGTGAAAGTAAAACTTGTCTCTTATGATAATTAGCAATTTATGTTATTTACAAACTGCCAGTATTCTATCTTGAATTCTTCCCAAAAAGCATAAGAATATTATCTATTGGAAGAGCAGTCTGCTATAAGAGTGCCTGTTCCATAGCAAAATATTCAGAGTCAGTTTTCATTCTCCAATTCAGAGCAGCTTCAATCTAGTGCCTGAATACCCAAACCAAGTTTTCCTCTTTTATAGTTGTTCTCTGCTTACCCTAGAGGATAGGACTGAATTAGTGACAGAATTACACTGTTTCCTTGTGCCCTCTGGGGACTGAACTATCAACAGCTCACTGGTTTGAGAGATCTTTATAGCTGTGAGTCAGGGATGACATTTTCTGAGAGAGACTGGAGTCTTCATCAGGGATGTAAAGCTGCCTTTGAATTGTGAACTAAATTTTTTCGTATTGATCTTTTGTGACACTTATCACTAGCATGTGGCTCTGCTTGTGAGAGGGGTTTTCATGCAACTTTAATGCGACTATGATACATCCTGTAGCAAGCCTCCTACAAAGGTTAGTAATTTCCTGTCTCTACTAAGGCAAAATCTTGAGCTTTCCAGGAAAATTTGATGTGTTTGAGCAGACTAACAGGAGCGAGGAAACTCACCACGTGTGTACCTGATGTGGAAAAAATAGAGATCTGCTTTTATTGCTTGGCATAGCATACAGTTTTAGTCATATGCAAAGGTCCTTGGACAGGCAATGCTCTTCAAGCATGTACTCTGGCTACATTAAATGTAGGAATTTCCTAATTAGGGGCTACCTCCCCACTACCCGCAAAAAGCCAAACCACATGACTCTTTTTGTAATTTTTTTGTACATGAGGTTGCCATTCAATGTGTGTAAAAAAGCAAATAGAGCTTCAACTGTTGTACAGTTTTTTAGCTGTCAAAACTCTATTTAAGCCTAATCCTCAAAAATGTTATTTTCTTCGTATCTTAATTTTACCATAAAATCTTTTCTTGCATATTTAGGCAGTCAGTGAATCATTAAACAAAGCTACTATTTTGCTGGAATTTATTGGTGTTGAAAATTAATGCTTTATTCCCTTAATTGGTCTGCCCCAGTTACTCTCTTCAAGAATTTCAGTGCAACAGCTTGAACACCATTTGAGAAATTAATTCCCTGAGGTACTTGGTGGAGTAATCAAAAGTGGAATCTATAAATTTATATCCACATGTTACATGTGTATGTAAAATGTGGATATAATACTGTAATAGTGTACCTGTATAATACATGTAATACTGTATGATCAGAAGTATTGGAAAGAATTTAATAAGCTCATACTAGGCATTCAACTATAAAAGCAGTTTTGTAAAGATTTTGTTAAAATCAGTAGAAGAAGGAGTTAGTAATGAATTGTTTATTTAAGCACTGAAGACATGCTTGCAATTTTGTTTATCTAGAATTCTATGTTGATGACTTTATATCTGGATATGGAAAAAAATACAACCACTGGAAACACTGAGTTTCACATTTGCAGAGGTTTTTATGAAAGAAAATGTAGCCCCTAGCAACACCAGTTTTAAAAGCCAAATTATTCACTTTTTTACTATATCTGCCTATTTCTGTCTGAAACTGTCATTAATGACTATCAAAAGGTAGAGGAGACCAAGAGTCAATTCTACTTATAACAATCAAGTTCTGTCTTCATAGGAAATAAGTTATTTTTTGAACTGGTGCTGTAGACTCTGAGAAGTGCTTTGTAAAGATACTTCTATATTGTAATATCTAGTTTTGACATTTGATTTCACAGAGGGTAAGGTAAGAAATCTAAGTGGTATGTGATTTTCAGTTTGCTAGAACACAAAAAAACTGAAGCAGAATTTATATTATCAGCAACTTGTAAATTAATGGTAAGACAAAGCTGAACAAGAAAAATATTTTATATTTCCAAATGTGGAATAACATTAATATAATTTTATACTATATGAACTATATTTTACTTATATTAATATAAAGTTGATCATTCTGTAAATATATATATTAAAAGCTTTGGTTTACTGAAGCATTCACATAAAATTTGCTAGTAAGACAGATATTATAGTCAAAGGAATGCAAGATGCATAATGTTAAACCATAAAGGTGTGAAACCTTCTTGCTGGGGATTTTCTGTTTCTGCTTGGTAGATAATTCTTTGATTTTCCACAGAAGCTGGTCATTCAAACTGACATAGTAATTTTCTGACTGGCTAACTGGGAATACCTCATTTCCAAGGATAGCATGACATTTTGATACTCGTTAGTTTAAAATGTCATCTGGAAAGAAATTGCTTAATATTTGGCACTTAAGAATATTTGAGGGTTATTGCAAGTGAATACTTCTTGATTCATTTTCATATCGTTTTTACTCTTGCTTAATTAATATCAAATTATGGCATTATAAGGAGCTTCTCTATAACTCTATGTAACAAGTAATAAATGAGGATCACCTTAGTTTTTTCATGGGTTTCTTAAGAAAATATTTGGATCAGGATAAAACAGAACACCTCATTTATGAATTGTTCTCATTATCCTTGGGACTTCTCAGAAGTACACTCTTTCAGTGCTATTAGAGTAGCACTAAAGAGTATCTATACCTCCTCCTATTTCAGAGATCAGAACTTGGACCAGTACATGTGTGCTTCCTAGATTTTAGAATTCTAAGATACAATTAGTTAAACTTCTGTACGATCTAAATGACTCTTTTTTTTTCCTTATTGCATGTTTTATAGACCATTTTCAATAGTGAAAGAAAAATGTGCTCACAATGTTTTGACTTGGATTAGGGTGAGGGATGTAATGAGGACAATAGTGAATGGCCTGTACAGGGATCAAACCTGCAACCTTGGTGTTATTAGCACCAACTGCTAATGCTCTGACCAACTGAGCTCATCTCAGGGTCATATGGAATATTTATATGAATATAAGGGCTCTTAAATGATTGATCAGCAGTAAGAAAATTCCTGAACTAATGCTGTTCACAAACCAAATTGGTTCCTGTTCACTTGGTTTGGGGGTGATTGGGTTAGAGACCATTTAATCCAAGCTGACATCCAGAAGTCCATGGTTCCTGATGGGATGCACCCAAAAGTGTTGAGGGAACTGATGGACATTGTTTAGATCATGATTGCTAGATCATTCCCAATCATGTCGGAAAGGTCACAGTAGTCAGGAGGGGTAGCTGAGGACTGGAAGAAAGCAAATGTTACCTCAGCCTTCAAAATGGCAAGGAGGAACTAGGGAACTACAGGCCTCATAATCCTTTGCTTCCAAGATACTAAATTTAAAATGCTTTGATACTACAATGATATATTCATAATGTCTTGAAGAGTCTTAGTTTTCCTTCAATTTACAAATACATTTTTTTAATGTAAGCAAATCTACTGAAAACGATAGCTGTGAACAATGTCTAGATTTTAGAGCTCATTCTAATTTTAAGGCAGCATTTCTTTAATACTTCAGCAAAATGTATATTCTGAAATGCATGTACTATGAATTTTTTTTACTAGTAGGTTTATTATACCTGTATATTGCTTCCTACTAATAAAAAACCTCTTGAGATAAGCTGAGATAATACTATTTCAAGAGCTTATAAAAAAGCTCTTGAGATAATATTAAAACATTTTCAGGTTGCTCCAAAGAAAGTAGAAATATTGGAAAGATCAATATTGTCAACAGTGACTAGTCTGATGAAGTGATTCATTATTTCAGCTCCAGTACTTACGAACTTTGCTGAGGGAGTGACATGCTGAATGCCCCCTAACACATTAAGATGCTGATCTGCCTTCTAAACTGGTGAAAGCTGTGTTTCCATCAAGTATGCAAAAATCACATCTCTTTGTAGATGTAAAGATGCCACAGAATGGATGAATTTAGGGAAGTAATGCCTTTAATTCAGTAAAAGAGTTTTAAAGTTTGCTTACAAATCAGCAGGGTCTTGTAATGAAAACGCACAGTTTTCATAATGAAGTGATTCTGAATCTTAAACGTTATCTTCTTGGGATTTGTAAACTCTTAGAGGGCAAAGTGTTAAGGATCGAATTTTCAAAGGAGAACTACATGCTCAATTTCTGTTAACTAATCCTTTAGGCAGTACTGAAAATCTCTGCCTTACATCATGAATGCCACTGAGGAATCAGCTTGTTAACATAATGGATTCTGAACTGAAGGGGAAAGATATTGGAAAAGAGGGGTAAGAGTGGGTGATTCTACATACAAAATGCAGTGTTAATTAGGAACTTTATTTTCCTATTTCTCTCTTTTTACGTAATTATTTTTCTTAAGGTTTGATTTTTCACATCATGGCAGACAGCAGTGGAGAGGAAAGAACATCCTCCTTCCTTTGTTCTTCCAGTGGGTAGCTGACACTACCCTGTATTGTCCCCCTGTTCTGGAAGCTGGGGAGCAGAGCTTCCATCATTTTCTGGCTGCTTCTGCACACCGCTGTGGAAGAGAGGCACAGAGCTAATGTGCCCTTGCAAGGTAGATATGAAGAGCTAAAGGTAAGGATCCTGACCATTGTTGCTAATAAATTCAGTTAATGTTGTTAAACTTGGCCCCAAATAAAGCAGAATTATTTCACCTCTAACTCAGATACAGGGATCTTAATCTTAAAGTCAAATAAAAAATGTAGGCACATAGCAAAGTGTATGCCTTCAGGAAACCAGGTATGAACTTTGGACTTTGGTAGTGATGAAGTAACTTAGTGCTGTCTAGGTCTCTTTAAGGTTTCTGAGTTTTATAAAGTGCTCTGTTGTGCAAGGGGCATGGTCCTTGAAGGCACCTTAGTGCTCTCCTGGAACCCATGTAGTAAATGGGCATAACAAACCTTTACTAACGTGCTGGTAAGAGTATGTATGAGGGGGTAGGAGAATAGATGCTTTCAGAGCATATTTAAGAGTATGCCATATATAGAAATTTCTTCTAGTCTTCAGTGTAAATATGCCTAGTTCAATAGAAATATTCTAAAAGAAATATTTAAATATATTCAGATATCCATGTTTGAATTATTTGGGCCCCAGATTGACCTGAGAACACAAGAAGATCTGTTTAGGAAGTAGATTAAGAGAAAAAAGAAAGAAAAAATAAAAATAGAAAAATAAAATCAAACATATTTAGTTTTTCTTTCCTGAAAAACTCCACTTATTTATTTACTGAAGCTTTACCACAGGAAAGAGAATGGAGAAAAAAAGTCTAGAAGATGAAAAAGGAGTTGTCATGTATTAATAGGAGTGCCAGCGCAAGAAATACTGACATTCAGAGTGATTGGTAGTGAAATGAAGGCAAAAATGTATGAAGAAAAATGTGCAGTATGAACAAAAGATAAGTATAGCAATGATGTGAGATGAGAATATTTAACATTATTGCTCTAATCTTATCTAGAAACCTTTTCAGAGACAAATACAATTGCACAAGCAAAAATGAACCAAATGAAAATGACATCCAGGTCACCGAGGCAGCACAGCCCTCAGCAGTTGAACCACGTGACAGTCCCAAGATCCACTCTCATACTGCCAACACAGCCACCCACAGAGCCTGCCAACAGCCAGATGCTGCTGGAAGAGGAGGACCTTCCACAGTTGGCATTTAACTCTTGAGAGGGAAGTAATAATGTTCAGATTTTTTTAATGACTGAATTACATCTTGCTTTAATAGATGAATTTAAATTCTCATATGCTCCTACAACTGTTTTAGTAGACATGTTATGTAGTACATCCTATTCTAATAAGAACCTTGCTTTTTCTAATAGAATGTTAATACCAATATAACTCCATTCCAGATTCATCATATACTACTTTAATTAAGATGCAATAATTTTGTAAGGAAAACCAGCAAAGGCTTGATTTTTTCTTGTAAAAAATCATTAATGATAGATGTAACATCTTGTGGAAGCCTGACAGTACTCATCTCATATAATTAACTTCCCAAGTGCAGTTTCTCGACTGTCAAAGTTCACCTTTTGACTTTTTTGAAATGAGATTCTCTTTGTAGTAAGCATAAGAAACTGTTCTTACACAACCTATGTGATATTTTGTTTCAGAGCACCCTTTACATCAGGGACTTTCCAAGACATGGAAACACCCACACATTATTGAATCAGATTTATATACTTGTTAAAGACTTCAAGATTTTTCTCTGGGGTTTGTAGAGAAACCATTTGGACCCAAGATGCACTGTGAGGACTCCAGCTAGGACACTCTTCACATTTCCACTACGGATTGGTTTTTTTTATGTAGTTGTAAATCTCTGGTTTATTGCACTCCAAATTTGCAGGACTAGAAGATTTATTCCTAAAAAAAAGAAGCAATGACAGGGAGATACCATAATTATTGCATATAGAGAAACACCACACTTAAAGGTTCTGGTAGTGGATTTTACCTTTTTACAAAAGGGAAATATAACTCTCCTTGAAAATGAATGGCTATTTCAGTCTGGTATGAACTGTAACAAAGATAGTCTATATAATACATGGTTGTCGTCCAGCATCTGCCAAGGACAGTTGGCACTCAAAAGTCACTCCCTTGACATCTATGGCAATCTGCTTTAGAATATTGCTTCCTGTAAAATAAGAAATAGAACAACTAAGCATGATAAATCAGTCAATATTCTGTTTCTAGGTTACATTGGTAAATGCTATTGCAGGACAGTTTAAGGCTGGAGTAAGGAACACACAGGGAATGAATAAGGGCGAAATTCATTGTTTGGTCTCTAGTTTTCTGACTAATCATAGAAGTACTTGTGTTAGTTTATCTCTGCTGACTCTGACCTGTGTAAATCTACAAAGACTACAAAGAATAGGAACAAGTACAAACTTTTGTTATGCTATTTCGTTAGAAGTGGTCAAAAACATTAACTGAATGAAAGATTTCCTTCCTGATGATCCTCTTAATATTTAGTACTTCAGTGTCTTCACATTCTTTTTACATCAGTTGCATGTCTAGCTGATAACTTCAGAATCTGTTGGCATCCATAGAGGAATTTTATGAGATACTAATAGGCAGATATTTATAAAATGTCACTATTGCTTTAGAGTTGTATATATGCAAAAGATGACAGAGGTGATGCTTAGATTTTTCATGTTTCCTCTGGTCCTTATGGGAACAGGAGATACAATTAAGAAACTAAGAAGAAACGAAAACTAATTTTGTAAATTTCAACTTTTCCCTTGTGATATATCCAAACAGGGATTGCTACTTTCCTTCACTCCATATGACCTAAATATTTTTCTGAAATTGCAGTATGTGCACACCTAAATTACTCAAAATATTAAAAAGAAAGTATGCCTCAGGATAAATATAGGGTGAATTTTGTACTGGATATCTACTGTGTAAGTTTCAGAAGATTAGAGTTTAAAAAAGGGATTTTAAATAAACAGAAAACTTTTTCCCAGCTACACAACCCTACCTGGTTCCAGACTCAGACAAAACGTGTAAAGCCCATTGTTGTGTTGATGCTTATCAGGTAGGATTGTTGGTTTTCATTTTTTGGTTTTGATTTTTTTACCTTTTCAGGTAGGATTTTTTGTTTTCCTTTTCAACATATGGGCATGTCAGATACAGATAACACTATGCAGAGTGAACTCCAGGTTGCTGTCATCATAAATAATATTTTGGTGGCTTTATTAGCTAGGAATTTTGTTTGGTCAATCAATTTTTTTTTTTTTTTAATGGAGCAGTTGCATTACTTTGATTTATAAATATATGTGTAAGAAGCATTCATTTTTCAAATGAAGGGGATTTTTTTTCCATTCTAATCTGTAAGTTACATATGGTCTTTATGACAACAACAGTGTCTATTGCATCTTTAATCTTATCATTACCCAGAAGTGACAGCTTATGACAATGTCAAAGGTAAATCCAAATTGAAATTGGGACAAAATTTGACTGGCAGAACATGGTTTAAAAAAAAGAATTTGAAAACGATAACTGATTGAAACACTAAGCATCCGTGTACTCTGAAAAGCTGTAACAGTCACTATAGCTGAAGTTCCAACACGAATGACTGAATTTAACCAGTTCAGCACATGTGCAGCATTCCCAAGAATCCTGGAGCTGCCAGACTTCACTTTTTTTGACAAGTTGAAATCATAAGGTGGTGTGGAGTCACTGTGGCACTGTGGCACAGCTTAGGCTGTACCAAAGGGAAGGGAAGGGAAGAGGAAGGATGGCCACTATGCATTTAAACCCTGGAGATTTTTTATTGCTATGATAGGGTTTAGACTTTGGAGACTCAACAAGTGCAAAGATCTGGTGTTCATTTTCCTTTAGTAGTGATGTGGTCATAGGGTGCTTTACATAAGTGCAAAGATCTGGTGTTCATTTTCCTTTAGTAGTGTTGTGGTCATAGGGTGCTTTATATAAACCCCCTTAAATTTCCTTTTTACTTCCCTTCTTATTTCTTTATTTTTTATTTTCAATTAGCTTGAATTCAGAGCTTTATCCAGTAGCCCAGAATCTGGACTTTATTGTATTTATATCCCACATTAACATGTAATCTAGAGCTGAAAATAATGAAATATTTATTTGCAACATGCACAAAGAGTTGCAGGACGTGAATAGGAATAAAAGAACTGACCCTAGTAACATGGTGATTTACTTATCAATTTATATAAAGTATTTTTTTTCAAAATGCTGCTTTAAAGCGTATTATACAGTGCATGATTTTTATTGTTCTTATTTCAGATTGAATGTAAAGATAGACATGAACTTCCACCAGAGTTTAATTCTGTGCTTTACCATATCATTCTCTTGTTTTGTTAAAAGTTAAACCTTTGAATTGCCACTACCTTTAAATTGCAAATCTTCATGAAATTGCCATGTAATGAAGATTCTATTTTGCTTAAGGCATCAGTTGTTTTCCTTTGATGTTATAGAGTGGTGGAATTTTTTACCCATCCTTTACAAATAAAACTTCATCAGCTGATTGTTTGACCACAGAGTCAACTTGACATTTATAGGAAAGTGTGATCCTTGCTTCTAATTACCGGTCTATTATTTAATTTATTAGAAACTGATGTATATACAACTGAAGAGAAATCTGATGCTAAGATTCTCCATGTAGAGAAACAAAACAAAAAAATCCACTAGTTTTTGGGTTTTTTTCTAAACTGTGATTGTTCTTTCATATTTGTACCACTAACACATGTAGCATATTATAATGGCTAGGTGGGAAGAAAATATTAATCCCATAATTAATAAAAAGTCTGATGTTTTCCTTTTTATAGCATGCAGCCATTCTTTTATCCCTGTTCTGTTGCTACAGAGTCTATGTAAGATTTCACAGAATTATTATTTTTTTTACTATGAGGAGTGGTCAAATCCTTTTTTCCCCAACAAAATCAAAACACCTTAAGAAATTACTTTGGCATTGTGTTTAGTCTGGCACCTCCTGCATATTCACAGCATAAAGAATTTTCAGCATAAAGAAAACATTTCACTGTGAAGTCTTTCCCCCTGATTCTTTGTGACTGTTGGGGAGGCAGCTAGAGAAACAGTAAAGCCATTCTGGATGTGATCCTGATGGAGCTACTTCTCTCATTGCCTGTCCATGGATAGTTCACATAGTGTCCCAGGCAGAATGGAAATTTCAGACAAAGTTTATCAGGGAGACCCTCCTGCTGAGCCATGAGGTTCAGAAAGACCTCCCTTGATTTCTTATCTCCTTCTCAGAGAGGAGTCTAGGTGTGGCTGGATCCAATTCTATTCCCAGATTTGGTCAACAATTTGTGTCTAAAGGGTTATATAGGTGCAACTGAGCTTTTACACAACATTGTCCTGCAGGGTTAAGAATGACAACATAAATATATTTCTGTTTAAGCAATAAATTATTTGTTTAAATTGATGATGATAGTGATAATGATTAGACTAAAAGACTTTAATCAGAATTATTTACTACACAGCATAGATTATTAAAACTACTAGTAAAGTGCATTATTTATTGAAGCAATATTGATGCAATGATGTTAAATCTAGCAAAATAAATAAGTAGAGATTGATGTTACTCAACCATACCAATGACTGTTGGCAAATCTCTTTTTCTGTGCCTGAAGGATTAAACTTGAAAAGCATCCCAGCTCAAGGGAGGAAGATCCACACACACTCCAAGAAGCAGTGTGTGAGAAGACCCTGTCTTTAAAAAGTGGGACTGGCCTTTCACAGTATAAAGTGATTGTAAGTTATGTTTCTAGGTGAGCCATGCAGCCTTTAGCTCATCAGCTTTAGATAAATTATCAGTACCATCACTTGTTTGTTCTTTCATCAGGAGTTTTGTCTGCCACATGCCCACTTGTGCCATATTCTGTCAGACACTATTCTTTACATGCTCAGAATGTTTAACTTTTGGGTTGATGAGTTAGGCTAGTCTTGGCATTCTTAACTCCAAAAGCAGCATAACCTTTCTTCTCCATCCACCACTTTTGCAAGTAGGTTAAAGTTCAAAGTATTTTACTGCTTAAGCAGAGGTTCTGCTACACCAGGGAAGCATTTGTACTAAGAGAGGCAGCGACTAACTGGCATACTAAGTTAAATCAGGGCTATTACAAATACGTTTTTAGTCTTTTGATGATTTCTCTTCCAAATAGCTGCTATGAAGGCACCATAACATAAGAGGAGAGAGCAAAGAGCCAAAAGCTTCAGAATACAGGAGCTTAGAGTTGCAGTGCAGAACAAATAGATCTCAGCAACTCCTGTAAGCATCTATAGCTCAGTCTTCAGATTGAGTGAATGCATATGCACTTATTATTGGAAAGCGAGAAAATGCAGATGTCTGGGACCAAGTAAAAGAATAATTTGTAAAAGTTGGTAGACTTAAAAAAAAAAAAAACACACCTGGATAGTTAGAAAAATATTTTATTTATTTATACTTAGTGTAATATTAAAAATTATAAACTCAAACCATCTAAGACAAATAAAGACAAACCATCTCAAACAAATAAAGAATTTTAGATGTGGCTGACCTGTTCAATTCAAATCAATTTCACCTTTGAGGTTGTAACAGATGTCTGTATAGACTGGAAACTAAAACTCCTTTTCTCATAATATTTGAATCATTCACTCCACAGAACTCATTCCCTTTACTGTCTTAAAAGATTTTCTCTGCACTAGAATCTAGTTTTACCTTAGGAATCAAATTGTTATGTTTATGCAGAATGTATAAGAGCTGCACCATAATAAATCAGACTTTTTCCCTTTTCTTATTTTTTTTAAGATTTCCCTTCCCTTCCCTTCCCTTCCCTTCCCTTCCCTTCCCTTCCCTTCCCTTCCCTTCCCTTCCCTTCCCTTCCCTTCCCTTCCCTTCCCTTCCCTTCCCTTCCCTTCCCTTCCCTTCCCTTCCCTTCCCTTCCCTTCCCTTCCCTTCCCTTCCCTTCCCTTCCCTTCCCTTCCCTTCCCTTCCCTTCCCTTCCCTTCCCTTCCCTTCCCTTCCCTTCCCTTCCCTTCCCTTCCCTTCCCTTCCCTTCCCTTCCCTTCCCTTCCCTTCCCTTCCCTTCCCTTCCCTTCCCTTCCCTTCCCTTCCCTTCCCTTCCCTTCCCTTCCCTCCCCTCCCCTCCCCTCCCCTCCCCTCCCCTCCCCTCCCCTCCCCTCCCCTCCCCTCCCCTCCCCTCCCTTTTCCCTTTCCCTTTTCCCTTTCCCTTCCCCTTCCCTTTCCCCTTCCCCTTCCCTTTTCCCTTTTCCCTTTTCCCTTTTCCCTTTTCTTATTAATAAGAAATCCAAAATATTTTCAAGCAAATTTTTTTATAATGAATGCTTGACTTGTAGAGTGCCAGCTTTTGCACTAAATTATTCAGATAAAAATAACTTGGACAGTTTGAAAACAAACTAATACGATGAATTAGACAATAAAGAATTAATGAAAAAACAGTGCAAATATTTGTTGATACATTTAACTGTGAGGATTAAGTGAAAGGGAAGAAATAATTTTATTTTTAAAAAAGGCAACTTAAAGTAAATATTTTTCCTCATGTTTGTTTCACTGGTAGATCTATTGAAGCTGTTCATGCAGGGATTTTGTTAAAGATTTATTTCATACTCCTTTTTATTTCATACTCAACTCTATGTTGTCATTTAACACATGGTCCAAATTACTCAAGGAGCCTTTTATGTGAAGGCTGTTTTTAACTTGGGCTATTTTATTAATGAATTGCACCCTAAGAAAATGCAAATTAGGTGTCACAAAGAAGGAAAATTCCTGTGTCATCTCATTGCCACTTAGATCTCTGTCCTGTTGTGCACACATAGGTGTGCAGTGCTGCTTTAGATGACCTTATTTTTAACAGTGGTTTAGTTCACCTCTCCAGATGCTGCCTGGGAACTAGGTGGGTCTCTAAGTCACAAGTGTGTGTGTTTCACCTGTGCAAAGGACACCAACAAATGAAATATTCAGGCCCTAGACCCTGTGTTCCCCTTGCCACACTTACTGCCTGTCCAGTCAAGTATTGTGGGAGTAGCTCACATCCCTCAAGGGGTCTCTGCAGCTGACAACTTTTCATGTCCACAGATGTTCTCATGCAGCTATGCTGTGGTTAGATACACAAATGGTGGCTGCCTCAGTTCCCCAGGGACTGAAAACATTCCCAATCACTAAAGCTGGGCTTTAGATGCCAAGTCTGCTTCTGTGTCCCCGGAGTCAATAGCCAGGGTAGAGAATTTTACTAAGGGGATTCAGCTGTTAATAGAGGTGTATACCTGCAGAAAATGAAAGTGTCTTCTTGTGGATGTTTGTGTTGGATTAGTTGGATGGGGCCTGACAGTTCCTGTGTAAGTCTGTGTGAGATCAGCCATTTTTTAAGTCCTGAGACAGAAAGAGTGTCAATTCAGTCAGCTGAGCAAGAATTCATGAAGAACAGTAGCTCATGAAGAAAAGCTAGGTTTTTTTTTTCAATTAGATGGGCTGAGAAAACTGCCAGAATATCCAAGTTATGAATAAAAGGATCCTTCTTAATAAAGTATCCAGGACACAGGACAAAGTGGTATGGTGCCAATCATACCACTCAGTTCAGAATGGGCAAGTCAAAATATTAGGTTGGATTTTCTTTGATTTGGCTTTTTTTTAGTTTGTGGTGTTTGGCTTGGATTTTTTGTTGGCTTGGGTTTGGTTGGGTTGGTTTTTTTGGTTTTTTTTTTTTTTGTTGTTTTGTTTTGGTTTTGGTTTTGTTTTGTTTTGTTTTGTTTTGTAAAGATATTTTTTATTTCTTGTTTTGTTCCTGTAAAATATTGCAGAGTACTGAAAGGTAAATGACTTATACCTTGTTGTCACATCATATAGGTGATTCTAAAGCAGAAATATGGATACCACATAGTTTTTCATTTAACTGCTGCTGTGATTTGTGAGCATGTATGGTAGTACATCACAGTGGTCGTGAATTGAGATTCTGCTGTGCTGTACAAATGCCTCTAGCTCCATAGGCCCCCTAAACTTCCAGGCTTTCCAGATAGGGTGCTTTCTGCAGAACCAAAATTCTCACAGTTATTACTGTTCTTTTATACTCCCAGCAGTCTGTGCAAAATATGTTTCATTGTCTAAGAAAAGTAAGAAATGTATATAGTTCATAACATCTCAGTCACATAAATAAATTTCAAAGCGCACCCAGAGTTTCATTATGCCTTATGTTTTTGATTTTAAAAATCCACCATATTTAAAGTACTGTACTATTCTCCTTTTTCTGAATTCAGAGATGCACAGAAGAGAATTATGTGCAAGAATTAGCTTTTATTTTCTTTGTGACAGATTCATTGTTTGCTTTTGCCAGGCTCCAAACCACCCACTGAACAACATGAATATTCAGGAGTTATCAGCAGCTGCAGCCAGCTTGATTTTTCTCAAGAATTCTAGTATATACATTGACAATGAATTCACTTTTGTATGCAGTGATTGTGCATGAGCTGTTCCCTGATATGATTATTTTGGATCTTTTTGAAAAAGTCTGAGAAGTATTCATGGTTACCTCAAAACTTCATCAGCTCAAAAAACTCTTGAAAAAGCCTGTAATTTACAGATGTTTCTGTTCAGTTCTTTCTGAATATCTGCTGCCTTATAGACAGATTTAGGAATGTATACACTTGAATAACTATATTTTTACAGTCAGGCACAGTGAGCCAGCAGGATACATGAATTAAGTTTCTTGGATGTGATTTCAGAATGGGGTTTCAGTCTTCAGTGACTAAGTAGGTGATTTTGGAAGGAACAGTTTGTGATGTCCACAAAAAGAGGTTACAATATAAGCATGGAATTATGGATCAATCTGTGAATGTTTTTTAAATGTATATGTGAGTGCCATTTATTGTTTTCCTGAAGATTCTAGTGATGTAAGGGACACATATGCATGATGGTTGTGTTATAGTCAAGATGACAATGGTACCTGTAGTGAATACTGAGATCTATGGGTTTTGCACTGACAGAAAGCCATAACAGCATCATGGACTTTTGAAAATGGCTGGGAAAAAAATCTCCAATTAGTGTGGTTTGATTAATGGGAAGACACTTCTTGGTGTGCTCAAGAATGTTGTAGTCCTCTGAGATATCCCAGGCATACTGCTACAAAAAGAAATTCAATTGCTTTTCAAACTCAAAAAGCAGTCAAATATATTCAATCAGACTCCAAAATAGTATCAATATTTTCTGTAATAGCTGCTTGGATTTTCACAAGCAGTGATTGAAATTTTGTTTTAAGAGACGTTTTAGTAAGTCCTCTTGGATGAATAAGAGCCTGCCTTGACTGTAGAATATAGTCAATATGAATATACCCTTGTTTGTCCATGTGTACTCTTCTGAAGAGCATCACTATCTTTAAATAGTCAAAATTGATTGGTACTATTCAAAACAAAATAGTTAAGTTAGAGTGGAGAAGATTTTATGTCATTTATATTTCAGAATACATTTTGTTATTTATAATATAATTCTGGATTTGGTCACTCCTAACTTCCTGAACCACAAATATTTGGGACTGTAAATTTTCCATTCTTGGTAAGAATTTATTTTAAAGCCTGTCTTCTTGCCCCCCTTACAAGATCTACCCTGTGTGGGAGTCAGAGTTGAAGGCAACAGAATGGGAATGCCTTGGGAAGACTGCTATGTTTAGCATAGGGAGAGAAAACGTAACAACTTCCCAAGGTCCTTCACTCCTGAATGTAAATTAATACATGTCAATCACACAAAGTTTACTCCCTCGTTCTGGAAAGTTCTGTATCCCCAGCCTCCTCATTCGTCTGCTCATTACAGCCCTCTTGTTCTTTATTGGTTACAACCCTCTCGTTCTTTATTGGTTATTCATATGTCGTACCACCTCAGCTCCTCCCTCAACCCTCATCCTCCCTGGCCCGGTGGTACCCTGTCCCCACCTACCTTCTCCCAGTTGAAATACCCTGAACCCGCCCCGTGTCCGGCCTTTTTGCCAGTTGCTCTCCATCCCTAGCCACCTTCAACAGATGTTGTATCTCTATATGTCCTACCTGCTACCCACCCAGCCTTGCCACCTTCCTTGTTCCTCTCTGGACCCTCATCTCTGCCTCCAATAAGCCCTGTTGGACTGCTATACTCCCATCATTCCTGGTGAGGTGGAAGAATACAACATCCGGGCTTGGGCGTCTGGTTGGCTGGCGGAGCTGCTCTCAGGGCCTGAAGAAGAGATGCTCTCAGGTCAGTGGGCACCCCGACAGGATCTGCCCGGGGCGACCCGCATCTCCCCACATATCCTTACATGGGATCCTTGTATTTAGTTTAAAGTGGTAATAGGAAACCACAGCAAAGCAAAAGGTAAAGAAGTAAAGACCTAGTCATATATTCATGAAAGGTCGTATGTGTATGAAAAAGCAATCAATAGATCAGCCACACTTATTTGTGTACTCCTTTCCTGAGGAGTGTTCCATGAAGCCTGGATTGATGTCCTGGGGCAACTTTATGATGCTGAAATGTATCCTCATTCTTATTTTTAGCCCAGAAATAAGTTTTGTGCCTTTAAAACTAGATCTGAAAGTGAAGGGGGGGAGAAGGAAAAGCGACGGAATTTTTTCGTGGCTGTATTCAAAACCATAGCAATAAGAGCTTCGGCTCTCTCTCAGTGTGTGTTGTCTGCAGCACGGATAGCGAGAGAGAGAGACAGGGAGCTTTTTCTTTGCTTTTTCCTTTGTTTTCCTTGTTAGCTACAGCAAGAAAAGTTTTCCCAAGACTCTGTCTTTTTTTTCCTGGAGCTGTTTGAACCTGTTCTGGGCTAAAAACCCAGAGGAGCACTGGAAGCTCACCCCGGTGTCCCACTGGGGGCTGATAAGAGACTGAGCGAGCTGAGTCTCAACATTTACACCCCATGAAAAGGACTTCCTGAATTTGCCATCTCTTCAGAACAACAAGAGGTTCCATTGTTTAATATTATTCATTTTTTTTTCATGTTTGTGGGTACTTTTAAACAGTTTTTTCCACTTCTCTCGAAGGAGGTTTGTGTCTCCCGAACCGGTGGGAGGAGGGGCTGCTTGAATGTGCTTTCTAGAGGGACCCCATTCGGAGGTGTTCTCTCAAATTTGCCCTAAACCAGGACAATTGAGTACACATTTCCCAAGAAGTTCTATATTGCTCAGAATATTATTGGACCTTCAGTTATTAACAATTCATTTTATTTGTTGTTATCACAAAGATGTAGCAGGGAAAGAGGCAATAGCCAGTTAATTTTTATGAGACAAGCAGCACAAGTGAACTACTGGTATAAAACAAGAAGACAGTTGGAATTTTATTTCTTACTGATATAACTCCAGCCAGCTTTTTCTTTTTGCTCTTTCTTCCTTTTGTAATTAAATTATTCCTTGTTCATAGAGGGTTGGGCCTCTCCAAAATTCCTCCAGTTGTCCTTTAAGCTATGAAATATGAAGATAAAGGCCACCTGTAAGTGCAAATCCTCTCATTTTGATTTTACAAAATTGGAGTACCACTGTGCCGAGTTTGCCTCTGTAGACTAATTCCATTTCTCCACTGTTGAGCTTTCACTCGCTCTCCTCATATTGCTGCTCCGAGGGTTTTAATAAATATAAAAGAAATTTCATTATAGCAAAAATTGATTCTAAGTTCCAGAAAGCTATAAACTCTTGGGGGAGAGAAGGTGAAAAAAAGAGAAAGAAACACGGAGCAATAAAGCTATATGGTGTTTGCAAACAAAGCAGAAAAATTTTTAAGCAATACATGTTACTAATGGAAGTTAATGACCCAGATGCAACTGTGATCTTTCTCTCAAATTTCTCTCCTTCTCAAATTGCTTCTCTCTTTTGTTGCTCTTTTGTCATCCAAATAGCTCCTTGACCATGTTCTGCTGTTTCTTTTCCTCTCATATTTGTTATGTTGCAGCCATTTGTCACCTGTGCATTAGTTTGCATGGCAAATGGATCTGGTTCAGCTTGAACCACAACAGGATTTAACACCATTAAAAAATTTTATTTTGATTAAAGGAAATGTTTTGAAGGGGACTTGGCAGCGGCAAATAAAACCCTTTTAATTTTCATTCCTGAACTTTGATTAATTTACATTACAAGTCATCCTCTTCTTTGTAGCAAAAAGCTGAAAAACTCATTTCAGAGAAACACTATTTTTGCTAAATAACCTCAATGGGCCTCTGGTTTTCCTGTTTGCCTTGAAACCTAATCAGGGCAAAGGCTGTCCACTGTTGGTAGTTCTATGGCATTCTAGCAGGAATCTAAAATTAACCCATCTGGAACCTGAACTGTCTTTCTTAGAACTGCTGCAAACCTGAGATCATCTGACGGACCTTCAGAGCTGTTTTATTTGAAAAGTTCAAGGCATCTGTAGCCATACTGGCTTCTCTTGTATATCTCATCTCCTGATGACTTGAATGGTGCTGGAAGTCAGTGGCAGCTAATGTTTTATTTAAAATACAAGTTTGATCCCTTTCTTGACAACTTTCTGTTTAATTTTCTACTTATGCTGTGAGCTTTTGATGCCAGAGTCCTCATTTTATTTCAATGCAGGACTTCGTGGGTGCTACCAGAAATCCTTGTTAAATACAGCCATTTTACGACTAGCTTTTCTTAATTTTGCAAAATGCTTTTCGTAATAGGTGTGCTTCTATAATGCTGTGACAGCAATTTGTGGCTCAGTCTCACATGAGCTACATACAGAGCAATTAATATCAGAGTTCATTTCTTAGTAATTATGTTAGCCTCATGGGGAGTGGACTAGCAGTCACACAGGTGAAAAATAAATATTGCTAATAATGTTCATTTATAGACAGAGATTGGCATGTGGCTTCATAGTATATTGGCATAGATTTATAATTTAATTTACTTTAACTTTCTCTAGATACTTTTTCATAGGTGTCTAAACATAGTACCCTTTTGCAGTACGTTCATTACTCAGTGTGGCACATTATTGTGGGGCACAAAAAGCAAAACTGGTTTTGTAAACATTTAATAAGCTGAACCTTCATCTCCTATGGACCATCTAGGGAATGAGTGCATGTTTTCATTTTACTCTGAGTTGGATTTCTGTTGTTTCTCTTGGTAAAACTAAAAATTTACCACCTAAATTATAATTATTTGTGGTACAGCATATGTGACAACTAAAAAATTACTTTCATTGTAGACTTTCCAAGTCATTTAGGAGATTTATTTACAGTCTGCTATCTACCATTAACATGATGCTAAAATTTAAGTGATTTTCAAAAAAACCAATATTATGTTTTGGGGCAGGAGTGTGCTTTAATAGCATAACTTGCACACATTAGCATGAGTATAGGAGAATCTAGATTACTCTTTCAATATAAAATCTTGTCACTTTCTATTTTCTAATTTTTTCCATCTCTTTAAATGCACTACCTTTTTCTGCCAATATAAGAGCCAGAGGAAAATAATTTATCAGCATCTGTAAACCTGTATGTTCTCCATTGAAAAAGATGCATTCTTTCATTAATGGAGAAAGAACTGGAAATCTCCACCTATCCCTCCTAAAATGGCTTAGTATACTCAGATAAGCTAGATCAGATCTCATGATCCTCTTCAGAGATACATTTATTTTAGTTTGAACTTAGGTGGTTTTCTCTTTTTAATTTCATAGGCTTTATTTGAATGCATGACCACACGACATGTTGCTTTTTGCAAGTCAAGGGTCTTCAACTTGTAGGTGAAGAGATTCTTTTCAACCAGTGCTGTATTCTGCTTTAGTGTTTTTCTTGCTTACAGAACCTCAGCTTCAGATTCAGAAAAAATAAAAAACAGGCATTTGGAGAAGGCTCAAAATTAATATTTCCTTATACCTTTACAGCAATGAATTCAGTTATTTCTCCAGAAAATTGCTGCTTTGAAATGTTTCTTACTCTGTTCAAAACAGAGTTGTCTCCCACTTTACATGGTGTTGTACAAACAAGGTCTGTAACCTATTTGTTTGTGTAACTAAGGCGTAGTAGCAAACTCCTTGTCCTTACCAGGCCTTTTGTCTCTGTCCCTCCCTTCCAATTCTTTCTTGGAAAGGTTTATATAAGATCTGGTATCAGTTATTGCCAGAACTTTGACTGTTACCAGATCATAAAACGTGAAGTTTCTTACCATGTGAATGCCAATAAATCATTAGATAAGAAAAATAAGCAGGAAGTTATAAATTAATTACTAGCATAATGAAAAATTAGGAAAATTGAAAAAAACCAGTTCATAATATAAATATCTTTTGCAAAATTAAAACATGCTGGTATGTTTAAACGACCTTCTGTATTGGGTTTGCATAGGCAGATTTTGGTAGATGTTACTTGTTGTAGAAGCTTGACTCAAAATAAGCTTATATATAAAGCTGGAAATATATACAAAGTATCATCATGAATATATGTATTATATTTCTGAAACTGCAGCATTTAAAAATAATATACCTATTATTCTAATTTGGTAATTACAGATTTACACTTTGAAAGTGCATGCATTAAAAGGAATACAGAAAATGTGCTCACCATTATAAGTTTTGTCTGAGGAATATAAAGAAATCGCTGGCATTCTGTGTTCTCTTACATCTTAAAATGAAAGTGGTTCTTTATGTACCCTTCCCTGTTGTTGTATCTGGTCTCTCCATTAGGGAATACAAGGGATGAAAGTTTAGCTCGCACTGCATGCCATGCAGAAATAAAATATATAGACACATGCTTCCTGTCCATGTCTATTTTTCCTCTTTTTTTTGATATACTAGACATAACATGTAATATTTAGTGAACTTTTGCACTAGGCAATTTTGCCCTTTGAAGTATAGGAGTTTATTTTCCTTGTCTTCATATGTGAACACTCTGAGTGCATCCCTTTTCCTCTCTATGGTGTTCAGTGAAACCAGCAGTGCAGGATAAGATGGTACTGCCTTTAGATCATGAGAAGGAGCAAATTTAGGTTCAGGCAGTTTCCCCTTGTTTTGGAAGGAGACAGCCTGAATCAACCGTCAGCATGAAAAAAGGGACAACAAGTATACTGTTCAGATGGAAATGTATATAGAAATACAGGAAATTTGGGGCAAAAAGTCTATAAATGAAAGAGAAAAGATCAGCTAAACATGAAGATTACTTATTCTGCTGAGATGGATTATGGTGACGGTAAGCATATTCATGTCCTTTGAGTACCTTTAGACACACATTTGTGAAGGTAGACTTCTGTGTGGACAAAACCTTGATAAAACTTCCACAATTCTTCTGTCTTGCTATTTTGAATAATTAAAAGGGACTGCAATAGAACATGAACCTTTTCTTGTCCTTCTTCCACAGCCTGGCTTTTACCCATCATATCTGCCAGCTCCAGTTTTAAATTTAGCACAGCATGGTAGCATGGTATAACGTAGATTCATGAGTAATGGATACATTTAGAAAATAGAGTTTACTGCTAGACACAGTTTGCAGTGAAATTAAGACATTTGGACTTCAGATGATTTTCCACAGTGTCAGCATAAAAATCCTCCTAGATTCAGTATAGGCAAGAATTTCAGTCACTCTTTTGCTACATAATTTATCATATGCAAAAGAGACAGTGTTGACTTAAAGTTGACCTTTATATATGATGTCAGGAAATCAAACAGTTCCAAAGCTTCTTCCTAATGGTTGTGACAAAATGGCCCAGGAAAATGGATAGAACAGGACTATGCAGAACAAAATTTTGAGGAAGACTTTTGCTCTACAGGTGATGCTTGCAGTGCTCAATACAGTAAACAACAGGGCAGTGAAATGCTTGAGATGGAAAGAAGTAATATCCAATGCATATAAAATATGATCATGATCAATGCAGAAGGAACTCAAACAGATGTTAAGAGACATGAAAATCATACTTTGTAACAAATAGTTGCAAAGAAAATGACTCATGTACCAGATAATGGAAATAACAATTACAGTATAGCATACAACAATAAAGGAATGAGTCATAAACCACTTGAATCAGAAAAGAGAAACTGACAGTTTTGTGGTGAGGAGAAATGCAATGAATGATAGTTCTGAAAAGCAAAAAAAACCAAAAAACAAAAAACAAAAAAACCCTGAGTTGTGAAAAGCAATTCTCTTGAAAGAGGAAAAAAGTCTGGCATTTGTTGTATAGTTCCAAGTGCTACTTTGGCGATTCCATGTTAATGTTGCACATGGCATTTGCATTTTTTCCTTATTGACCACTCCATTTATGCTGTTTATCTCATGATCACGAGCACTGAAATTCCATTGTAATGGCTGAATTAGTATCTCAAAAAATAGGCAAGATGCCTTTGACTGGACTTGGCTGAGTTCAGTAGAGCTTGGAAAACTGAACCATTGTGTGAGCCCTGAATCCTGTCCCATCACTCCAAGACCAAAGCTGGTTATATAGGGAATGACATGGCAGAAGGCAAGCGCAGATTCTGCGCCCTGTTTCATAATACTACATGGGACTGACAGATCCCCAGCCATGACACAACTCACCTTTTGACTTGGTTCTCATGTTTCTGTACATCAAAACAAATATGAAGAGAAGCAAAGCCTGTTTGGCATCCATTTCTGTTACATCAGATTCACTAAAATCTGGCAGAATTGCCAGAGGATAAGTAGTTGTGGCAAACTTTTACTGACTTTCTTCATGTCTCTGACTACACAACATTTGAAATTCATAGTGCTTGGGCATTTAAGTTAGTTTGGATTTGAACTTTAATGATATAAAATATTTAAAGAGCTTGCAAGACAGTGGTTTCTTGGAGTGAGTTTGCACTCTCCCCATGCATTCAGATGCCAGTGATGTAAGGCCATGTTTACACAGAGAGCTTGGGTGAATGTAAGACAATCCTCAAAACTTCACTTACTGTCATATGCCTGAAAAACACCAGGTTGACTTCCAGCTCAGCCTATTTCTGAAACCTGTATTTCCAGATAAGAGAGCGAGATATTTAATTTTTCTTTTTTTTTTCTGTTGGTCTGATTTTGGTTAAGACAGTATTTATTTTCTTCTTAGTAGCTAGTACAGGGTTGTGTTTGGGATTTAGTATGAAGATCACACAGATGTTTTGGCTGTTCTGGGTATTGCTTACACTAAGTCAAGGACTTTTTAGTGTCTCCTGCTCTGCTAGTGAGGAGCTGCACAAAAAGCTGGGAGGGAGCATAGATGGGACAGGAGATCCAAACTGTTCTAAAGGACATTCCATATCACAGTATGCCACACCCAGTGTATAAACTGGGGGAATTACCTGGAACTGGGGCCTATCACAATTCTGAGATAGCCTTGGTATTGGTCAGTGGGTGGTGAGCAACTTCTTTTTCTTGGGTTCTATTACTCTCTCCCCCTATTATATTCTGTTTCAATAATTAAATTGTTCTAATCTCAACCGAAGAAGTTTGCCTCTTCTTATTCTCCTCTCCACCAGGGGAGAGCGAGGCAGCATCTGCATGGTACATAGCTGCCAGCTGGGCTTAAACAGCATCAGCTTTCCTCTTTTGTCTCCAAGTCCAACTGGACATGACATCCAATCCCTCTGTACTCAGGTTTCTTTCTGTTCTGCTTCCATGACACAGAAAGAATTAGGATGCCTGTAGACCTGATCCTGAAAAATAGCATTGCATTCCTTAAAACAAGAAAACCTAGAATACTCCTTTTTTACTTGCAGCAAAAAAAGAAGGGGAATGTGGGAAGTCTGCAATGTGGACAAAGGTGCAAATGAAGAAACAGTAACGTCCTTGACTCTGGTAAACTTTGATGAGCTTCAGCTTCAAGGACCTAAAATCTCCCTGTCTTTTTTCATTATGTTCAGGAAATTATTTTTTTCTTATTTTCTCATAGTGCATATCAGTCTAGAAAAAATGCTGCAGCTTTTTTCACTTACAGTTTTTACAGTTGTATTAGACTGCTGGTTTAAGTCTTTTGATAAAAAACAATAATGCTTGAAGGTTTGCCGAGACTTAATTTCAGAAAATATTAACCATATTAGCCAGAAGTATTGAAATAAAGGTTGAGAAATGCCGTTCTGAAAGTCTTTCCACCAATGACTAGACCTGAAATAGTTTCTTTGGAACCCTTCAATCCTTTCAAAATATATTCTGACTTTATGATCCAAAATTCTATAAAACTCAGGACAACTTGTATGCGTGTATGGAAAATGAAAGCAATGTGAGTTTTGTTATGTGCAACCTAGGAAATTGGAGAAATTTCCCCTAACATATTGTACAATTCTGGAATACCTATTTTTCTTTCTGCAGCAATTTTTTTTTTTTTTATGTGTACATCCACAGCATCTGAAGATGATTGAACTGCTTTTTACTTGCTTCTTTATTATAAAATATTATCATCACACCAGGACTATCAGAGAGAAGAGAGGAAATGTTTCAGAGCTAAACTGGTAATTGATAGATTGTAGTTTTTTTCTCTGATTATATTTTCTAGCTTTCTGGTTGATTCCCACTGTGCTTATAGTATTTTATGGAGTCAAACCAGAGGAAGTTAATACAAATCAGTTTTTTATTGCAATAGGAATTAAAACTGTATGAAACAAGGGAAAATATAGCATATAATTTTTAGTTTCACAAAGCATCCTGTGCAATTCAGGTAAAGCTAGGAAAAACTTTTTCAAACAAAGCCAGTGCAAGATGACATAATGCAATTTTCTTCAATAGTTTTGCCAAAACAGAAGATATGCAGTGTTAAACATGATGGTTATTTTTTTTAACCCACAAATAAAGTACAAAATTTTGTTTATTTAGTTTAGGAAAAAATACAATATTTAAAGTGAAATCAAGTAAAAGAATATTCAACACAAAAAAAAAAAAAAAGAAAAGAGAGAAAAGAAAAAAGAAAAAAGAAAATTGATTTTTCCTAACTATAGATCTCACATAAGTTTTGAAATCTTGTGTATTCACCTTTGGTATTTGTCATTAGATAGGTTACACTGTGTAGGGTATATACACTGCCTCTTAATGTCAGGATGCAAAATCTGTCGGAAATACAAGTGTTAGTCTGAAGACTCAAAAACTATCTTTGATACCAAGCTGAGCATTCATTTTTTTCAGGACCTCATATCAAAATATTGATGTACTAGCTGAAAAAACCAATCAGAAGCAGTTAATGAAGTTTGGTGTTACAAGAGAAGGAATGTGGCATAGCAAACTCCTATCGTGCATGGGTTTCAATGTTCATGCTTACTACAGGAAATAAAAAGAAACACTGAGAATTTCTTGGCCTCTGAGACCTACTTAAAGGATTTTACTAGGGAAAAAACAGCAGTTCCTTTTAGTTGGTTGTATGTGAGAGTCCAGAATTACAGAAATGTGTCTGATGGGGAAAATACCAGGGACTACAGATCTATAAATTTTATCCCATGTAAACTTCCCCCTCATCAAGTGTGTAACAGCAGAGCACCTTGAGAGTGTGAGAACATACTAATACTCTAATGCATTGCTCTCTTCAAATATAAAAAGGAAGCTGAAGCAGGAAAGAAAGATCTCAAAACTCTAAGAGAAACCCAAAAGACAAGGTAGAGTGGTAGGCCACCATGGCTCTGCTGACAATGAGCCATTGCAATATTCTACACAGATTTCATGATTCTTTATAATGCTAGAATTTTGAACAGAAAACAGATTTTTTTCATACTTGTCCTTTAGTCAGTGTGCTGCAAATGATACCAAATTACATGGAACTTCAAAGACAATGAAGTTAATGGAGGAAGCACAACTGAATTAATAAAGAATGCAAGTACAAGTGAGAGGTAGTTTATAGGCACAGTAGGAAGTCTGAGACACATCTTGTTTTTCCTAATTGGATGAAAAATAGATCACTTGTGCATGCTCCATGCTGGTTATCAAAACACTTGTCCTGAAGCTCAATTTACCTCTATGGACTAATCAGGAGGAAAAAGTTTGCAGGAAACTCCCTTCAAAATGCAGCTGTGAGAAAACCAGAGCTCAGTATATGTAAAAAGCAAAGTGCCTACTGCAGGCAATGGAACTGTGCTAGCTCTGAACTAGAGTATTTTCCTATAAGACTTGGGGACACTCAAGGCCAGACTGGCTGGTGCTTTGAGCAACCAGTTCTAGTGGAAGGTGTCCCTGCCCATGTCAGGGAGTTGGAACAAGATGAATTTTTGAGGTCCCTTGTATCCCAAACCATTATAATTCTTTGACTTTCTTGACTACAACTTTTTAATATTTTTCATGTAAATGTCAATATTCTGACACCTAATAAATGAGAAAGAAATCCTTATTTAGCTTTGCAACAAGAAATCAAAACTTAGAGTTTTGTTGACCTGAACAACAAAGGAAGGAAGGGTAGACCAGGGAGATAGAATTTTGGTTTAGTTTGGGTTTTTTTTTTCTCCTACATTTTATAATGATATGCATTAGTAAACATTCTAAAGAACTCAAATGTGTTCCTAGATGTTGGCAAGACTAATTCAGACAGATGTGGTTTCCACAAGCTGTTTCCCACTTAGCTTCTGAATCCTGTACCAACCTTCTTGTTCCTCTGCTGGGTCTGCCCTAGAGCATGAGGCTGAAATGGTCAGTGTGTGGGGCTGTTGGCAAGCACTCAACAAAGACTACATGGAAAAAGGTCTTGTAAAGACTTTCCATTGTTGGTACAAGTTTTCATGTATACCTCTGCAAATGCTCCCTTTTATAGTGCCATTGGGAATGAAAATCATAATTCACATTAAAAAAAAAAAGATTTCTAGTTTTCATTTTAATTTGTGGAAGCTTTCTCTACCAATGTTGATGTCAAAACCACCAGGCTTATAGCGCACTTACAATGAACATTTAAGGAGAGATAAGTCAGTGAGAATTTTTTCCCAGTACATTCAAGATTATAAATCGTGGCCAACTCTTTGTTTTGAAAATGATTTGACATCTTCAAATCTATATAAAGTATGGAAAGAAAACATCCAAAAATTAGATTAGTTTCTGTCTCATGAAAAATAGCAGAATTTGATCAGAAATCTTCAATCGAAATGAATTCTCAACAGAAAATATGTTCTCCATGGAACTGGCTGTACTTTGATTTTATCAACCTTTTATTGCTTTACCAATTTTTTTCATGAAAAAATATGCTTCACGTAGAAAAAAAAAGAAAAGTCTTGGTACAAAACTATGCAAAGCAATGTGAAGGATTAATTTTTATTCATTTTGTAAAATAATCTAACTGATATGATTGGAAAATGCATATTAAGACACAATTGGACAGTGTTATGCAAAATTTCATTCCATGTCACTCTTGCTGACATCGCTAACAGAAATGCTTGGCTGTACATACAAATTCTCTGCTCGGTTAGTCATGCCTGAACCTGAAAATCAGAGCTGAGGGACAAATATATGTGAATTCAACCTTTACAAATAACTGTATTTAGATTGATATCCAAAATTCAGTGAAATTCTTTTAGCGTCTCTATTATCTTACTATGTAATAACCTGTAAGTACATTTTAGAAAGGGGTTGTTTTTATTGTGAAATTCCAAACCTAAAAGTTACAAAATTTACTTTTAAAAGAAATAGTATTTCCCTGAAATATTGAATTAAAACAGTTCTTGGGTTTTGATGAACAAAAAACAATAAATATTTGTGTGCATAATATCTGGCTACCTCTAAAGAATACTGCTGTTATTTATAGCAATGTGTATGTGAGCCTGTGTCTGTACATGCAAAGCAATTGGTGCACTTCTGAAATCAATAAAAAAAGGTTATACTCAGTATGGAAGTACTAGCAAAGCACAACTTATATGCAAGACAGCTTTCAAAATAATAAATCATGTCTGCTCTGAGTACTGTATTAATGAGAAACTGTAACTGCTTGCAGCCATCAGACCCGTACTGCTCCTTGATGACTATGCTGTCTAGCCCCAACAGACTCCAGTCCCACTTGTCATAACCATCAGCTATCAAGAAGTTGCAGACTTTGTTAGAAAGGCCAGCTGTTGTCCATGTAACTCTGCTGTGGAAAACTGAATTCTCTGTGAAATAAACCTTTTACTTTTTGAGATTAACTTTCGGTGACTTGTTTCTGTGGTAAAAAACTAGTTATAGTTACATAGGAACATGAGCTATCTCTGCAGTCTACACTGGGATGGGGATGAGATGCACAGCCAGTGGGAGAAGGGAGCTGCAGCATCTCCTGATGCATTTTCTGGCTTGAGACTATCAGTGGATCATGATGCTTTTAGTGATATGCGCCACAGAGAGAATTTGCCAGTGAGGTAGGAATGGCCAATTGATTAAATTAATTATCCTAAAGAGGTCTGTAGTATGGCATCTGTAACGAAAGATGTGGTGCCGTAGGTCTTCTCATAGTTTTGCATTGTAAAATACTGATTATTCAGGAGCTATGCAGACAATTATCTACCTTGACAAAAACTTCCTTATTCACTGTCATTTCTGGCCCTATCACTCTTGCCTGAAGTGGGACTCTCATATGGAGAATAAAATTTTAAGAATTTGATTGCAAAACCTCATTTTTCCTTAGAGCTAATAAAAGATAATGCAATTCTGCAAAACTATTTGTCATGCCTTTTTTCATTCTCATGGTCAGATTCCCCACAGAATTCTGCTTCTCTTTCTGCTAATTTGAGCAGAAGAAATAATATGATACATAATCAAGGAACATCTTTCAACTGAAAGCATATTTCATTAATTAACAGATTCATCCATGAGGTAAGAGGAATATACTTTTGTGGATGTTGCTGTTCAAACGATTATGGTTTTTGCTCCAAAAGGATGATATAGCTGTCTTCTTTTGTTACATATCAGACCAGAATCTAATCTGTTTCATTTGTGCCTTTATCTTTCCATTGCCACAATGTTACATCAAAATTTGTTGATTCTTCTTTAAGGATATCTAGAATGTCATTTATGTGTTAAATAAACTAAAGCCATCCAAACCCATTAGGCCTCTATAGACATATCATTTTTGTCAAATTTTTCTTTCCACTGAAAAAATAGACCGTTGCCAGGTTGCTTGACAAAGGGAATTAAACTTATCAAAGCCTAAACTAAGTATTTTTCTTGTTGGAACCTCTGTTCCTCTATATATACAAATAACAGTTTAGAAGTACTTCTATCTTTTCAAGTTAAATGTTTTCAAACATGAACAGCACGGCTATTTCTTCTGGCAGGGAATCAGACTTCTTCAAAGGGATCAAATCAAAACACTCAGAAGCTTTTGAATTTCTGTTGTGGCACAGTTTAGGCAAATGTGAACATTTAACATTCAAAACCATGTTAGAACTCAGTATGCCACTTGCTGCTCATGTGTCCACATTTCTGTAACAGATATTCTCTCACATGCAAGCTTTTTCAGGGTTTTCTGACTTGCTTGGTTTCAGAGAAGTCGTAATAATACAGTGTGAGCTATTTCTTCCATCTTACATTGCTTTTTTTATCTCCTGTACAAAAAGATCAGAGATAAGACATACCAGAAAGTATTGTGAAAGAAAAACTTCTTTGTATTCAAATGTGTCTAGGAATGTAAGGCTATGGAATTCTACCTAGGAAATCAAGTAATAAATATAAATATTATATTAACATCTCTTTTATACGTGTGTGGGATAGGAAAACGAATATAATATTTTAGAGTAGAAGAAATTTGAGTGACAACAAGCTCTGTAAAATCTCACATAGTTTCCCAAACATCCATTACTTTTAATATTCATTTCATAACTGGGGATTGCAGGTGATCAGGAATGGTTGGAAAGCATGCCTGTCTAGCTATATTGAAGTTAGGAAATATAGCAGTTCTCCTAAATCCTTTTGTGACTCAGTTTCATTTTACTGTGAGAACTATTCTTACAGTTGCCAAGACTTTATACAAACATAACATTTTGGGACTTAGGACCTGTTTCAAGGAATTTTTTGCAATATTTGCCCTCATAGCATGGTTTAGAGCCCTGGATTTCCTGTGGATGTTGGTGTTTGGAACTTCCTATAAATCCAAGCACAGGTAAGAAGAGTCAGCTTATCTGATTCTTCCTTAAGAGGTCATCAACTCTTTCTCTTCTCCTGGAAAGGAGTTTAGGTGTTTACTTTGCAAGAGTTATTCTCTACTGCCACTTGGATAGAATCCAAAAGGTGAGTGAATCAACAGCAAAAAATGCCAACATCAATATCAGGTATATCTCAACGTGTCTAATTTCTACCTGAAATTATTCTGATATGTTTGTTGACATCCTTCTGATTGTTATGTGCATATTTTAAAAGCCTGAAAAACCTAGAAAAATATTTCAGCACTTTATTTGCCAAAGTAGTGATGAATCATGGTAGTGAGTACTGATAAAACAGTGAATGCTTTTTTACAGATTTAGTCTAAGACACTTTGAAAACTGTAGTTTAAATTCTTCCCAGATCTCAGTATTCCACTGATAAATTAGAAATTAGATCTGGCTGCAATTGGAGGGGGTCATGAAAGAAAGCAGGACCTATGGAGAGGAGAGGACTTTATCACTCTTCTAATTGTCAGAGAAGGTTAGGAAGAAGTACAGACCTAAATGTTGGTCCTTTCCCTGAAAGAGGGTAGCAACCTTTGGTGGCAGCCTTACCACTGAATCCCTTGGACTTCTTCCCCTCTTCTCAGCATCTTGGTGCTTTCTTACTGATTTCCAGGATGATTTTTTTTTCCTTCTGTTTTATAGATCTATTTTGGAAGCTTAAAAATGGCCCATTATTTCAGATGGAGTTTGAGGGGGTATCATTTGAGATAGCTCTTGTCCCATAGACTTTATAGTTTACAGAGCAAACCCTCCTCTTCCACAAACTGACGTTTTTGTTCAGACCTTGCCTTTTAGATGATCCTGAAAGAGCAGCCACTCCTGCTTGAGCAGTCACATAAGTAAATAAGCATGCTGGATTTCCAGACACTTCCAGAAAAAGAAGTAAAATTTTTGCTAAAGTACTGGGTTGTGAATTTTTTTTTTCAATTAAAAAAATAAAAACCACAAATCAACAAACTAGCCAACCAAACAAACAAACCCCCACTCCCAATAAAACCCCCACTTCCAAACAAGTAAACAAAAGCACACCAGAAAAGCCCTCCCCTTTCCTGTCATGGTCACATTTCTGCATGAAAATCCTAAAACCACAAATTTTCTTTCCTGGAAAAGGAAGACTTATTTTATTTTGTTGTGTTCCTATATTGTTTCAGTTCCCACAGCCATTCTGTATTCTCCTGCTTTATGGCTCAGTCTTTGTGTTCATTTTTTTTTCCTAAGTCTCTGCCTCCTCAATAGATGCTAAAAGTGGACTCATTTATCATTCCAGTAAATGAATCAGTTAATCTGAACACTGACTTTCAGAATACTAATTAGAGAATACTTATTTATAGGCACCAAATAGGATTTTTAGAAACTATATGGGCCATGTCCTGATGAATGAAGGAACTAGAGGTATCTTTTGAGGAACTAAAGGTTGAGTGAGAGCTGGCAGCATTTTTCAGCTCCTGAATCTGGTGTTGACCACATTCAGTTGCATCCTAATACCACATGAGAACGAGACCCACATATGTTCTTTCCTCCAACCCCACCATCTTGGTTTCCATGGGACAGAAACTCAAGGGCTTGGTACTGAAAGGAGTCATGGAGGGTGAAAATATGTCACTGATGGATACTAATGGTTAGCAGGGCTGAAGGTGCTAAGGACTTCTGTTCTTCCATGAAAAGGCAAAGACTTTAGATAGAATAAAGCATCTAAGCCCAATGACCTGGGCTGTGGCTGTCTAATGCCAGAGTCTGTAAGAGCCAAAAGAGCACTACACGTGCATTTAAAGGTTTCCATGCACCCAAGGATTTGTTTCTGCACAGATACAGAAGTGCCTAAGCTTCACAGGACTGAGCAGCTTGTGCTGTCATTCTTGCCAAAGCCCTGCTTTCAGTAGCTATGACATCTTCTGCATAAATCTTTGCTGTATATTGCAGATGAAATAGATGTTGTCTATCACTCATCAAACACCTTCTGGCGGGATTTTTTTCCTGTGTGATCTCCCATTCTTTGGTCACATAGTATTAGATCATTTAAGTATCTGAACACCACAGTTCACACTGTATTACAGCAAGCCTTCCTGTGTCAAAGCACGTGGGAGAAGATTAAAATAAGGACACACAGCTGGGTGTGGGGGATGCAGGGCAAATAGAAATGAAAATCTTGATTCCAGCCTTCCCTGTGATTTGTAATAAAAGACAGCAGTCTATTGGATTAGGGTGATAGTAGCTATTGAAATTGATCCCCTCTGGCAGGAGAAAACATTTTTTGAGAGAATGGTTTGATTGCAAGAGTAAGGACCTGTATTGTCTTCTGTCATAGTACAAATAGGAGCTCTTGCTCTGGCATCAAGCAAAACCTCAAACTATTAAAGAAAAGGTGAAGCTTAGAAACAAGCTCTGTTCATTTTGGTTTGGTTTTCCCCTAGCCCAGTGTTTTCAACCAATCAACCAATTATGATTAAGTATATGATTTTTATTCTGATCTGTCCAATGTCTTTTAAGAACTTGGGTCTCATTCCAATGGCCACAGGAGTAGAAACTGTTTCTTAAGTGCTTTAATATTTTTATCCTAATGACTTAATGGTGGCATGAATATAAGAGAAAGAATTGAAAGACAATCACATTTGCAGAAAATTAAAAATTTCTGATTAAATAATTGTTGACTTAGGAAATTCTTTTATTTTGCTGTAAAATTATAGTAAATTTAGTGAAGTAAATTTTGAATTCTGAGAAATTAAACTACCTCTTTCTGGCATATAAATCATGAGGGGCACTTTCTTAAGCGCTCTATGATGACCTGGAATTGTCCTATTTTAATCTTACTGAACATTTGGGAATGTTCAGGAATGCTTTGGGTTTTATTTTTAGGGGAAGAAGAGAGCTATTTATTGCCTGTTCTTAAAAGGGACAGGTAAAAAAACAGTAGCCCTACTTGTTTATTTTTGGATCTCTAAATGCAAGTGCACAGTTTCTATAGATACCACTGGGTAATCCAGCAGGAATGTAGGCTGCTCTGTATGGAGAGCTCAAACACAAGACAGGCCAACCTGCTCTGGGGGGCTGCAAATGTCCCTTTTATGCTACCTTTATGACTCATGCTTTGAAAACTACATTTTTTACTGTGAAATTTTCAGATGTTTATTCCAAATATCCTCCCCAAATTAATTTAAATCTGCAAATTTCAGCATACTGAAATGTATCAGCATCCTTTGCTTCAAAAATGAACAGAGGATTCAAAGCAATTTCATAACTGCTTCAGAGTGCCCATGTTTGGAAGAGACCATAGGAAGGAGACTTTTGTATTGATTAAAATGTGTTGCCTTGTCTTTATTCTCCTTAATGTCACAAGGTGGCCTTTGAAGTCTATGTTGATAACTTATGAAAAGTGGGTGATGTCTGGGAAACAAAGTGAGCCAGCTTTGAAATTTAACTGCCCCTTGGCCAAAATATTTCCCTGCTTATTGCAGAAGAAGTCTATGCTTCATCCTAATATGTAAAAGGAAAGTGTTCGTACAGCAACGACCAAGAAGAATGCAGGGAACACTTCTAAACTTCTACTAAGGCATATTGAGTCACAAGTTTTCTGCAAACACTGAATTTGTTTTTCTGGGCAAGATGAAGTCCAGAGATGGTTATAGTCAGCATTGAGACATACAGAATGACATTGTTAAGATGCCATGCTTGTTTTGTCATTTTCTTATTCAGTTTTCTCTATGTTCATATTGAAAATATATCTCCCAGCTTTAGACTCTTTAGAGAGTCTATTAGATCTGAGAATTGTGTCAAATTCCTGCCATTAACAACAACAACAAAGGAAAGAAAATATTGGCAAGTACCAGTTTCTAAGTTTTGTAATTTATAGAGGACAAATGCATGCAAATACAGTCAAGTCGTCCATTAATTCATTTGCCTTAGATGTGTAGCAGTTAATTTTTTTTTCTGTCAATACAGCCATTAACTGCAGTTAAAGGACACTCAATAAAGAGACAATGGTACATTATCACTTATAAGCATGTCCTTTTACTGGTAAGTTTTTTTAAACTGTAAACTCAGTTTAAGAGTTGAGACTTCATAAAAAAAAAAAAAAGGAGTAATCAATCATATTTTTAAAAATTTTGCTGGTATTTTTAGATATACCATTTTAGGTACCCAGTTAAAGCATCAGAGATTCATTTGGTGCACCAAGAAAAAACTTTCAGGTATATTTTTCCAGTTACACCAAATTAGAAATATTAGTATATTTACATAATAAGATTGACAATGAGGCTGACAATGATTACTTCAAGTTTAATTAGCTAATTGATCTTCATTGCCTTTGTCTTCTGCCTTCCTTACTGCTTTTGCACCTTTCATGTGCAAATTTATCTTTCGAATAAATACACTGGCCTTCAGCCAAAATATCTCAGAGTTTTCTATGGGATCTTTCAATTTTAAGTAGCATGTAAGCAGTCAGAAATTGTATGGAATCCTCCAAGAATAAATATGTGGTACTCAAAAGAGTTGATGTTGCAATAGTGTTTTATTTTCTCCATGACAGGTTAGAAAATGGGAGTGCAAGTGGTGCTCTGCTCAATTCTTCCAGGAGCAGTGATGAATGATGAAAGGAAACAGGAAAACTCATCAATAAGTGGCTTAAGGACTGGTGCCATCAGCAGAATTTAGTTTTTTTTGATCATAGGGCAGCTTTTTGGCACCAGGCCTGATAGAGTCAGATGGGCTTCATCTATCTCTAAAGGGCAGAGGGATTTTAGGCCATGAGTTGGCAGGGCTGATTGAGAGGTCTTTAAACCTGGTTCAAAGTGGGGAGGGGATGAAATCAGGCTCTTCAGAGATAAGCCCAAGGGTAGTAAGCCAGACTCAGGGTCAATCTCTTCTCCCAGGCAACTAGCAATAGGACAAGACGACACAGTCTTAAGCTGCACCAGGAGAGGTTTATGTTGGCCATTAGGAAGATCTTCACAGAAAGAGTGACTGGGCATTGGAATGGGCTGCCAAGGAAGGTGGTGGAGTCACCATCCCTGGAGGTGTTTAAGAAATGACTGTATATGGCACTTGATGCCATGGTCTATTTGACAAGATGGTGTTAGGTCACAGGTTGGACTTGATGATCTCAAATTTCTTTCCCAACCTAGCTGATTCTGTGATTCAGTGATCCTCAGTACTTTTTTGACTCAATAATATTTTCCATCAGAAAAATCTTAAACTCTCCCTTATTTTCAAAGGCTGAAGGATACCTACATTATATTCAGAGCTCATCCACCAAAAAACCCAATATTTTCTACTCTGAATGTATTATTATTATTATTATTATTATTATTATTATTATTACAATATACAGACAACTTTCTCTAAATTTCACCCTGAGATGAGCAACCTAAGGATCCAAAATAAATGCAAATGAGGACAGGAGAAAGAAATGGTTCTGTAGCAGAGAAACAACCCTGGGCGTACCTCCTAAACTGGTAGAGGCAGTAGGAGGTCTTCTGACGGCCAAGCAATCTTTCTTTCTGAAGTTTCTGCACAGTTAGAACAAAATGACAGAGCAGCAGTCCTTGGCTAATTGCTACAGAGCATTTTAGCAGTGATTTACAGTGGCATATTTAAATGTACAGATTAATTTGTACAGATAAAATACTTGGCTACCACAGAGATATTTTTATTGTGGATCAGGATAATAGCCCTGACTCATCTGTATCGGTGACATTTCCAAGCTTGTGTATTGTAGAGGAGCTAACATCCCATTCAGCATTTGACAGTCGGGGAGTCAAGGCTGACAGTTACCATCTCTTCTATGTGGTGCCTAAGGCTAGGATTTGTCTCTGGTTTCATTTATTAGTTATATAACCCACATGCTATTTTTGAGCTATTAAAAAAAAAAAAAAAAAAAAAGAAAAAGAAAAGAAGAAAGCCGATGTAGAGAAAAAGAAATCCCCATCTGGGAATTACCCACCAGGTAGCTACATACAGTGGACTGATCTACATATGCATGTATTAGTTTTCATTTAAAATGTTCATGCCAGTGAAAACAGAGCCAATGAAACATTTTAGGGTTACGTAACAATGATAAATGTACTGCAACAGTTACAGGCAAGCACAGGGCCCCTGAGATTTATAGGTTCTTTGTTTCTTTTTTAAAACATCCTAACTAGAAAAGCTCAATTGCAGTGCAGCATCTATATTTTGCAACAAGATTTTGCTTATTTTTATCTAATGCCTTAGTTTGTATGGCCTGATTCATGTCAAAATCATATGCTGAATCTGAATCTTATATACTACCTGATTCCCAGTTTTTCTTACATTAGTAGAGTGAGGAAAACAATGCAGTGCCATAAGTTGTGACAGTGAAATCCACACTCTCACAGTTATTATGGTTTCATCTGGGGCTGGTTTTGGAGAGAGCAGTGAGGACAATAGCAGGGGCCATGGAGGAATGAAACTGAGCTAAATAACAGCAAGTCAGATCAAGGCAATTGTGGGTAAGAATGTCCTCTGTGCATGCTTCTGCCAACTGCCCCATGTGCTGCCAGCGAGAAAAGCCGCCTTCTCAGCCCTGATCTTACATTTGGTGTGGTGCATCCTTCAGCCCCTGCAAGGGCACCCCCTTTCCTTCGCAGACAGATTTGCTCATCAGTGCTGTGAGAGATACCATGGCATCATTTTGAAACTGCTGCAGAGGCAGCCCATGGCTCTGTTCATGCCAAAGTGTAGCAGAGACATAGGCAGCAGTGTGAAGAAAGGAGGTGGGAGGAGGGGAGGAGAAAGCAATAAAATAAATGGGATAGGGAAAAGGAAAAGCTTGTGAAGAAATGTTTGGTTTAAATAGGTAAGTGGAGTCTTCTTGATCCTGGTGCAGCTGCCAAGTGTCACTCTCCTGTGGGATCAGAGAGGGATTCAGTCTGTCAGCAGGTGCTGCAGCTCATCCCTTCTCAGAGGATGGGCCTACAGCCCTTTGCTGTCACAGGCAGTGTCCCACCAGCAACTGTAAATTCGTAATTGTAGTGGAAACTGAGAAGACTTTTGCCTTTTGAAAGTTTTGTGCAAGAAAACACAAGTTCAGTTAGGTTTTGCTATTTAAAATGTAAACTTGAGAGATCAGTTAAATTCAGTTTCCTGCCTGTTTATCAGTTCTCTGGCTGAAGACACTCTAGGGAATACTTAAGTCAGGCTATCCAGGTAAGTTTCTTTCTTTTGTTGTAAAAGAAGTATGATATAAAAAGCAGAGCCAGCAGAGCAAATCACCTTGCCTTATAACTGCCTGTCACAGCAAGATACAGCTGAAACCCAGAAACATTTCAGCTTTGTCAGCAGAAGAACCTATGCATTATCTCTTACTGAAACGAACATTTTTTACTCTACCTAATGATTAAACAAATGTGATAGCAGTAATAGAACACTATCAGCTGAAAATAGTATAAAAATGTAGTCTGCAAAACTCTGTCTCAATCATCAATATAGACATTCCTGTTTCAGTGAAGAAAATAACATTTCACCATGATGAAAATGTGCATCAGATTTTCAGGTTCAATTGTTTCATTATTTTGCTTTCTTTTCATTACTTCTGCCTATAGATCACAGCTTAGATTTTCATTCGGGCATTTTTGTGTGTTCAATGTAATTCTGCTGCCTTCAAATTGACAAATGGGTTTTCTGCATACTTTCATGCAGTAAGTTAACTATCCTGCTGCAGGCCTTAATGAAATCATAATTTTGCTTTGTTATATTTTGCTTTATTTTGTCATATTGAACATGAGTTTGATTTCACAGAATCATTTAGGCTGTAAAACACTTCCAAGATCACTGAATCCAATCTTTGACCCATAACGATCTTGCGATCTTGTCAAGGATCACAGCACTAAGTGCCACACCCAGTCTTGAACACCTCTGAAAATGGTGACTCCACCACCTCCCTGGGCAGCCCATTCCAATGCTTGACAACCTCTTCTGTGAAGAAATTCTTCATAATGTCCAACCTGAACCTCTCTGCACACTTTGAGGCCATGTCCTCTCATTCTGTCACTAGTTACCCAGGAGACCTATCCCCACCAGGCTCCTACCTCCTTTCAGGCAGTTGTGGAGAGCGATAAGGTTTCCCCTGAGTTTCCTCTTCTCCAGGCTAAACAGCTTCAACTCCTTCAGCTGCTCCTTGTAAGGCTTACTCTCTAGATCCTCCCCCATGCTCTAGTGCTTCAATGGCTTTCGCATTATGAGGGGCCCAGAGCTGGACACAGGATTTGTGCTGTGGCCTCACCCATGCCAAGCACAGGGGGACAGTCACTGCCCTGATCCTGCTGGCCACACCATTGCTGATACAGGCCAGGGTGCCATTGGCCTTCTTGGCCACCTGGGCACAGCTGGCTCATGTTCAGCCAGGAAAGGACCCCCAGGTCCTTTTCTGCTGGGCGCTTTCCAAAGACTCTGCCCTCAGCCTGTAGTGTTGTTGTCCTGACCAAGGGCAAAACCTGGCACTCAGCCTTGATGAACCTCATACCAGCGTCCTTAGCCCGTTGACCCAGCCTGAAAGCTGAATCTTACCTGAGATGCTAAGTCTTACATTGCAGTATCAAAGTGATTGCTTTTACTCAGGTAGAGATAGAGATGATATAGATACAGTTCTAGACATATATATAGATTTATTTAGTCCACAAAAACTTCTAAACTGGGATTCCATGACAAATATTCATGTCTTCAATAAATTTAATTATTAGCACAATTTTTGCAGCACCTTTCCCCAAATATTGTGCTGCTCTGAAATATCACTAGAGAACATTCTCAAGATTTTTTTTTTTGCATGGGAAGACTTCTCTTTTCTACCGCTGCCCAAGACACAGATTGAGACCCACTGGTATATTCTTCTGTTCTCTTACAGACCTGTCTTTCCTGCACAGTAAAGAGGAAGTCAAAGTAAAATTGTCAAAATCAGGTCTCTGTAGAATTGTAACTATGATGTGATGGATTCTATTATCTAACATTTCAATATGTCTCATTTTCCTTAAAGCTATGAAGTACACATACCCCTGCTCTTTGGAAAACATGAAGAGACTTTGAAATAGAAGGGATCAGTTTAAGTTGAATAACACGGGATTTTTTTTGTATACAACATAAGAATGAGGTTAGCCTGAGCTTATATCCCTTACCTGAATGGAATTAATATTATTTAATTCAGGTCTCTGAAATAGCTTGTCTGGTTATTTTGATTCACTAACAATTCTGCCTGAAATACATTCTGATTATTGGCCACATGTTGTGACAAATATTTGGCAGCCCATCTGTGCCATGACCTGCAGCTCAGTCTGAATATTTTAGTGGTACATTGCTTCTAGTTAAATTAGACTGGTTTTCATGCCATTGCCTACAAGTCTAAACACTGCATACCATATGTAGACAAAAGAAAAGAAAGAAAAAAAAAACCAAAAAAACCCGAAAAACCCAAAACCAATAAAGCCTTCAAAGCTGAGCACATATATCTTAAATAACAGTCTGTGAAAGTGGTAGTCTAAAGAAAGTTAGTTCTTATCAGGGTCTTATGGCTCTAAGCCATACTGTAATGGCATTGTCTGCCTAGAGCTAGAAATCTTTTGGCAATTTCCAGTCTCTTTGGAACTGTCAGTCTGATATGTGTGACAAGGTAATTTGCATAATTTTGCAGTGTTGTTGCATACCACTTGTTTAAAGAAAAAAGAGGGGGTTCATGTTCCATAACCTATTTTTTTCCCTGGGAAGGAAAGCAGCCAACTCAACAAGCAGCCCCCATATACAATTAATGTAGGAGTGCACTGGCAGCCTTCACCCCTGCATTATGGAGGCTTGAAACCTGTACTGTTCTAACAGCCTCGGCTTGGGGGCTGGCTCAAAATGCATATGTTGTCCACAAGAAAACTTTTCTATTTGTGCAGAAGTTTGAAAGAAAAACTATGTCCAGGCAAACACAAGATATGTGAGATTTGGGATGACTGCCTGCTCCCTTGTTTTTCTTGTGATAGTTTCCAAAAGCCTTTAGTTGGTCTGCTGTGATCACCTCTTCAGTGAGAATAGAAGAGAGTGGCTAAATCACAGCAACCATACAATGCTCTCAGGAGAAGCAAAGCAGTGGGGAAGGTCATTCATATCAAGGGGTATAAATGAGGGCAGACAGAAAACAGTTATGATGAAGCACTAGAGAAATCAAACCTAGTGGAAATATTTGGTATTTGTGCTGACACTTCTTGGTTTTCCCTCAGCTTCAAAAGAAAAAAATCTCACAAGGAAATAATAGCAATCTTGACAGAAGAAAAGGGGAAAAATTCTTTAGGTGAAATCAATTTTACATCCAATAATTTAGACAGGGATTTTGAACAACCCTTATTTATATCTTGCAGGTACTGCAGAACAAACATATAATCAGTGAAACGGTTTATCTGTAGTTTTCAGGTATTATAGGTGCCTTGAAGTGTTCAGTATAGTTCAACCTAGATAGCAGAAACCCTTTACAAAATAATTCTATTCTGCCACATGACTCCAGCACTGGAGACTACAAGGGACTCCTTCAGAAATTTCATAGGAATGGTTTCTACCCTGGGCTCATCTCCAAGTCTGTTCATCTGCAAATAATTTAAGCTTCATTTACATTACTGAACTAGAAAATGTTTATAAGACGCCTTATCACTGAGAGATGTAAGTGTGACATAGTGAATTGGAAGACGTGACAGCATTAAACATGCATACAAGTATTTTTTAGATATTCATGAACTGCTATAGAGCAAGTTTAATGTAGAACCTATAGTGCTTTCTTTTACCAGATCCCAGAGGAGTGCTTGGAATGAAGTTGGCAGGAAGTAGAAAGAGATTTTTTTCAAGAAAACGCAGGTATAAAACAAAAATAGTCAGGTAAAAGGATTCTTTAGAGGTCAGAATGTCTTTGGTAATACCTCATGCTGGATTTACTGTGATGTATTTCTGTGTGCTTTCATTTGAAAAAAAAAAGTATAGGAAATTAGATTTTGACTGCATTGATAGTGTTATGGCAGTACTAATTTCCTCCTTTTTTGTTACATTCTAGTGTACACAAATCCACACAGTGTAGACGAAATTCAGCAGTCATATAGTTATCAATGCTAGAAAACTTTCCATGATCATGGTGCAGCATAAAAAAAATCAAAATTTGCCAACATTTCAGTACATTTTATGGATTGTCCTGTCTAAATATAGACAATTCTCTGTTGCCACAACTTGCTGTAAATAAGTGCTGAAACTTATTTACAAGAATAGATTTGTGCTTTTGGTATGAATAATGAGCTAATTGCCCTTCTCATCTTAAAATACTGCATGAAAAAATTGGTCTGTTTTCATTAAGTATTTTTCAAAGCCTATGTAGGCTTTGCCCTCAATAAAGCCCTAGTGCCACAACTCCCCATTCACAGCATCTAACTGACTTTATTCCCAGCAGAAAATTGACTTCACCCTGCACCACCACATTGTGAAAGTGACAACCAAAACCTGCTCAGAGTCTGAAATGACACATGCCGAGTTGAATGTTGCCAGCCAAATGATGGGTGTCCATGGTGAAGTTGATTCTCATGGAAGAAGGCAAAGGAGGGGCTGAGTACAGGAAATTTGGTGCTGTGCAGGAGTACTGTGGCATGGCGTGCCTTCTTCCGTGTGCTTCAAAAGCCTTGGTAGAAGTCTCATCAGGGTCACACAGACAGCAAGACACACCCTTTTTTAAGTATAGGTATGTTGAGGTTGGAGAATCTGTTACTTTACAATTCAAATTCTTAGCAAGTGCTTTAAACAATTTTAATTTAAAAGCAGTTTAAATGTAAGGCACATGAAATACACTGAGCACTACTTCAATCTCAGTATCTATAATTTTCCAATTATTTTATAATGTTATTCTGCATTAATTTCTTTTCTGAACAAATATGTTTTTGCAGTTTTTGAAATTAGCAAATGTAGAGTTGTCAAAGTTTGTACAGCTGACGGTTGTTGGAGTCCTGAGCAGGCATTCTGAATAAAAAGCAAATCAGAAGGAGGATCGAGCTTCAGCTTCTTCAGTAACCAAGAATTTCAAACATTTTTTCCAGTTTTATGGATGTATTAGTACTTAAATATATGTATTTTTACTCAATTATCTACTTGTCACATAATTGCCCAGAGTAGCCAGGACCTTTTATTTTTCATAATTAATAATACTTTTAATATTTGAAAAACATGAGTAACACTACTCAATTTTCATTGTCTCCTTTGTTATTATGGCAATGCAATTATGTATCGCTGTTTGATGACTCCAATCAAATTGAAAATCTGATTTTTTTACCAATCAATGCTGTAAAATCCAATAGCATCTTCCCTTTTTTTGGTATTTCAGTACCTGACCTTGCAGTTGATACCTTGTTCTGCCCTTATCTGAACTGTTCTCAGCATGGATTTTCTCATCTATTAGGTAAATGCTAAACTGCTACCTACCTGCAGGCCTTGTGGTCAGAACAGGCTATAAAAAATGTAATAAGAATACATTTAAAAGAACAAAAACTTTTTCAAACACTAATCAAATAAAAGGATGTCTCCTATTCATAACATAGACTATGATCCCTGAGCTTAGGAAGAATTCTAGTTCTTCAGATGTTCCCTTTCTTGCCTCTGTCTCCCTTGAGCTTCAAGACATTACCCAAGCTTCTCTTTCAGCTCTCTCACAGAAATGCTTTCTTCCCTTTTCCCTCCTGAAGCAAAGATGTGCACTATACATCTTCTGGCATCCCTTCAGCTCCTGCATGCTGGCTGGAATTGCATGAAGATCTAGGCAGTTGGGTTGGGATTAAATGCCTGTTCTGGTTTTCCTGGATGGCAATTGTCCTCGTGAAAATTCTTTCAGCCCTTTCTTTTTGTTTTGGAAATGGATAGCTATTAATTTAAAATAATTGTGTGAATTAGGCAGCCTGTCATAGTCGGTGGAGCTGAGAATTTAGGATCAAATTATCCATGGAAATAGCTCTCATTAGACCTACATTAGGAGGTAATATGTCTTTTGGTTTTCAGGTAATGCATTATTTCTGTGAACTTTATAATTAAAGTGTATGCAAACTTGTTACTAAATCACTGTATTGACTAGGTTGCTGTACAAATACTAATGACTCCATCTCTCTTATTTCTTGTAAAAGAGCACTAATGTCTTTTTTTATTGCCATAAGACAAAGGCTCCATGAAACAATCTTATGGTTATAGACTGCAACTTAATAAATTTGAATGTACCTGGAGATAATATATACCCATTAACATAATATCCATCAAACTTCCAGCATAAATTGTATTCTCTGTACTTGTTGTTTTGGGGGTATGTCAAAGGAAAGCATTAGACAAACTATTGAAGTGACAAACATGGATTTATGAGAAATTTAGCATGGCAGGATATGAAGACTTGTCTGAAAACTTAATGCTGACTCTCTGCGGGCAGTTCTTTCCTTTTTTCTCCCACAAGAACTTGATCTTTCATTTTCAGGAAACTTGGTATTTTTTTTAATCTGTAATTAATCAGGGAACACAACGTAATTGAAATACTAATTACGGTTGCTCATTCAGGTATCAATATTTCTGCTACAGTGTAAGTTGCTTTAGTACCTCTGTGACAGTGGATTTCAAATCCATATTAATCCAATTATCCAGAATATGCCTCAAAATAATTTGGTATCCACATTCTCCTAAGCCAAAGCAAATTGCCATTGAAGTTAGTAAGACTTATGAAGGGAAATGAGTAATGTAGACACAATTGGAATTTACAGCTTAATTGTATCTGGACTTACCACACAGCATCTGCCTTGTGCAATAGTTTTTTAGGATTATGGAGTTGTAGCTCACATGCTGACTGTGCAAAACAGGAAATCATAGGAGTTAAATAATCAGAGTGAGAGTCTCTCAGTCCAATGTACTTCTAGTCTAAACATAACATTTTTATTTATTGAGTCTGTTGCTTGGATTACTTTACTTGTCATAATGGAATGGAGCAATCTAGGAGTCTCACAGGCACTCAATTCAACCTGCCCTTGCTTTTACAAAGATAAGAATGAAGGTTTTCTTTTGCCCTGTCAAAGCTTTAGGACTAAGATTGTTTTTAACACTGAGAAAGAACAAAACTCCCCCCCTTAGGGGGGCACTAAGAAGAAATAAGTTTTGGTCAACACAGTGTATATATTAATGCATGAATTATATAGATCCATTATAATAAAGCATTTACCCCATGGCAAGTTGTTCTTAGTGATAATAATTAGTGATGGTAATTTGAAATTATAATCTAACATGCCATTCCTCATAGGATAACAAATTACTCTTCTGAATAATTGCTGAAATACCACATGGTATTTCTGGTTAACTAAAGTATGTTTTTCTTTTGCCTGTTTCTCAGGCAAAAAAAAAATTTCTTTTTCATTAGAAATAACTGTAATTTCCAAAGACCCAGCATCTCTAAATATTAAGGCTGAAAGACTGAGGACTTTCAGACCCAGAAAAGATTTCTTAGTGCATGGCTCATGTATTGATAAATGCTACTTAACATTTTTTCTGTTCTGCATACAGTACTCCTTTCTCACTTCTCTATTGCCATGAAATTTAATGCTTGTTCAACACATGCTTTATTCCTTTTCTCTGCTAAAATATTGACCAGTAATACTGAGCTTTTCATCTTTCCTTAAAGCAGGCTGCACTTCTGATGAAAAGAAACCAGCAGCGACCTATAATTGTACTTGTCACTGACACAGAATATATAGAACAGAGACTGTTTATTATTTTAATGATTTTTGTAGTCAGTCAGGGCTCCTGGAGTTTATGTTGCAGTGAGGTCTTATGACTTTGAAAACTGTTTATTCCCAGCAGACTAAAACATCTTATGGGTAAGCTTGATTGATAGCGATATTGTTTAGACCGTTGAACTGGTTTCATCCTAATTAATTTTATTTATTGTGCTGATGCTTTTCTCTCTTCTGGGCGTTATATTAAAGAATGTGATGACTGTACAATCCTTTTTAGTATTGATGTACAGTCTTGGAAGTCAGCTTTATGAAACCCATTAGGAAATTTCTGTAAATATACAGGAAGCAGTGATGGTTTGGGTTATAGAAACTATCTCTCTAAAAAGCTATTTCATGATTGTTCTTACTGATATTTTTAAATTTACATCAATTTACAGTTAGAAGGATACATTACAGATTTACTTGTGTGAAAGTGAAAGAAAAAAATTCAAATCTTGAGGGAAGTGGAGATGGTTGTATTAAGCTGAGTTTGATAGCCACTGACTGAGTGACTCAACATCTTTTCCAGGTAGATGACTAATAGGAAATCCTGTTTTACCCAGCAGTATCAGTAACAGCACTCTGTTTTCACAAATGAGAGGTCATATCCATAGATTCTTTTAAAACATTAGAAAGGGTAAAACTGACCTAATAGGGATGTCTGTTTGCAATTTTAATCTTACAGAATGTCTCATTTATATTGATGTTCATTGCTTTTGCTTTCTTATGAACCTTGACCTTTTCATTGTTTCCCTGATTGTAAAAATTAGATGTTTGATGCTGCTACAGATGATCTAATACAGCAAATGAATGCCTTGTTATAATTCAAAATGCCTTGATAAATGTCACATATATAAAAGGAAATAAAATAAAAAGTAAAAAAAAAAACCAAAGGAACAAGTAACAGCTGACCCTTGGTACAAATGTGTTAACAATTTCCTGAAGATTTTGTAAGCAAGCTGCTTTTTAAAAAGTACAGAATGCCAAAAATTTATGCAGATAATTTAAACTTTCTGACATAAGCTAATAAACACCTTTAATGTTGTGGGAGACTAGAGAAATTTATTACTGGGTCAAAACAACTGAAGCTGGGTGGGGCAGGGCATTTTCTTCCAAATGGAATGGTGCTCAGCTCCACATGGCTGTCAGTCACTGGCACAGCTGAAGCAATGCCCCACACGCTGCCCCTGAAGCCCAAATGGAGCACCAGAGTGGCTGCATGACCAGAAATCCCACCTAGGTCGGGTGCGGGGGAGGGAAACCGGAGGCCTCAGGAGCAAATAAACATCATTGCCCTGATAAACATTATTGCCATGACCACATGTGGTCATGTCCCTATTGTCCTTGGATTTTAGGGAAGCTGAGCCCATGCTGGATCCAAGGTGGTAGCTATAGCTTTCTTTTCTCTCTCTTTTTTCCTCTCTTTTTCTCCTTTTCTTTTCCTAATTTCCTCTTCCTGAAATTTGGGTAATTTGAGGTGGATGGATAGAGTTTGCTAATTCAGTACCTTTTGAAATATTTTATTTTGAATGAATGTTGCTTTAAATTTTGCCAAGTTCCTGATCTTCTAAAATTTGCCAGTAAAATTTAGTTTTAACCTTCTGGGAACTTTATTTTGGATTCTCCTTTGCACCACCTCAGGGAAAAATAGTACTTTAAGCTCCTTTTAGCTAGACTTGTCAAGTGAGGACTGGGGCTTTACAAATGTTTTGGATAAATAGTAAAATAATTTCACAGAAGGAGAAAACATACACCTCTGTGACACTAGCAGGACCAGCTGCAGACCCACCCACCTTGACAACAATTTTGGCTTGCATCAACATCATTTTTACTTTCTGCTCAGGGATCATATCACACAACAGGCACTACTAGGATAGAATATTTAGTCTAGAAATGCATTTGGGCTGTCTCTTGTGAACAGGCATATTCAGTCTGTTTTGCATGCTTTTGGAGTCTATTATTTTCAGCTCCATTGAGGCACAGTGGAAAACAAATATCCCCAGGGACTCAGTGCCACACCAGTTAGATGGTGCTGATTTAATGAGTGTTTCTGATGAGGGACTGTCATTGGAGAACTGCATGTAGAGAACATATTCTTGGCTGTTATTACTTTGCAGAAGTTCTTTCCTCTCATCTCACTGAAAAGCTGGTGTTGTGCCCAGTTGTATTGGATGTAACACAACTGATAAAAGGGCAAAGGACAATTCTCTGACATCCATCTTTTATATTTCAACTCTCTAAGTATCATTTTGACTTTCAGAATAATCTGAAATTCATCTGTATTACATCACATGGAAGGAGGTGCTACTACACGTAATGAGATGTGGACAAACTTCTAATGAGCAAGATGAGTATCACCTTTCGAAGTGGGCACAAAGGTTATAAGAACAGGTTATAAATATAAGGAGTATGATCCTAAATATTCTTTCAATCTTCAGTAATGTGCACCTGAGCGTCTGCCTGAGCTAGAAGCTGCTTTTGAACATCCTCACCAGATTTGCCTTCCACAAGTTTGTCTGTTTTCCAGCTGAACCATGTAAAGCTTTAATGTTCACCACCTTCTGCAACAAGGAGATCCACAGTTTACTTGCCTGTTAAGTGAGGAATCTCCTCTTTGAACTGTATGTATGCTAGCTTCTTTGGATGGCTTCTAAGTAATCTCTTCGAAGAGCCACTGATCAAATATTTTCTTTTTACCCTTGCCATGTGATTCATAATTTTGTAGGTGTCATGTTATGTGCCTCTTGTAGTCTCTCTCTCCCTGTATGTGAAACCTGGTCTGTTTATTCATTCCTTCCATGGAGACGGACCTATAGCCTTTGCCCTTCTCCACAGGTTTCCAGGTTTAAGTACTTCTTTGAGACAGGTTCAACAGGATTCTTTCTACATAATATCCACTGTTTGGATCCACATAACAGGAATCAGAAAGGCAAAAGTGAGAAAACTCATGGATTGAGACAAAGACAGTTTAATAATTGAAATAAAAAACATAGTCATAAATTGTAATGGAAAGGAAAGAGAGAAATCAAATGGAAGAAAGGCAAATGATGCTTTTAAAAACAATTGCTCACAACTAAACGACCAATGTCCAGCCAGTCCCCCAGCAGCAGCCTCCATGACAGAGACTTCTCCCATCTCTATATGCTGAGCATGATGCCATATGTTACAGTATATTTTTTAGGCTGATGCCTTGAAAGGTGGACCTAGAACAGAGGCTAGACAGAGTTAAAGGAATAAAGTAAGTATTTATTAAAAGGCCTTAAAAGGATACACCTTGGGCAGCACAAGGGCCTGGCTGGGGCTCTGCCCAAGATAGACCCAAGATGCTCATAAAATGGACTCCCAGTCATGAATTTTCACCCTTTTATAAGTTTTGGTCCAATTGCACCTTTGGGTTAATTGTCTAATTAAAGCTTCAGGTTATGAAATCCCATCCTCCTGGTTTGTTCAATTTGCTGTTGTTTATGCTTTTTGGGCCTGAGGCTGTAACAGTTATCCCTGGTTCTCAAGTTGGAAAAGGATTGTTTGTCTTTTCTCTTTGTGAAGAGAACTTACTAACACTTCATATTAAGTTCATAGTCACACACTAAGGCAGTACAGAATCCGAAAAATAAGAAAGCTAAAACTTAAGGCATCAAGGTCAGTTGACATCAGCTGTCCTGTTTGTATCCTCTCCCAGCTCCATGTAAGCTCCCAGCCTCCTCTCTGCTGGGGTGAGGTGAGAAGCAGAACTGACCTTGACTCTGAGTAAATGCTGCTCAGCAGTAATGAAGACATCTATATGTTACCAAAACTTCCCAGGACGAGTCCAGAACACAGCCCCATCCCAGCTACTGTGAAAAAAATAAACTCTATTCAAATAAAACAAAACCATTGCAAAAGGGTTGTTAAAAATAAGAACCACAATTTCAACTAGCTGGACATAAATCAGGAAAACATTTTTAGAATTGGGCAATTTAATCTATAAAGAGTCAAGGAGCACTAAGATACCCTACAGGAGTGAATCTGAAATATATCTCCAGAGAGCAGAGCAAAATAAACTCATTCCTTCAATGGAGTGCTACTAAACCTTTTGTATATTTGTACTGTATTTTCCTATAAGTATTAATACAGTCTATTGGTAAAAACTTTGTGGCATCATTTTATATGTCTGTGAAAATCAATGCCGCTCTTTGACTCTTGTTTCGAAACAAGGTTCCTGCTCTGAAATTTGTTCTTGTGTTCTTTGAAATGCAGTTTCATGAGCCTCACAGTGTCTCTTGAGCTACAATTTTGTAATGAAACCATCTTAATGAACATACTAGAAGAGTTCATAGCGTACAACATGGCTTAGAGAAAGCATTCATTTTCTTGTCTTGCAAATTATGTGCTCTGGTTTCTGTACTAAAGACAAGCATTTATAAGTTCCATTACTGAAATCTAGATGACTACTCACTACAGAAAAAACAAATTTTATCTTTTTGTGTTGGTACCAAACTATTTTTTGCATTTGGAATGGACTCATCATGTCTCCTTAAAATCCCCCCATGCTTTTCTATGTGCCATAGTTTTTGGTTTTGTTTTGATTCTATATATCCTGCTTATAATGATGTGTACATTATTATTCTGGAAGGGAACTTCCTATTTGTACCACCACCCTTTCTTGATAGTAATTCACTTTCTCTTAAAGGTCTCATTTCCATCTGCAAGTGCTCTCATCAGTGACAATTGTCTGACTCCTGGCTGTCACACTAAAAATTAAAATAAAGCACATAGTTATAATGATAGCAAAGCAATTAATGACAATTTTCAAATAAAAAGCCTACAGAGTATGATGAGAAAATGGACACCACATTTTTAGCTAACATTTCTGTCAAAAGAATGATGATAGCAGATGGGCTTATGGAATAAAATTTAGCAATCTTCTTGACAACAGCTGAGGACAGATCAGCTTGTTAGATCCAGAAAGAGTCAGAGTCTTTTTTAGATTATTGAGTGATGCCAAATTTATAACACATTGTATCAGATTTCTTCATGGCTCTGTGATAAATGGAGAATTCTGACAGAAACAGAAGGGCTAGATCACTCTCATTAAGTTGCAAACCTCTGTTCAGCAAAACAAGCACTCTCAAAAGGCTGAAAATTGCGTTGAGCTGCCCAACTGGATCATTTAAAGCCTTTTTGCATGGATTTAGTGGTATGAAATATGCTTTGTAATCCATCACGTTGGTATGAAAGACTTGTTGTTGAGTTACTGAATCATTAGTCTGAAAGCAAATCTATGAAGAAAGGCAACTCTAGTAATTGTTAAACAGCATATCCCATAATAGTTTTAATGACCATATTTTTCCTTGTTAAATTAGTATACTTTGTCTCCTGCTTAGATGCTTTCATCTTTTTTCTGGTATTCAGTGTGAATGATTTCTCAGGACCAGCTTATAGTGGAAGCACAATTTAGATTCAAATTCAAGAATATGTAATTATCAGTAAGCTCCCAACTCTGCTTGGTTTTCTTTCAGTTTTATCAATTTGGTAAGAGTTTAAAATAAAACTTTGCCTACTTTTAGCATTTGGCACTTGCATATTACAAGTGTAAATGAGTGTAAAAATGTAATAAGTGTAGATGAAAAGCATGTTATGCTTCAACTTTATGTGAAACAGTATAATTTCACTGTGTTGTAATAATATCATTTTATTAATAATCTCTTTTTCACAGAAAATGCACTTTTATTCTAAAAAAGTCTCAAATATATAGCTAATACAATTCTTGGTGCTTAATTAAATCTGATTGTGTCACAGATCAGCAGCCAAGAACTGCAAAACCTAACAAGGTAAACAAGCGGTATAGTACTTAGTATTCTCTCAAATCTAGAAATAGAACAGGCTATCTCAAAATATACCTCCACAGTTTGTACCACATTTTTTTCTACTTCTAATAAATATTTGGCCAAACTTGTGCTATATTTTGTTTTTATTGTATCTCCTGCAGTTTTTTTCCAGCAAATAAATAAGGCTGATTTAATATATATTGTGTGAAAGAAAACATTTTTAGATCAAAACAAGTTCACATGGCTGCTTTGATAAGTAGTATCGAACAGTCCTTTAGAGGCCTGTGTTTCAATTGCTTCCAGATCAATTTTCTGAGGTCATTTTGAATAACCAGTGTTCCTGAATGTTGAAAATAATACCTTGTCCTGAGCATGAATTTTTAGAATTTTTGTGCATTTGTGGTTTAGGAATTACTTCACAAAATATTGTTCATAATTTTGGGGGTATAACATGTGCTAGCACATGAATTCAGGTGTAAGACTTCTAGTGAAAGCAGGCAAATGTGCAGTACAACCATTTAGATTACATTAAATTATTAGCAATCTTCACTTTTAAATTTTAAAATTCACAGATGACTCCTTATATTTTTCTGTAAATTGTCATTAAACATGTAGTAAATAACCCATGTTAAGATGTTATTTCTTTATCACAGCTTTCAAAGTAATAACCAAAAATTGGCCAAGATACTCTGATGCACTCCAGTACTATTTTTTTCTTTTTAAACTGTTTCAACATTCTCTACACTTTCCTAAGCACACCAAAATATCCTAGCTGAACAGTAAAAGCTAATGGCATTCTAAGTAGGTTTTGAATTTCAGAAGAACCTTGTTTATTGCTACAAGACTATTGAAAGCTTTCAAATTTGTAATGAATAAAGACAAAAATTAGTGTTCGCAGATTTTTTCAAAGGTATTTATAGAAATCTCCACAAAAACAAATAAGAAAAAACATGGAGCCCAATACAAGAACATGACTGGCAGCCTGCTTGTGTATAGATGTGCTTTCTACATCACAATTATTATTTCTCAGCTTTTCATTTATTTCAGTTTTAGAGGAAAAGCATAAGGCCAATAAAGATTTTGGAGACATAAAGCTAAGAAATCCTAGCTATTCCTTGTGGATAGCCACGATATAATGCTAACAAGCTTGTGCAACTGAGTTAAGGAAAGCTTTAGGTTTTGCCAATGACAATGGAGTATCTGACTCACAGATAACACTCACTCCAAATGGCACTTCTGCATGACAGTTCTAGTTTATCATGTCCCGGTTACTACATCACAAACGTGTAATGTTAGCCATTTTCACTAGTTTCCCTTTTCTCTTCTAGGTTTGTATGTGCTTTCCCAAGGACTATTTTTGGAGTTGTCAGCCAGACCTGATGAAAATGGAAGGGAAACTATATTAACTTTAAATAAGCTACTGAGCTGTGTATCTGCAGCTTCAGCGATCGTGAGTCATCCTGCACTCCCTGGGTGACTGTCACGTTTATGCTCAGAACAGTCCCTTGATTATGCCATGATTTATTCATATCAAATTTTATACAATGGCAAAAATGGTTTTCCACTTCCTTGTGCAGTTGCAAAAAGAATTCAGAAAACAAATTTAAAAATAATGTCTGATAATTAAAAAAAAGGTGTCTAATGTAAAAAGTGTTTAATTATCTTCTGCAGAGGGAAAGATGCGAAAGAAGCAAGGAAAAATCTTAAGGCAAATAAGTGGGTTGCCTATTCTCTTACAAGCAATTATCTCGACATTCCCTGACAATAAACTTTGAAGTAATACTACTGGAAACTGACTGGTTTTGCATTTAGTAATTTAAATAAATTAGTGTGGAATTTCTGCAGTTGAATTTAATTTTAGAAAACCTGAACTGACTGGAATTTTGAAGTTGCAAGACAAAGTGTGTGTTTCACTTTTTACCCAAGAAATTAAAATGGGATCCTCATTTTATTTTTAAGCTCTTCTGCTGAGCATGTAGCAACAGTTCACCCCCATGAACAGGAGTTATTAATCTTGTGTCCACACCAACACCTCAGCATTTTGTCATTACTTTAATTTGCTTTAGGTCAAATGACATTGCCTCTCTAGAACCACCTAGCCTATTTTCTCTCTTCTAAGGAAAAGTACTGTAGAGCTGATCCTATTTTGAGCAGAGTTCTCTGGTTCTCTCTTCCAGCTTAAATTATTTTCTGACTCTAGACACAAATATTCCTTGCCTATGCTTGAAATATTTTGCTGTTGAAAATGGCTGTTTAACTTTTCTTAACCAGTAAAACTACCTTTACCTTTCTTATTGAGTCATATTTCCCACTTTCCTTTTCCCACCTTTCTTTCCTCCAATTCCACAGAGAAACACTGCTAATGGAAAAAAAAAAAAAGCCCGAAATAATTATACAGATATTTGTAAAATATATAATTTGTTCATTTAGTGAAATTGATGAGATAAAAAACTGAATGAGAAACTTGTACTTAGGTCCCATCTACTACATTTCTAGTCTATACTAGCTAGGTTACTGAAGACCCTTATTAAATATGACAATTATTCTACCTACTGTTAGGACTTGTTAAAGATTTTCTTTCCTTTTTTTTTCAGTTGCATACCAATCTGTCGATCTCTGTAGGTTAATCTGTTTCTCTACTGTTGTTACTTTTTGGGGTTTCATTTATTTAATATTCTTTATGTCAATTATTCTTTTAGTCTTTTTGCTTCATTTTAAAATTAATATTTTCATTTTCTTCATCTATGACTGCCTTACTGAACTCACAGCTGGATGCCAGTTCTCAGGACTACATACTGTGGTTCCAGTCAGGTTGGAATATGTCTATGTAGAGATAAAAGTATACCACTGCTCTGGGTTCAGGATATGGCTCTGAGAGTACTATCACTTTGAGGTATCTGACCTACAATGTAAATATAGATGGAAAGTCACATACAGCAGTTAGAAGTGAATTTTGTTGAAAATGAGGGTATTAAAAGAAAGATCACTGTGAAAAATCTAGATTTTTACTGAACACCACTTCTTTTTGACTCTTTTCTTTCAACTAGCTATCTTTTCTTCCTTTCAACACGAACTCTTTGATGTATTTTCCACCTAAATGAAAGTATTGTGCTATTCTTTTTCTTTCCCAGAAACACTGGTGAAACACTTCTAATTAGTTTTTAATTGGTGAATTTTTAAAGTCATTTTTATCTTGAAATTCTTTCTAATCTTTCTTTCACCAAAATTTGATTTTGACTTTATTTATGTCTTAGGTTTAAATTTTCTTTCTTATTATTTTTATCACTCTCTGAAAAATACAAAGTTTGTTTTTAACTCAAAGTGGAAAAATACACTTTCCACTTCTGAAAGAATTAATCTATACTTTCAGATTTTCTTTACAGATCTGAAAATAAGTACTGTAGTTTAACCATAGTTCCAAGCTCTTATTATTTTTATCAATCTTTTTGAGGAAATGCACATGTATTCAAAACAAACCTAAAATGAACATAAAGACTACCCAATTTTTCTTCTTAATGTCCCAAAGACTATACACCTTTAGTGTACCATATAAATCAAATGGTTGAAAAATATATCTGATTTAGAAAAAAATGTATATTGAAGTATTTGCATCAGACTTTATGCACAGATCATCAAACATTGGCAATCAAGAATACTTAATTTTAGCTTAAAGATTAGATTTTGTGTCGATATAGGAACAAAACAAATTACTTTCAGAATTGTTTTAAAATATAGAGACTAACTCTTGAATGAATTCCTAATGTCATGTAACTCTTACTGAAAGAATGAGTACCATTTTTAGGAAGAAAAATAATTTTGTCTCATGCTTGTAAGGCACAAGGTACAGATAATAGCTATTAGGTAATTTAACATTTTCTCCATTGACCTTTGAAAATTGTCCTGCAAGCCAGTAAAAAAGACCTTTTTAGAAGTTCTGACTATTTTATATCTCTCCTCATTACATCCATGTATAGTTCTTAATCATATTCCCCACATTTAACTATTCTTTCTATAGATAGTAAACCAAACCAGGGGACCCATAAGTGCTTCTCTTGTCCCAAGTGCAGTTCAGTGTTTTAGCCACACCTCACTTTAATTCAGAGTGATATCTGGGCAAAAAATCATCCTTTCCCCACATCATCTTTTTCATTAGTAAGTGTGTAGACAAGAAGGAAACCATAACCTACTACAGCCATCTGGACATATAATAAAGCCCCATTTAGCTGTTATATTGATCAGCTCCACATACTTATTTTGTTTTCTTTCTCCAGATATTTCATGTTGTGCTGAAATAGTTTCATTTTTATTTCTATGAAATTTTAGTAGCAGTAAAGAAGGTTCTGATTTTCCAAATTCATTTTAAAAAAGCAAGAGTACTTTTGTCAGCTGTGTAATATGACCACAGAATTGCTATTGTGTTCAAAGAGTAACACTTCACAACTGCTGAATTAAAGATGATGTTTTTCAGTGGAATTTGACAAATAGAGAAGACACATGTGCATGTGACTGTGGATCACAACCGAAACAGAGAAGATATACAGTCTAATTCATACCCCTTTTTTATAATGAAAGAGAAGTATTTCACTACCAATTAGAATGAACCTTTAGTGCTATATAGTCTACATCTCTGGGCATCCAGCAAGAAACCAGTGATGGTTTTAGAAGTCACAAATAGAATTTCTCCCATTAGATATTAAATAAGGACTTTGCTGAGTTTATATGATATTTTCTTCTGTCAGAGTCCCAGGAATCAATATTTGCATGTATCTTCTATCATAGCTACCTGCTAAATTATCTCATTATTTTTCCTTTCTTCTCTTGGAATAAGCAGGGAAGTACTGGAATCCATTGCACTACCTACTGTTTGAAATAAGCAGTAGTTCTAAATCTTATCAAATTAAAATTGGATTTGCATATCAAAGTTGATTGTCCTAAGGGCAAAAAGTCATGATGAAGTTATCCCTTAATCTCTAGACCATGCTGCAGTACAAATTTCTTTCCTGTCAGCCTGGGAGGCTCAGATCTCCTACAGAGACTTCTCACCAGGAAGCTGGAGGCTGATCCTGTAGCTGGATTCCAAATAATGCTACAAGCTCAGTATAGGGAAAAAAAAAAAAAACAAAAAAAAAAAACAACAAACCAAAACCAAAAAAAACCCACTATTATCATTAATCTGAAGCACAGGATATTTTTGTCTGTATGTTAGGTGAAGTATTGTTTTGCTTCTAAAAGTTAAACTTCAAACTGCATTTGATTACCAAATGCAAACCCATTCATTTGATGAAATATTACAGAAGAGATGAACTTGAATTGAAACCCAGTAGTTAATCAGTTTAGGCTTGAAAATATTTTTTTTCTACGGAGTACATGGAACTGACTGAAAGAATGGAAAAAATGTTTGAAAAATAGGGAATGATTTAGGTAAGTTTATATTCAAACTCTGAAAATTCTCAGGACCTGTGCTAAACTGGATTAACATATTATAAATAAAACAATGAGAATTATTATATTTGAGACAAAGTGCTTTCTGGATGAAAAGAGTTCTATGCTTCCATCATTTTGGAATCCCTCTACAATACAGTATAATCCTGTAAAAGGATTGTGTTACAGTACAAGATGCATAATTTCTTCATTATATTTAGTCATAAAACAGATCCTTCCTTAGGTCTAGTTACAGTATTACTTTAAGTATTTACAAATATACATATGTAGAGACTTTAAAATGTATTGATTTTGGTGGTAAATGAATCAAACAGTGATTAGGGTGTCAGTAACAAACAAATAAAGACAGATCAGAAGAAAAATCATAAGTTTTTTATATTTTGGGCTTTATGATGTATACCAAAAAGAATGAAAACAGTCTTTTCCAGCAGATAATGTATTAATCTAGATGAGGAACCATTACCTCCAGGAGGCCTCACTGCAGAGTCTGTTTTCAGAAAAAAAAAAAAATTAAGGGATTATTTTTTTAATGAGAAAAGCCAAATTTCAAAGCCTCAAAATACTTGGAAGTAAAATTGACTAATTTTCATGGCTTATGCAAACTGAATTAACACTTATTTAGCTCTTTGGTATTAACTGCATCTTTATAATCAAACAAAAAGGTAATTATGCAGCATTTTCACTTATTGATTGTTTTCGTATCAGGTTTGCTGATTGCATTCCCAATAATTAGAGCACAACACTACTTCATGGTAAGGACTGCTAGAATATGATGCCTGTTGGATGAGCAATTTGCCTCCACAAAATGCTGGAAATGTTAAGCTTGTGGTCCACATATACTTGGTACATTATTTGCAGAGCAAAAATTGAAATTCTTACCCATATTGGAAAATAGAATGCATCTACAAACTCAAGTAGCTGTTTTCAGGTATAGACAGATACTCATGTGTATTACTAACTTACTGGTGTAAACATGCATAACTGATCATAAAAAGTGGACATGATAATTTACAGGGAAGTTCTCAGGTACTTCAGTGTTCTTATTCTAGGAAATATTAATGTTGAGAAGATAATGATGACTACAACCTGACACTCAACTGAACTATGCTGGAACTTAGAGTGTCACAGACCAAGAACAAATGATCAGTCCTCCCCTATGGCAGTTGTAAACAAGCCAAGAATCCATGAAGCAAAATATAAGATTTTCATACATGACAAATAATTAACATTTGTTCCATAGACCATTAGAAACAATGTAGAGATGTTTGTTAGAAAGCAATATTCTGTGTCCAGGAAGCTGTACCTAGGATCTTTGGATCCCAGAAATTGGACAGGCAGTGTTTACTGGTTGTTGAGCAATGTCTCTTTACTGTGCCTTGCTGTTTGCTAAACTGCCTCACAACAGGTAGGAAAGTTAATTGATGAATTTGGTATTTATCTGAGTTTGCATTTAGGGAGATCAGGAATCCCCAGCTAACAGGAATGACAAGCCTTCAAGGAAGAGTGAGCAACTGATTAACCATAATTTGAGTCATGGTGTCAAAGCACCCACAAGGATTTTGAACTAAGAATAGAAGTTGTTCTTATGACTTCAGGGAGGCCAAACGTACACCATGGTGCTACCTAGACAGAGACAGTGGTACTGAGTGGTATTTGGCTATTTCTGCATTCTTGAGTGTAACATTCTGTAATGTTTCTTTTAACCATATATAATGCTTCTCTGCAGAAACTAAAATTTCTCTATGGAACAGCAGCTATAATTCTAAACATAGATTTATCTTTTGGGTTTAGTTTAGTATTTACCAGTTAATTTCAGGTTCTTTTAAGAAGACAGAGAAATGTTATTACCTTTATCAGTCTCTATTATTCCATCAGTGATTATGCCATAACTCATTTGATGATTCATTCTCACAGTTATTTGCCTTTTTCTGAATTTTATTTTTTTCTTTAGGGCAGAGAGTTGAGGTAAAGTAATCATAAGTTAAAATAAAGACTTTTCTCTCCCATCTTCTTTCAGTAGAGTTTAACAAATCTGCCTTGACTGACAGAGTGGACTTTTTATTTAGTACAATGTGCTGTTTCTTGAGACTACATTTATACATAGAATATTTTTATGTTATCAGAATAATGATAACAACTGCAAGCAAGCCTCAGAACTTAGCAACAAAAGGAATATATTTAATGAGTTTACTCTCATAGAAATATATCAAATAGTGCAATAGGATTTCTTAATATGCAAATTTTGAGCCAATATACTATACCTCTAAATGTTCCTCAGATTTTAAATGTATAGTTTTCTATATTTAAATCAATAAGTGAGGTATTTATTTTGTTATAATAATAAAAATAATTTTCTACTGTACATTCACATGAAAGATGTTAGCCAGCCCACAGTCCATTTTTCTCACAGTAAGAAAGAGTTCTAGCTTCTACAATATATCACAAAAAGGCTTCCTGGAAACCTAACACAATAAAGGTACAAATTAGAAAATAAAAAAATCCCATAATTTCTTATAGATTCACTTTTAGACCCAGATGCTCAAACAAACCAGGAGTCTCAGTAGAGTTCCATCCGTTTATAACAGCCATGGATTATGTCTACAATAAGACAAATGGGAAATTGTACATTTAAATGGAGTAATCAGCTACGTAAACAGAGATGACAGAACTAGATAAATCATTATTCCTAAGAAGAAAACCTGAGTGTCATTGATACCCGTCCAATCATAAATACAAAATGACATCCTATTTCTGATAAAGGTGATAACTTCCTTTTTCCTCTGATTAGTAGAATAACTAAAACAATATACGTTGGAAATACATCCTTCTTAGCTTTGATAAAACTTCAGGGGAGATTTTGCCCAGGTTCTGATACTGCACAGCAGAAAAGGTATGGCCTAATGATAAAACCATAAGAGTATTTTGAAAGAGATGATATATGAGGAGAGAGTATGGGCATTGCTTAGCCGTAGAATAGAAGCTCCAAAGGTGATACAGAAACCATGTTTAAATTGCAAAAGATAACTGTGCAGAGACAGAAAATCATTTCCTGATCACATGAAAGATGACAAAATGGGCAGAAGATTCAAACTAAGCAAATAATAATCAGACAAGAGACTAAGAGAAATGTCCAATATCATAGATGATGATGTATCCAAATAGATTGCTGGACAGGGCCATGGAGTCTGCATTGTTGGAAGTCTTAGGAATGACACTTATATAATAAACTGAAAATAAGTAAAAAACAGTATTCTATTTTCCTTTGTATACATGTGCTGATGCCATACTGGGGAAAGAATATTGACTAAATAAACTTTGTATGGTGCTTACAATCAACAATTTTTGGTCATACTGAAATATATAATTGGAATGACAAGAAATAAGAATCAAAGGAATTTTTTTATTGCCATTTGTCCACAAATATTTGCAAAATTTTAAGGAAACATGATCCTGTGAAGTATTAGGTTAAAATAGCAATGGAATATGATGCAGAATGTTTAATAGCAAGGATTTTTCAAAGAACCTGTCAATATTTTTCTGACTGTAGAACAGATGAAGAAAAAAAAAAAGTGAAAGTCCCAGTTAGTTGTAGTATTACTCAAGATTTTAGAACAGATTCTGAAGGGAAGCTCAGTGAAGGATGTGGTGATAAGAGGAGACTGGGATAAAATGCAACAAAGGTCTATTGCAGGTAGATTTTTTCAGAACAATTTTAATGACTAAAAATTTACTGAACATAATATGTTCTGTTTGCCTGATAAGGCGATCTAGGACAAAATATTTCAGGTGAATTCGGTATAGAAAAGAAGTAAGATTAATTCAGTTTCCCCACCATTTTGCTGATTATATTGACATAGGAATTATCAGTCTTTTAATTCTCCTCTGCCAAAAACCAAAAGAAGGATAAATGTTAGTCTAGGTGTGCTACACTGGGTAAGAATGGAATTTTTTCTTATGTCCTGTTCATAAAAAAAAAAATAAAATGAAGTTTGAAACCAGTTTCTGAGAATTTACAACAAGATCCTGTTGAAGATCACACCAACTTATTCAAGAGTTGCATTTTCAAAACCAGATAAATGGAATAAAATTTCGTCTTTTCCAGTTCCCAATAATTTAAGTTAGATAGGTTCTGTCTGTGTAAATTGTCTGTGTGGGACAATACTCTTCAGAGTACTTAAAATATGAAAAGAGATCAAGTAATATTTAGGCATTAGAGACACACTCCATTGCATCCGTGAGATTAAAAAAAAAAAAAAAAAAAAAAGAAAAAAAAACCAAAAAAAGACCCATGACCTGAACTGAGTTCAGACTTCCTGAGGTTCATTTTAATGAAAAACCAGCACAGGAAAGAAAACCTTAGAATGCAATAAGGTCATACCAAGATACAGAAAATTATAAAACAGGAATGTTAAGTAAATGTTTTTTTGTGTCGTAGTAACTTCATAGTCTATAATGCTTTTGCTAAAGTTTTAGTTTTCAGGATGTTAGACTCCACGAGGTCTTCCCAGAGCCTAAGTGAGGTTAGATCAGGTTAAAGTGGGTTCTGGATTTTCCCTTACTGTAAGCTGAAGAGATATCCTGTGCAGGAGCTGCTTTGGTTCTCTGCTTCCTTCACCCAGCAGGTGGCTGCTGCCAGATGATCACAGTATATTTCTCTTTCAGAAACATTTTCTGCAGGTTTATGTGTGTCTTCATGGAGGAGGTACTGGAGAAGCACCCTAGATTTCCTAGTTTCTAAGATGTAGGTCCTGAGGTTCCCAGAAATTTGAGTCTTTTCAAATTTGAGGTTCCAAATTGCCACCAAGCCAGAAAGCATACCAAGGGAGTAGGTAACTATGAATCTCAGCTCCACAGCTTTTCAGCATATCTTCTGGGAACTGGTGAGTTGACTATGCCAGTTCTGTTGAGATGATCCTGTCATCTCCATGTGACTTTCAGGGCAAACTATTAAAGGCTTGTGAAATAAAATATTCTGACATTTTTCTCCTTCTGTAAGCAAAACTCAATTATAACAAAACGTTCCATCTAGGTTTATTTTAATAATAGAGAAATCTATTTATCTGGGCAAGGGAGACCTTTCTCTGTGCAGACCTTCCATTTCATTTCCTGGACAGAGCAAAGCCATTCCACCGCTCCCAAACATTTGGTATTGTCAGGTGGGAGAGGCTCAGAAAGAGACATAGATTCCACTCTGGGGACCAAGAACAGGCACAGAGATGGATCTCAGAGACTCCAGGGCCATTAATAGTTTCTTGGTCTGAGCCAGAGTGGACATAGCATAACTGGGATACAGACAAATGAGAAAACTCTCAGAAGCTGGAGCATTGGGATGTGGAAAAGAAACAAACCTATTGCTGCAAATTCACACTTCTCAAAGAAAAAAAGAGCGAGGGAAGATAGATATAGGAGAGTAGGGACAAGCCATTTTTAAAAACACACAACCTAATAATGCATTTCATTTCCAAGGGCTGTGGATAGAATAAATATCATACCTGTTAATAAGCACATCCAAGGGTCACAGTTCTGAAGAGTTTGTTTTGGCTGGTTTGGTATATAATTGAATATAATTTCTAGTTCATTTTTATTTTTAGTCTGAAAAGGATCTTGTAAAAGACAATCAAATGTTTAGCTTAATGTACTGTCAAGTAGCATATAAATTCCTCAGTTTGCACTTCATATAGCATACATATGCTTTACCACATTTCACAGAGTAAAGCAAATAAAAATTGCTTGATTTACAAATTTGCATTCAGGGTCAAATACAGTGTATATTAAATCATGTGCATCCTGTACATGTTGCTAGCAAGCAAGAGAAAAGCTGAAGAGAAAATGAAGACTGGAATTTAATTGCATCCCAATGAGATGAATATATCATTTCCAGTTTTTTATATTAGAATGCTAGAAGCAAGCCTTGACAAGCTACCCAAACACTCTTGCTGATCCTATTTTCTACCTTTCTTTTTATTAATCTTCCTCTTTGCAGTGGTAACTGAATTTGTCACATTTCAATTCTGAAAAATATTGCAATATTTTAACCATATTATTGGTTTATGTAGCCATATTACTAGGAATTTTCACCAATAAAATTTTAGTTTTGATGACTGTAACATTAATGAAGAGTTTATCAAAGAAAGGATGAATTCATCATCCTTTTTTTCTCTTTATTTCCTATGTTGAGATTGTGACCAAATCACCAAAGATGTTTTAAAGTCCATGTTATCCTCTGGAAAACAAAACCAACTGTTCTTCCTGAAGATTGTGAGCCTATATGCCCTCTGGAGGATGTTCAGTCTTTGGACTGAGCTGCCATGAATGCAGGCCCTGCCGTGGCTCTTTCACCCCTTCACTGCCTGGGCACGATGCTGAGCAGCTGCTTCAAAGCATCCTTTCATTTCTAAGGTCTGCACATACCATTCCTGTCTGTAACCCTCAGCTACCTCTCATTTCCTTTTCCACACTCTTCTCTATCAGCTTCAATTCTTTCTTTCTTTCATTTCACAGGTGTCTCTTTGCTTTAATCCAGGATGCCTCTTCCACTCTGACCACCTCATTTACCAGTTAGATTTTGATCTCACTTAATACTCATTTACGTTTTAAAATCCAGCTAATCCAGTTAATCTCAGCATCTTCCAACAAATTAGAAAGAGGTAAATTGAAGCCATCCCTTGCTATGTTTTCACTCTTTTTTGTTTATGTAGGATTAGAACACTTTTGATTTGTGTGCCATTTTGCGCAGTCAATGCCTTTCGGAACAAGCCAGACTTAACTATAGGTCGATTGACAAAGAGTGCCTATAGGAGGAATATTCCAGAGAACCAAGCTGTCCTAAAATAGAGGTATTTTTTGGCAAGCCAGACAAAGTTATCCTGTATTTTCTTTCACATTTGGGAATAAAAAAATAAAATTAGATTTGGACTGTGCAGATGTCTCAGAGACAAAAGCACTGACACTGTGTAAAGACATTGTCTCACTATTTGCCAAAATGGTCATTAAAACCACATGAAAAGCTACAATGAGATTCAATTTTGGAATCCATATTCTGAATATCTGCAATTCACAACTGTATTTTATTTATCACAAAGTCTGAATGACATAATTTTAAAAAAAATAGAATTCAACAGGTATTTGTTTCAGTAATGCTTATATCAGAATGGCTTTGTGACAGCTTTAGGAAAAAATACACACAATAATTTAATTTTAAAACTGAAATGCTCAGGGACTGAGGTTAATAAAGAGCAAGTATTATGCATGAACATCTTTCTATTCATACTTAATATTCATTATCATTATCAGCAGAAAGCATTTTAAAACATTCTAATATTTTAAATATTCAAATTCATAATGAGCTGTATAAAATGCATCCCCTTATGCCATTAATAGTCTAATTCCCATTGACACAGTAGACCTTTCCATTCATATCCATTTTTAAATACTCAGACTAAGATCAGAGATTTATGCAGGTCAGTCTGTCATATGCGTCTGGAATAAAAATCTGTAATCATGTACTTTTGTAGATAAGGAAAGATAGAAATACTGTATGCCGAAAACCAGGCAAGAATCTTTGGTACACCTCTGTTAAGCTCTCAAATTCCTTCTGCCTTTTAAAGTAATATAAGAAAGTATGTAGTTTTTAAGAGAATGTCTGAATTTTCACCTCTTTTACCTCTCCCCATCTTTCTCTAGATTTAAAAGATGACAGTTTGCAATATGCCTCTTCCATATCATCACACAAAACCATATTGGATCCTTTCCAGTTTCCTAATGGAATTCTTCCTTTGTAAACTGCTGGTCTAGCTAGCGACTTCTCATCCATTCAAATATGACAGATCTGAAAAAAAGGATTTCTAGTTTCTTAATCTCTATCTGTATAACTGCAGTTATCACAAGATTACTGTTATTGACTGAATTTATACAGAAGATATATTAAGCTATCTATGCTTTCTCTTTTCTGCTGAGTGAAATTTGACTTTCTAAGAGAAAAAGTACAATCACTCTTTAAGACTCTTCTTTAAAATTCCATTTGTCAGAGGAGTTAACAGTCTCAAAGAAGATTTGAAGTAGTTCTGTCTCCTACAGGCTAACATTTAGGAAACAACAATGTACTGCATAGTTTGCCTTGGATTTTTTGACAGCACAGTAGGCTTTAAGTGTTCAGTGTTCATATTTTTATTCAGGAACAGAAAATATTAAGGGTTGGTTCTAAATTTACATTGTCAGTGAGGTTTTCCCTAGCAGAGATGACTTCTCAAGTAAAATTGAAAGGCTATTTATGTTTTTCACGTGTCATTGTTTTCTTCAGCACCAGCTTGCCAGTGATTTTTTTTTTAATTTTAATTTAGTATTCGATGTGTTTGAAACAAGTTAAGTGCAAACTGAATATTCTCAAAGAGATAAATTCTAGTTTGTGATATGAAGGTCTCTTTTCAGACTTAGGCAGTGCTGATTGTAGTTGTTTGCAATGTTCTTTGAAAAAAGCACTTATGTAGAACTCTAATAATGGCTTAATGTTACCCACAGCATTAGTAAAATCTTTTAAAAATGAAATAGAAACAAAGTAATTGAAAAATGGGAAAATTATTGAAGATAAAATGTTTAGAGAAAACTTTCTGTCCTCTGAATGATCTTGAAACAGCTTCTTGTTACACACAGGATCAGTTCAATGTAGAGCAAGAGGAATACCTACACGTCTGGGAAGATCAGGATTTGGCACCATATAAAACTTTGATTAAAAAGCTAAAGGCTTTTTGCAACATTAGTAGCAAACATTATAAACTTGCAACTGTACGTGCACATTTTTAACAAGAAGCTTACCTTGATTGAGTCAAGGTGTTAAAATACATGAAAGCATTTGCATGGTAGGAGAAAATAGTTTGTGAGTAAAAACACAGAGAACTATAATGATGTTAAAACTTAATGATGAAACATCTGATCCTTTTAATGAATGACCTGTGAAAATCCTTCCAACCTGCAGTGACCTGTGGAACCCTTTATGTTATGTAGTAATAATGAATACAGGCAGGCTACATACCAGAGAAAGGATATAAAATTCACCAAAAAATGCTGAATAATAAAGGTCTCAGCACAGTTTCTCTAGAGATTATCACTTTTCTCTATACGGTACAGCATTGCAAGCATGACTTAAATGCCTGACAACAGGAGTACAAATTGCTTAATGATATGTTGCTAAATTTATTTTTATAATGAGAAAAAATTACTTTCCTTAATATTAGGGAGAATGAAAGAAGAAATAATCAAACATTCTCTGTCTGTTGTTAAACTATTAATTAATATTTTGCCACTTGAATTCTAATGACTTAATTTTTAAAAATTCTGAGTACCAGCTCCTCAGTGGGCATCACTGAAATAAATTAATGATTGACATCTCTGGAAATCATGCCCTCTATTTAAATGCCAGGGGTGCACACGTTTCCCAAGAGTGTATACGAGATATAAGGGTAGTTATTTGATATCTGAAGCTTGTGAGTAAGCTTGAGCTCAGAGACTCATGATCAGAATACTCAGTTCCAGGCTGTAATTATGTTCATGCAGCAGAACATCTGAGCTGATAGAACCATCAGGTCACGGTGTGGATGGGAACAACTACTGTCCTCTCCTATCCACACCACCATCCCAGCAAAAAAAACTTGTTTGACGTGTGGTAATATCATCTGGTCCAGATGAGTCACCAAGCAGGGTCCTTCCTAAAGCATCTTAGGTCACATAAAACAAGAGAGAGTCATGTAAAAGAACATCCTGTCCAGGCTGACATATTGCTGTCAGTGCAGATGCATGGAGAGGCAATAGAGATCAGTAGTCTTCAGTCCACTCCTTGACTCAAGCAATTTATGGCTGTATTGACATAACCTGCTAGTTATTTTAAGGTCCTGCATGTGGAATGTCACTTTTCAGTTTAACTCCTGATTTTAATATTGATTTGGTAGCTCAGACTAGCAAGGGTAAGAAATATGTGTCAGATTCTTAAAATCTGGCGTTTTAAATAATCACCTTTAATGGTCATTATCTTATGTCACTACAGTAGGCAAAACAAAAGTCTAGACCTAGAAGTAGACAAGCTGAAAAACATTTTCCACTTTTTGTGCATACCAATCATTAATGAAACCTGAGGAACAATAAATAAGACTTAATCATAATGTCTGGTTTAAGAGGGGGGGGAAGTTATCCCTGTGTTGGTATTCTTAAAACATCTAGCTACAGGATTGATTTTTAGCCCTTTAAATATACCAGCAAAAAGTACTTATGTAATCCTTCAAGCAGAAGGAAAAAGGATATATTCTGTTTATAACACACTAAGTAGGCAGATGTCTCTAAAGTAGATTCCACTTCAATGCAAGACTGTGATACCAATTAGTAAGCATATGCCATATTGCCTTGACATCCTGTTACTAAATGCTGATGAAAGTTTATGATCATAAGTGAAATATGTAAAATAGGACTGAAAATAATCTTTCAAATTAAAACTGTTAAAATATATACTGTGCAGAATGTACACCAGGTGTTCTGCAATGTAGGCTCCAGGGATGTATTTCTGTGGGGATTTGTGGAGTACAGCAACAGATTTCAATGCTGCCTCAAGTACTGAGGCACATCAGCTTTCATATTTTTCTCGTGAAGACTAACACCAATAGCAGGTGACCAAGTTACAGTATGATACTGAAAGGTGTAGTGGAGTTTGATAGCAAAGCTATGGTTGCACCATGGTAAGGAAATTGATTTGGAACCAGAACCTCCCAACTAGCTTTGAGTTCAGGCATGCTCTTAGCACCCCCTGCTACCTTGATCCATGATTATCCAAACTGCTGCTGATGCTGCAGCTTTCTTCCTTCTGTTGTGGGAGCCATGGGGACCTGAGGATACTCAGGGCATATGGTCACCCTGTGACTGATACTGACGGATAGCAGTTTGTCATGTGCTGAAACCTTGAAGCTAAGACTCTGTTTCAGTTCCCCAATTTAATGTATACAAAAAGGCTGCCATTAAACTTCTGATTTTCCCAGGAATTGGACGATTACACTGTATGTTGTATTTTAACTGCAAAGCTTTGGACTTGATGCAGGGCTCATTGGGCCTGAACTGCAGTCTCATGTTCCCTGTTACACTGATCTGAATAACAATGGGGATACTAGTTCTGTGTTTTCCTTTGTTTCCTAAGCTCTCAAATTCATATTCTAAGACCAAAAATGTTTATCAGAACTAGTCTAATGCATTTCATAGCATGGACTACCAAATTGCAGAGTTTTTTCCTTCACTGAGAGCAGAAACTGATGTGTTTAGAAGGGCTAAGAATCTGAAAATAGTCTGAAGACAGTCGAAGACAGAAAATTCATCTCACAAGTTCTGATGCTTATTCATATTCAGTCATAAGGAAAATAGTGCTATTCCATTTTCAGCAAATCCCATGTTGTCTTTAAATGCTGAAGGTTGAATGCCTTATCCAGTAAAGCTAAGTATATGGTATGATCAAATCAACTCATGATCTTAATTTTAGTATTATAATTAGGTAGAAAACATAAACCTACATTTCTTTAGCCCTTAAAGTGTTCTTACTACTTTTTCATGCACCATTTCATTTTAATATTTCATTATTTTAAATTCCAGCTTTTTGAAGTACATGTATACAGGAAGTGGTTTTTGTATTTTAGTATCTCTTTGAACAATGCTGAATTCAGAGATGTATCTTTTATCGCGTTCATCTTTAAATCAGCATTGCTCAAGTTATGTTCTGCTGTCACTGCTAGCCACTCCTAGTTCAGTTCAGTGTGCTTCCCCACTTTGAGAAATCAGTTGACTACCTATTAATCCATTTGCCTGAATCTTCCTGGTCTTGTATGTGATTTTTTTAAAAATTAAGATATCATGGAACAGTAAGCTAAATGCACTAAACAGAATGGTGCTGATGTAAAAAGTGATCTGTCCTTTCATGTCTTATATTAATATTATTCTTTATCTGCTTCTCAGTTAATCCAGGTGGTATTGCTACCATAATACCAATTTATAACCAACTCTGTAAGCCCACTTTAAGTGTTGGCAATGGGAAGGAAATGTTTTTTTAGTCTGCTAGAAATTGTGGTGAGCACTTATTTCCCTTCCTTTCTTCTTCCTATTTTCCGCTCTCTGAAATTATAAATAAAATTTTAAGAGTTATTCATATAAATATTTCATAATTGTCCTGATTTCAGCCAAGGACAGGGTTAATTTTTCGCAGTAGGTATGAGGGGGCAGAGCCTGGAGCTGTGTGGGCATGTCCAAGATATTGTGTTATTCCATAATATCTTCCATCATGGCCGGAGGAGGGGAAAGGGACTCTTGCTTCCTAGAAGCAGGGGTATTCCTTTCCTGGGGAGCAAGTGTGGTGAGCAGCTGGGAAAAAAAGCGTGGGCTGGAGGGTCCAGGCACCATTGTTCATTGTCTTGGGGCCAAACCAGGTCGGGTCAAGCGGTGAGCAATTTCTGCATGTAAATCATCTTCTTTTTGTATATCTTCAGTATTAATATTGTTGTTGTTCATGTTCGTATCTCATCGCTGTTTCCAGTAAATTTTTCTCATCTCAGTCCCTAATCTCTGCCTTTTGTCTTTCTCAACAGAGGGGAGCAGGAGTGCTGGTCCTAAACCACGACAACTGTTAGCTTTTAAAAATCTTAATTTACCATATAAAACAAAGACAGCATGTAAGAACTTCAAACGTATTCATGCATCCCAGGAAACATCTCGGTTTTGATGAATCACACCAAGTGATTGAATTCCTCATCTTTACCAGATGAAAATGTAAATTGTCACTCTTTCAACATACTCAAGTATTCATTAAATTAATTTTCCTTTTAATCATTATTACAAATTTTATCCCATCTGTCTTATAATTAGGACATGATAACTGTAGGTTTTATTGCAACTATAATGTGTTTGAACTCATGGATCCTGCCAGAAAACATACTCCTGATGCCTTCGTTTCCTTTTCAGTTTCCCCAAACCACTTTGTTCTCATTTATACAGTTTTTCTCTTGTTTCCTCCCAACAGTTCACATTCCCTGTATTTATTTTGCTGTTACTGCTTTTTCCTTTCTTTCACCAAGTTCCTGTTAAATACCTTTATTCAAAACAATTTCTGCATTTTTTTCATATGTTTCTCCCTAATTACAGTAGAATTTCTTTGCTATTCATGAAAAGACCTAACAAAACAAGTTTTTATATACATTTTTTTTTACTGTTGCCTTGAGCAAGAAATCTATGTAGAAATTGTTGAATACTTTTAAAGAATTGCAGGTTGAGAAAGACTTAGTGGATTAAAGAAAAAAGAACTGGAAAAAACCCAAAATACAGAAATAGCATCTTATCTCATGACAATTGCAATACAATTTAATCTTAGTCTGCATATACTTTCATTGCCCCCCATTATTGTGTTTACTTTCTCATACCTCCATAAGTATCTTGATTTGTATATTAAAATCTAAGGACAAAAAAAATGTTATTTTTCCTACTAATTGCATCAATCAATCAGGAACTGCATAGTTTTGATAGATCCTGGCCTTGTACTTGACATTAAAAAAAATGGTGTTTATAGACAAACATTAAGATACATTCTAAGAACATTATATTGATTATATCCATTAATGAGAATAGTGAATTGTCCAAAAGCTGTGCTGTACATATTCTGTATATATACAGAATATATATACTGCTAACTTGTAGCACTCTTTGAAGAATTCTTGTACCATGTGTAATTCAATTTATAGCATTTAAACGCATGTGATTTCAATGAATATTTCTAAAGCATTATACATACCTTTTTTCCATCAAATTCATGTGTGTTACTTAGATTTTCCTCTGATTACCTATAAACAACTAGAATTATTATTATCATTTAAGTGGTCTGCACATGATTAAGTAAACATTGATATTGTCTAATGCATGTACTCATTTACATATTCCTGTAATCTGTTTTTAAGTCAGTTGCTCTGAATCATGGGTAACATTTTTCTACATGTCTGTTTGTTAATGTCTTTAATGAAAGTATTAATTTGATTTCTGGTATCATTTTCAGAAAAAAAAAGTCTATTCATATTCATAAACACTGTTGTCTTAGGTTATATCTTAGGGTCTTGGTTGTCTCCAATATTATTTCCCCCTCTCATCTGTTTTTCTACTTCTTTAGATGACAAGGATAATTTATACTCTTTAAGTTAGTAGTGGAAGGCTTGGAAATATTCTTGGAAAAAGGAGCAAATTAAATATGAACGCTTAGTGGGAGAGACTGAACTAAATATATGAGTGGCAAGGAGGAAGGTCTGCAAATATAGTTGTTGTCTTTAGTTTTAAATACATGTAATGATTTCATTCAAGAACTGTGTACTTCCATTACAATGATTTGCCAGCCTCACACATTCCTAGAATATGCAGAAGGAGTTTGCGCTTTCCTGTGTTGTGGAGCATATATGATCTTATATTTTTACTGTAAACTCTTTTCTGGCCATTATCTCAACTAGTGCTATGTTTAATCATTGTTTTCTCTCAAAAATATGCACAGTATAGGAAATATACATGAAGTTTTATAAAAAGAGTTTTTAAGTCTCCTAGATTTTGTGCAAGGTTGAGGCCACTGAAGGGTACAGAAGTTAAAGACTGGCATGATATTACACTGTTTGAGGAGGGATGACAAGAAGCCAAGATCCATAAGGTCTGGCATATGCTTTGCCTCATTTGTTTCTCTTCTACCATGGTCTGGTGGCACAGATGCAAGGAGCCAGTTCTGTTGAGACAGCAGGAAGTATTTTCTTGTCATAGAACAAAGTCTGCTGGTACCTGCTAACGGTCCGATGACAGGGTACAAGTAACTGATGTTAGGGTTCTCTAAGCTTCAATGAGAACAAATCTTAAGAATACCTCCCAACTGGTAGAACAAAGGAAATATGAAATACAGAAGAACTTCAATACCTACTTGAAGTTTTGAATGGATATCATCACCCAATCTAATATACCTGTTCAGAACTTAAATAGCAAATTTTTAAGCAGTAGAAAAGGGGCAAAACATGTTATTAGAAAAAAAACTGTGTAATAGACTCTGAGTTAACACAAAGTTGGATTTTCTTAATTCTATTCAGGTAACAAAGACTTAGGAAAACCACAGAATATTTCAGCTAGCAAAATATAAATTACATACCAGTACATTATCAACTACTGTATCTTAAAATTGCTAGACAAGCCTTATTGTGCCTATAAACTTCTTTCATAGTGACTTATGGCAATGTGGACATATACAGAGTTTGCCAATAAATCTCTAGAACTTACCCTCAGTTAGTAGTCAATGAACTGCTGAGTTACTTCCTCATGTTTTTCAAGTCTCAAACTATGAAGCTATACTGGTAGGCTGTGGTAGTCTGTTATTTTACAGTTTGTTCTTCTGTAGTATGTTTTAATATTCCTTGTTATAAGTTTGTAGTGGTTCATTCTCTGTACCCCATTTGGCTTCCCTAATGGTTCAGTCCCGAGTTGTTTATCACAGTTTTCCCTGCGAAAATGTATGTCAATCCACATGTCAATCCACCTGTATACCTCCCTTGTTCCCTTGTCTTACCCATGTCAAAGATAGCACACTCCTTTGGTTCTGGAGTGTTCCCTGCCTTTCATCCCTTCCTTGAAGCAGAATTGGATTGTAAGGTTTGCTCCCTCCCCACGTTGGCTTCTATTGGGCAGCCCTTACCCTGCACCCCTCCCCTAACACCCTCCTATTGGTCAAAGGCTGTGTCCTCCCCGTGTTCCCCCCATCCCTATAAAAGTAGCCTCTTCAGGTTCAGATTTGGTTCACTTGCTCTGCCCCAACTTTGACATTAAACATTTGGAGACTCAGACAAGTGTCCTTCCCTTATTCCTCTGCCTCAGTTTCCTCATGCCCTGTGCCTCTGCTGTGCTGCCCACGCCGCAGCAATCACCGCCACCCACAACAGTCTTGGCAGAGACTCGGGGGCGGCTGCTCACGTGCCTGCCCCGTGGCCACCAGTGGGACAGCGAGCCGGCCAACCTCCATCCCGTGGCTGCTGCGAGCCAGACACAGTAGGCAATGGAAGAAAAAAATTTAAAGTATTGCTAATAAAGGCAATCAAAGTTCCAAGTAGCACAGGAGTGCTTCCTTGCTTTCCTTTATATTTCACATTTCACATTTCACAGGTCCTGCCTGACTGTGCACAGAATACTGAATACCTTGAGCCTTTAATTCCTGTCGAAGCAAACCTATTTACCATTTACCTAGGGAATGTGAACCATCATCTAAACAATTTTGCTGGAATAAAAGAGCATTTGCTGATTTAGAGCAGAGGACTGATTCAAGATTAATCTTGGTAGGTTGCTGAGACATTTTCTCATTGCTCTTACTTTGAACATTGCTCTATGGGAACATATGAATCCTCAAAAGCAGTTACACAGCAGTGCTTTGCGTGGACCCATTTGGTTTGTGTCACTTGTGTGTTCTGGTGGACACTGCTACTTCATTGTTGTGGGAAGACCACAAGGCATTATGGCAGAGAAGAGCACAGTATCTCAGTATGATTCAGAGAGAGGAAGCCACAAAGGGAGGAGAGGCTCTTTGGGACACAACTGTAGCATTGAGAAGCCTCAATAATCTCTAAGGTGAAAGAGACAGCTTGTAATTTTTAAGATCTGAGATGAAGGTAGTCTTGAATTATGACCCTTCTGTAGTCCTAGGTCTCTGAGGATCACTTGCTGCCTATTCCTGCTCCCTACTTCTCAAAGAGTGACAGATGTAACCCTGCCACTCAAGGAGCTCTTAGCCACCCAGGTTTCTCAGTCATGTGGTGGCAGCCTCAATAGATCCTGTTCTTAGGAAGCTTTAACTTCCTAGCTCCCTCTGTACAGTGGTCTTTCATATTGACTATATTCTCAGTTAAAGGTTTAAAGAACATTTAAAGGTTTAAAAAACATTGTACCTGATGGTACAACACAGAACTGATTGACCACAACATACATTTTCCACCTGCACATATTTTTTTTCAAACAAGAAGTGGAGTAGCGCCATCATGACTTTTTGTCAGAAAAATAAGCCACCCTTCTTTCTTAGAAAGGACTTTGTCAAAGTGAAGTTAGACCTACATAAAAATGTGGATTAAGGTCAACACCAGCAAAATAATATCAGTGGTAAAATCCCAACTTTTCTGTTACTTACAGTTTTTAAATTAAATTCCAGTCTCATCTTTTTTTCATAACAACGTTCAAGAAAACAGCAGTTGTTAATCCAAAATTCTGTCAATCATTCTACCAAATGGAACAAAACTCACAGGATGTTGAGTTGCAAAGCAAAATAATAAAAACCAAAACATGGAAAATTTACAGGTATACCTCTTCAAATAAATATTTAAAAAAAACCATGGAGAATATTGTCAAAAAAGTCTTGCCTATAAAATAAGTCTTGTGAAATGCTGAGACAAAGGTTATCATGATTTCTGGTATAAATTATTTACTCTTAGGGCACTGGTTTACCCCTAAGTAGAAAAAACAATCTGTAAGTGCTGGCTCCCTGTGTTAATATGCTAGTAAGTTATTTCTCACTGCCTTTTTTTATTGTGTCCTTGTAGTCAATAACTTTGGTCAAATTCTTCTTTGCGAGAAGGGCTAGAAACAACATGGAATCACAGAGCTAAAAATAATCAAATATTTTTGGGCATCACCAGGAGACAAATACCTATAAAGTCAGATGTACAAACTAGTGCATTAGTGAATCATCATCCAGAGGGCAGAGCACATATTGGGCTCGCTTTCAGAGGAACGGTAGAAACTGTGTACATTGGATACTACTGCAATATTTTAGTCAGAAAGAGCTATCATTTAACATTAATTCTATTTCATAAAACAGCTGGAGAGAAAAGCAAATTTATACAGAAGAATAACAAGGACTGTAATGCATTAATTAATCACTTGTGCAAGCAACGTCCTTCCCCCTCCAGCCCCACTTCCAGCCTGGTCTAACAGACCTGCCTGACTCCCATCTGAAGGGCAGGCACCACTTTTATTTCTGTATTTGTTTTGTCACGTATTGCTGGGCTGGAAACTCTCAAATCCAGTTGCTCCTAAATTGGAGTCTCCATGGCAACATTCACAGAGGTGCACATTGGAGCCAGCTGCCAGAAGAAGTTACATAACACAAACAGGAGGCTTTCTGCTTTTCACTTTTACTGACCTGAGATACACAGACAGGCAGACAGATAGAATGTAAATAATAGTGTAAAACTCTGGTAGAAAAGTGGATAATACCACAAAAATTTTAAAATAATTTCAAGAGTTGAGAAGTTAGATTTCAAAAGGTGAAAACCTTGGTTGTATAAATGACTTATATTCATCCTTTGTGTTGCTTTAAGTGCTTAAAAGTAGTGACTTGCACCAAGAACATGAAGCTAAGAAGGTAGACTGGTGACAACACCACCTGTATGTCAGTTCACTGCCAGCTAAATCCAATCTCTGTCTCAGTCAGGTAGTGCTGGAGGTAGCTCAAGACTCTCATGTCAGTTATGCAGTGCAGAACACTCATAAAGAAGAGATTTTAAAGAACGACATGTTGGTTTTCCCAGAGTGACTGCAAGGAAATTAGTCTGAAAAATCAGAATGGAGACTGGGTTAGGATGTGGAACTGAGGAGTAATTAAATACAGAGAGACTAAAGGGACCAGCTTACCTGCCATCATATTTGGAAAGGCAATATTATGCTCACCATTAACACAAGAAAATTAGCAGTAAGACCATTATAGCAGCAGAAAATGCTTAAGTCTCCTGTGAAGCTTTCCTTTCATATGCTAGGATAAAAAAGAAAAAGTCTTTTTCTGGACTTAAAGCAGATATTTGTATTGCAGTCATTGGCTATTTACTTCTCCAGGAATAATTTTGATGATTCTTTGACCACAACTGTGTACCTCTATACAGAAATACCATTCATCTTGGTGTTGGCAGTTTTCCACAAAAACTTAAAAAGTCTTCCAGGCCTTTTCAAGAAAGAGTGACTGAGAAAGTTTAGGTAATTTTATAATTAATGTAGGGACAATTTTCTTTTCCTCCTCAGAAATTACAGAAAAATGCAAAAGTTTGCCTATGTATTATCTAAGATTTCAGACTTTACATTCTACTTAGCTTCATGTACAAAACATGTATATTTATTTTCACACAAAACGCCAGCCTCCAGAAAGGTTCTGATAGACAGCAGTATTTTTTGGGAAAACTGCACAAGCAGTTGTCCACTCTGGCATTTTGTCATTCAGATAAGTGCTAATGTACAACACCTGGATCTCAACAATCATCCATTAAGACACATTTGTGATTCCTCCTTATGTCAAAAGTAATGAGACAATAGTTCAAGAAAAATGTCTTTTAAAAAAAAATGAATCTTCTTTCTTTAGCTAGCCCTGTTTCCTAGGTTAATTCTCAGAAGGAATGTCTACCTCTTGGTCCAATATCATGTTACACAACATTGGAAAGCTTCATTTCTTCTGTGATTTAAAAATACAAGAAAAAAAAAGAAAGAGAAAGAAAGAAAGAAAGGGAGGAAGGGAGGAAGGGAGGAAGGGAGGGAGGGAGGGAGGGAGGGAGGAAGGAAGGAAGGAAGGAAGGAAGGAAGGAAGGAAGGAAGGAAGGAAGGAAGGAAGGAAGGAAGGAAGGAAGGAAGGAAGGAAGGAAGGAAGAAGGAAGGAAGGAAGGAAGGAAGGAAGGAAGGAAGGAAGGAAGGAAGGAAGGAAG